>NW_022631066.1:6352513-6842604 GCF_010015895.1 Lontra canadensis
TAAAAAAAAAAAAAAAAAAAAAAAAATCTTAAAAAAAAATAAAAATTAAAAAAAAAAAAAGAATTTACAGCTTTTCCCCCACATACATGTATTTGACAGTATGTTTCCTTTCTTTTTTTTTTTTTTTAAGATTTTTTTAATTTATTTATTCAAAAGAGAGAGATCACAAGTAGGCAGAGAGGCAAGCAGAGAGAGGAGGAAGCAGGCTCCCTACCAAGGAAAGAGCCCGATGCGGGGCTCGATCCCAGGACTCTGGGATCATGACCTGAGCCGAAGTCAGAGGCTTTAACCCTCTGAGCCACCCAGGCGCCCCTATGTTTCCTTTCATTATGGGTTACTTTGTGTTTCAAACTCAGTGTGACTTTGTCACTCACTGTGACCATTCTGTGCTGCACCTAAGATTCTTCAGCTCAAGAAGAATAGGGCCAGTTGATGCTATCTTTCTTCTTGTTTCAAATCATAAAATTACATGGTTCCTGAAATGCTTAGACACACTATTATCTTCACCTACTTTGATCTGGAGGCAGATTTTAATTAGTTGGTTGGTTGATTAAACAGATAGTATTTATATATGCCAAGTACTGGGGATGCAGCAATAAACCACTGAGACCAAAATTGTCTTTGTCGTGTAGCTTCCCTTCTAGTTAGGAGGAGACAGATAATAAACTAAATGAATACAAGTTATGGCATGTAGAATCGAGGTAAGGGTGCTGGTGAGCAAGAGAGGAAGGGGAGGGGCATCGGGACTGTGGAGGGGAGTGGGTATGAAGTTTTTAGGAGGGTGGTGAGAAATACACCCTGTGAAGATGGTTTTTGAGGAAAGACTTTGAGGTGATGAGCAACATGGAGGTCTGTGGGATGCATGTTTTCTCTTGAGAAAAAGCAGGTGTGGTTGCTCTGAGGCTGGAGCACACCTGACTTAGAGGAATCTCTGCATTTTGCTGCATTTTGCTAAGAAAGACAGAGTGAGAAAGACAGGAGGAAGAAAAGAGACCAGAGAGAGGGATGCTCTGGGGAGGATGTTTGGGTCTAGCTGTTGGTAGGGGTCACAGGATGTTGACTGTGCTCAAGTGATGGGAAGCCACAGAAGAGTGACATATGCCTCTTTACTATTTCCAGTATCCTTTTGGCTATTGCCTTTAAAACAGACTGGAGGAGGGCAGGGGTGACTGGTCTAAGACAGTAATTCAGGGAAGCATTATGGAGGTGGCATGGAGGTTCTGGAGATGTGTTTAAGGTGGAGTTGTAAGGAGTTGCTGATGCACTGGATGTGGGTTATGGAAATGAGAGAGTGATCAAGGGTGACTCCTACAGATTTTGGGTAAGGGTGACTATGGGAGGAGCAAGTTCTGCAGGGAAAAGTCAGAAAGTTAATTTTAGAGATATTAAACTGAAGTGTCTGTTAGACTTGCAACGGATGATGTTGAGCAGGCAATTGGATATTTGAGCCTAGAGTTCAGGACAGAGGTATAGACTGGAAATATATAGATTGGAAGTGTAAAGATATATAAAATAGGAATTTGCAAGTCGTCAGCTTATAGATAATATGTAAAGCCTTAAAACTGATATGGGTGGCAACAGAGAGTAGAAGAGGCCGGAAGACTGAGCCGTGTGGGTGCTGGGTGCCAACATTCAGAGGTTGGGGAAAGGAGAAGGAATGGCCAGCGATGTCAGAGGAAAACCAGAGGAGTATGTATGACAGCCTGGAAACAATGGGAAGAAAGGGATTGAAAGACAGTGGAGAGATTAGCTGTGTCAGATGTTGCCGCGGGGCCACAAAAAGTGAGGGCTGAGAACTTCCAGTGGGCTTAGCACCAGGCCGGTGATAGGCAACCTTATCATAAGGTTGAGTGGAAATGCTTGCTTGGATTGAGAATGAGAGGAATCCAAGAAAGTGAATCAAGACCACTCCTTTGGCAGGGGTGGTGGGGGGAGTTATTTGTACAGGAATACAGTGAAATAGAGTAGTAGTTGGAGATGAACTCAGGGAGTACTTTAAGATGAGAGAAATGATCATGTTTGCATGCTAATGAGAGATCCATTAAAAGGGGAAATTGCTAACTGTGTTTTTGAAGAGGGGAAATGGGATACAGTCTGATGCACACATGGCTTTAGATGGTAGCATGCGGCAGTTTATCCTTGGAAATAGGAGGGGGGTGGAGTACGTGGGTGCAGATACTGGTGGGCCATTCAATGTGGTAAGAGGTAGGAAGGTTTCTTTTGGTTGTTTGGGTCTTCTCAATGAAATATGAAGCAAGGTCATCAGATAAGAATGGGGATGGGGAAGGAGGTAGTAAGAGCTAGGGGGTATGAAATGTTAATCTAGGAAAATGAAAGTGAGAATGGGCTATGGACACGTCCTAGTAATTCCAGTTTGCACTGTGGGCTCTGTGAGTACAGTGGTCATGAATGTAAGGTAAGATTTGTTGGGATAGTGATGGGCATTTTTTAGCTTCTGTGTTTGTATGTGAAGTTGGTGAAGAATTGGATTTAACCACAGCAGCATTTTTTGTCATGCTTGTATCTAAGACACAGGATGTGTATAAGAGTAATGTGATATAGCATGGAATCTAAACTGTGTAAAGAGCATAGCAAAGACAGTAAAAGACTGAGGACAGTGGATCCATTCATATTTTTCTAAGTTAGCTCAGATTTATACAGTGGTAGGAAATCTTAGGCACCTAGGAAACTTGGTAGTTTTTTTTTTCATAGTACTCATTTATAAATAAGGAAAAATTGCCTACATGAAGTGTAAGACTTTCTAGCATAGAAATACTGTTCTTTGAGGCTTAGCAGAGCCCTTCTGCTCTGATTCACTTGATAGAAAATGTAATATCTGTGTGCCCACTCCCCAGAGTGCCAGATGTTGGACTTTACCAGATGATCATTTCTGATCTATATTTGATGGTTTTTAGGATGGTCATTTGGTACAAGCAATCTTGTAAATGCCAAAGATTGGTAAAAGCAGTCTTGCACAAAAAATAATAGGAACATTTACTGTGCCAAAATGAAATTGTAACTTTTCCCTTTCATTAGTACAAATCATTTTATCCAAAGACTTCTGATGAAAATTCACATTACCTGCATATTAGTATTTGATACTATTACAATTTTTGAAACATTCACTGTGTCACGAGTAAGAAAATAATGTACACTCACATGCATACATGCATATGTACATACATAAGTTGATATTTTCAATAAACATATTGAAGAGTTAAAACCTATATTGTATGTGTATCTACATACAATATATAGGCAGTGTATATATGTTCTATGTGTGTATGAATATATGCAGTCTGTACATATATGCAGCCATACACACACACACACACACACACACACACACACACACACACACACACACAACTTATGGTAACACTAGTACGGTCTCAGTGAGTGGCCTTAAGTAACGAAGGAAGGAAAAGATATTTGTCGTTCAAGTTTTAAGGTATTAATACTCTTGGTTCATTAGAGGAGATGTACTTTCCTGTTTACTTACACTCTTCTTTGTCCCAAAGGAATGTAAGGTGGTAACAATTAAAGCCGTAAGGAAAAAAAGCATTAAATACCACCAATGCACAAAACACAGAACAATAAAAACACAGATAAAGATAAAAACACAGAAAAATAAAAGGATTCACTTTATGGAGTTGTAGTGTTTAATGCAAATCAATTTTCAGTTTACCTCAAATCCTTAATTGTAAAGATTATGATATGCTTTGCAGTCAAATGCTCTACCCTTGAGCTATACCCCCAAGATTATGATATGCTTTGAAGAACAGATAATAATCAGCCCTTAATTTATGATATAGGATGTTTATTATATTTGTTTAGAAGTATCCACAGATACTTCATTCTGTCTAGTAAGAAGTCTTCCAAAGATATTCTGGATATTTTAGGTGTGTCCATGTTCTGTTGTTCGGTTTCATAGTGCTGTGTAAAAATGCCCGCAGAAAGTGTAGCAGCATTGTAATCTGTGCAGGCGATGCATTTGTCATACAAGGACGGTGTATATAAAAGAAAAAAAAAGCAAGAAAAGACACTGAAGAGTTAATTTCACCATCTCTGCAATATCATTTCATAGTATATTTTAAAAATCATGTGAATGTCGCAATATATTCGGAAAAGAATGACCTCATTTTCATTGACTTTAACCGAAGAGTTGCCATATAAAATTATTTTTGAACTACTTTTTTTTTAAATCAGTCTATAGCATTTTGCTGTGATATACAGGTCAATATTTTTATGTTATAGTTGTCAGAATTGACATGAATTTTGTTTACATGTATAAGTCAGAAAAAATTGAGGATTGATTTTACAAGTAACATTCATCTGTATTGCAAAGCACTAGGAAGCAGAAGTCTCAGAACACTAGTTCATATTCTTCCAGATGTGAACAAAGCACATCAGATTGGTGATTTTTTAAAAATCTTAGCCTCCAGTAGATATTTTCAAGTTTCTTAGATGGCAAACACTATTTATGGTTTTGAATTTTATTAAAAATAGCTCTGTATGGGGTGCCTGGGTGGCTCAGTGGATTAAAGCCTCTGCCTTCGGCTCAGATCATGATCCCAGGGTCCTGGGATCAAGCCCCGAATCGGGTTCTCTGCTTAGCAGGGAGCCTGCTTCCTCCTCTCTCTCTGCCTGCCTCTCTGCCTACTTGTGATCTCTGTCTGTCAAATAAATAAATAAAATTTTTAAAAAAAAAATAGCTCCGTACTATAAGAATACTGGAACTGGAAAGAATGTGCTTTTCTATTTTGTATTTATTTATTTTTGAAGTTTTTATTTAAATTCCAGTTAGTTAACACCCAGTGTAATATTACTACGGTAGTGGCTCGGCCCTTCCATAAATCACTGGGTCCTCATCACAAAGTGCCCTCCTTCATCCCCATCACCTGTTTCACCTATCCCCCCACCTGCTTCCCCTAACCAGAAGTTTGTTCTTTATAGTTAAGAGTCTGTTTCTTGGGGCGCCTGGGTGGCTCAGTGGGTTAAGCCTCTGCCTTCGGCTCAGGTCGTGATCTCAGGGTCCTGGGATCGAGCCCCGCATCGGGCTCTCTGATCAGCGGTGAGCCTGCTTCCTCCTCTCTCTCTCTGCCTGCCTCTCTGCATACTTGTGGTCTCTGTCTGTCAGATAAATAAATAAAATCTTTAAAAAAAAAAAAAGAGAGTCTGTTTCTTGGTTTGTCTCGCTCTAAGAATGGGGTTTTTTAAAAGGATGAGACTTAAGTATTTTAGTGTAACTTTGATACACATTTGGTTAATGAATTCAGCTTTAAAACTAGGGATGGGAGGAAAGTAGGAAAGACCATAATTTTTTTACCAGTTTTCCTCATTATTAATAGTTGTCATGACTGCTTTGGGTTTACACTTTATTTTTATGTGTGTTTTGTTTGTTTTTTAGGGAGAAGTAATAGCACTGGATAAAATATCCAACAAAGTAGAGAAAATAAAACAGAATGCTTTATTGTTAGGGCTGAATTCCATCAAGGCATTTTGCTTTGATGGAACAAAGGCTCTTAAACTCGATATGGTTAAGGATGCTGAAGGTGAGTTAAATTTTATCTTTATAGGCTTCTATAATTGGCTTTTGGAAACAGATTTTACTGTCATTGTTCTATCCTAAAATATCCATAGGACCTTGAAACAGGCAGGGATCTAAGATAGGTATCTGTAATAGGTATCATTTTGCTTTTCATCTTATCCCAGAACATATAAATAGTCCCTATATATAAAATGTATGTCAGATTTTAATAATATAAAATCAAACCCCAAGACTTTGTCAGACTCTTTGGTCTTAATGTATTTCTCTGAATTTCCTATTAAATCTCAAGCTTATTGGCCTTTCAAGTTTATGATTCTTGAGCTATTTTGTTTTCTTCATTTTTCTTGAGAGAATGGGGCTATGGAGCTAGGAAGGGAGGAAAAACTGTCACGTATCTTGTGACATGATTTTTCTTGGAATAAAACGTTGCATTTATTAAGTCCTCTATTCCTCTCATTCTTTGTTCAGATTTGATTTCATGAAATACTCAAGAAACTTGCATATTTTAACAAACTAATTGGCATTAGTTTCCCTGAAATGTTTATAAATTAAAGATGCTATTTGAATAAAGATGATTTTAAAAACCTGAGGACATTGTTTTGACTCCCAACCCTTTATAGATCATCTAATTTTCTCATATATAAGCTCTGGTTCATAAGGATGACTAGTGAACAGTGGACAGTACAATATAATCTATTACTGTCACTTAACTGAAATTGTTGGTAGGTCACCAAGTTTTACATATCATTAAAGAGAGCGATCATACTCAAAAGCATAATAGGCTAAGATTGGCAAGAACCATCAAGATGCAGGAGTAGCCATCCTAGAGGTCGGTCTTCAGTGCTATAGGGAGACATTCGTTAGTCAACTTGGGATATTCAATCACTGATTTTTCACTCATCCACATCACTGGTAGCTGACGGTCGTAGGTTGTCATCTTTAGCTCTTTTTTTCGTTAAGACATGATTCATCGCAGACTATGCTAGTTTGATTTGGGTTATTAAACTTAGAGTGTCTGGCAGTAGATCCAATCTGTTTGATGGAAAATGCATTAGTAGTAATGTGAACATCACCATATCTGTGGGACTCTTGGAAAGTGAGAAGTTATTTGGTGACACCTGCCTAATGTCAAATAAACCACATGGAAATAAAGAAATAAATGAAACGTATGGAAAGCTTTCTAGAAAAATAGGGATTCTTCTGAAGAGCAAGGTCTAGACTATTATTTATCTTCTGAAGGAGGTGGGAATAGGTCAGATGTAATTGCCTGATGACATGAGAACAGCACGTCATGGTCAGTTGGTCGTTAACCCAGAAGAGTTAGCCAGGAGCTCGTGGGAGATTTATATTAGCGTATATAGCCTGTATCCGAGAGACCCAAAATATAGTGGCTTAGAAAAGATAGAGGCATTTTTTGTTTCTTAGTTTTTGTTTATTTTGGTCTCATGTAACAGAAGTGGGCCTCTGATGCTAGTGGTTTCCTCTCTGGGTCCAAGACAGATGTTTCAGTTCTTTTAAGGGGAAGGGAAAGGGTGTGAGAATCCTTACGAATTCACATGCCACTGGCCAGGTTAGTCATTTGATCAATTTAACTGCGGGGGAGTGTGGGCGTTGCTGGAAAATATCGTCATTAGCTGTAGAGCCACGTGCCCAGTTCAAAATATGACTTTAGGGTGCCTGGGTGGCTCAGTGGGTTAAGCCTCTGCCTTTGGCTAAGATCATGATCCCAGGGTCCTGGGATCAAGGCCGGCATCGGGCTTTCTGCTTGGCAGAGAGCCTGCTTCCCTCTCTCTCTGCCTGCCTCTCTGCCTACTTATAATCTCTGTCTGTCAAATAAATAAATAAAATCTTTAAAAAAGCAAAAAAAAAAAAAAACCAAAAAAAACCCATGACTTTAGGAAAAGAGGAGAATGGATATTAAAGAACAACTAGCAGTCTGACAGAGTCTTTGTATTACTGAAAGTGGTAATGGTGATTGTTAAAATTTATAAGTTATTTTAAATTTTTATTATTTTAGGGTAGTTGATGGTGTTATTAATTCCAAGTGTACAATGTAACAATTCTACAATTCTATATATTACTTAGTGCTCACTGCAATTAAGTCACCCTCTGTCATCATAAAATATTACTATACTATTGACTCTATGCCCTACACTGTGCTTTTTATCTTTGTGACTTATTTAATAGCTAGAAGTTTGTATCTCTTAATTTCCTTCATTTATTTTGCCTATCTCCTTACCCACCTCCCCTCTGGCAACCATTAGTTTGTTGTCTGTATTAATGAGTCTGTTTCTCTTTGTTCATTTATTTTGACATTGGGAGTCTACATATAAGTGAAATTCTGTGGTATTTGTTTTTCTCTGTCTGACTTATTTTATTTAGCACCATGCCCTCTAGGTCCATCCATGTTGTCATGAATGGCAAGATGCCATTCATTTTTGTAGCTAACTAATATTGTGTGTGTCTGTATGTATACACACCACATTTTCTTTATTCCATCTATCAGTAGACACGTGGGATTGCTTCGATATATTGGCTACTGTAAAGGGTCACCTGGCTGGTAGAGCATACAAATCTTGATCTCAGGGTTGTAAGTTTGAGCTCCATGTTTGGTAGATTACTTAAAAAAAAAAAATACTGCTTGCTGTAAATAATGCTGCAATAAACATAGGGATGCATATATCTTTTTGAACTGATGTTTTCATTTTCTTTGGTTAGTTATCTAGTAGTAGAATTACTGGATTATAAAGTATTTCTATTTTTAATTTTTTGAGGCATCTCCATGCTGTTTTCCATAGAGGTTGCACCAATTTACATTCCTACTAGGAGTGCACAAGATTTCTCTTTTCTCCACATCCTTGCAACATGTGTTATTAAGTTTTTGATACTAGCCATTCTCACTGGTGTGAGCTGATACCTCACTGGGGTTTTGATTTGCATTTCCATGAGGATTAGTGATGTTGAGCATCTTCGTGGGTCTGTTGGCCATCTGTATATTTTTGGAAGAATGTCTTCTCAGGTCTTGCACCCATTTTTTTTTTTTTTTTCCAAAGATTTTATTTATTTATTTGACAGAGAGAGATCACAAGCAGGCAGAGAGGCAGGCAGAGAGAGAGGGAAGCAGACTCCCCGCAGAGCAGAGAGCCCGACGCGGGGCTCGATCCCAGGACCCTGAGACCATGACCCGAGCCGAAGGCAGAGGCTTCAACCCACTGAGCCACCCAGGCGCCCCTCTTGCACCCATGTTTTAATCAGATTATTTGTTTGGTGTGTGTGTGTGTGTTGAGTTGTGTAAGTTCTGTATATATTTTGGAAATTAATCCCTTACAGATGACATCATTTTCAAAATCTTCCATTCAATAAGGTTGCCTTTTCGTTTTGTTGATGGTTTCTTTCACTGTGCCTAAGCTTTTTATTTCGGTTTAGTTCTAATAGTTTATTTTTGCTTCTGTTTCCCTTTACTGAAGAGATGTATCTACAAATATGTTGCTAAGGCTAATGTCAAAACAGCCTGTGTTTTCTTTTAGGAATTTTATGGTTTCAGGTCTCATATTTAATCATTTTAGGTCTTTAATCATTTTGAGTTTATTTTTATACTTGGTGTGAGAAAGTGGTCCAGTTTTATGCTTTGGCATGTAACTACCCAATTTTGCCAGCACCATTTATTGAAGAGACTGTCTTTTCTGTATTGATATTCTTGACTCCTGTTTCATAGATTAATTGAACATAAAAGCATGGTTTTAATCTTGTTAATGCATCCAAGCACTCTCTCCTATTCCATTGATCTGTTTTTCCATCAGTACCATATTTTTCAGTTACTATAACTTTGTAGTGTATCTTGAAATCTGGGATTGTGATACCTCCAACTTTATTCTTTTTCAAGATTGCTTTGACTGGGGTCTTTTGTGGCTTAATACAAAGTTTAGTGCTATTTGTTCTAGTTCTTTGAAAAGCACTGTTGTTATTTTGGTAGTGATTGCATTAAATCTTTAAATTACTTTGGGTAGTATGGGCATTTTAACAGTATTCTTCCCATCCACAAGGGTGGTATATCTTTATATATATTTGTATTGTCTTCAGTTTTTTTTCCTTAAGGTCTTAAAATTTTCAGAGTGTAGGTCTTCCCCTGCTTGGTTAGGTTTATTCCTAGGTATTTTTTTTTCTTTTTGATGCATTTGTAAATGGAATTGTTTTCTTAATTTCTCTTCTACTTCATTATTAGTGTACAGAAGAAACACAACAGATTTCTGTATGTTAATTAATTTTTTAATAGGTTTTTATGGTCTCTAGGGTTTTCTATATATAGTATCATGTCATCTGTAAAGAGTAACAGTTTTATTTCCTCCTTACCAGTTTGGATGCCTTTTATTTCTTGTTTGATTGCTTTGGCTAGGACTTCTAGTACTGTGTTGAATAAAAGTGGCTAGAGTGGACATCCTTGTCTTATTCTGATCTTAGAGGAAAGGTTTCAGTTTTTCACTATTGAGTATGATATTGGTTGTGCATTGTTTCATATATAGTCTTTATTATGTTTAGATATGTTTCTCCTAACCCCACTTTGTTGAGAGTTTTTTTGTTTTGTTTTGTTTTTCTGTTTCGTTTTTTAATCATGAATGGATATTGTATTTTGTCAGGTGGTTTTTCTGCATCTAATGAGATGATTATCCTTCTTGTTAATGTATCACATTGGTATGCAAATATTGAGCCATCCTTGCATTCCTGGAATAAATTCCACTTGATCTTGGTGAATGACCCTTTCATGTATTGTTGAATTTGGTTTGCTGATGTTTTGTTGAGGATTTTTGCATCTGACTGTCAGGTTTTCTTTTCCTGTAGCGTCTGTCTAGTTTTGATAGTAGGCTAATGCCGGCCTCTTAGAATGAATTTGGAAGTTTTTCTTCCTCTTCTATTCTTTGAAATAGTTTGAGAAGAATAGGTATTAACTCTTCTTTCAATGTTTAGTAGAATTCACCTTTGAAGCCTTCTGGCCCTGGACTTTTGTTCGTTGGGAGTTTTTTGTACTGATTTAATTTCATTACTACTAATAAGTCTGTTCAATTTGTCTGTTTCTTCCGGATTCAGTTTTGGAAGATTGTATGTTTCTAGGAATGTATCCATTTCTTTTAGGTTGTCTAATTTGTTTGGATATAACTTTATTGTTCTCTTATAATCTCTTAATAATCCGTTGTGTTTCTATGTTGTCCATTATTTCTGCTCTTCGATTTTGTTTTTCACTTCCGTTTCTGATTTTATTCTTTGAGTTCTCTCTTGATGAGTCTGGCTAAAGGTTTATCAATTTTGTTCATCCTTTCAAAGAACCAGCTCTTGGTTTCATTGATCTTTTCTGTTGTTGTTTCTTAGTCTCAATTTACTTCTGCTCTAATCTTTTTATTTACCTCCTCCTACTAACTTTGGACTTTTTTTTTTTCTTGTTCCTTTAGGACAGATTGTTTGAGTATTTTTTATTTCTTTTTTTTTTTTTTTTTTTTAAAGATTTTATTTATTTATTTGACAGAGATCACAAGTAGGCAGAGAGGTAGGCAGAGAGAGAGAGAGAGGAGGAAGCAGGCTCCCCGCTGAGCAGAGAGCCCCATGTGGGGCTCGATCCCAGAATCCTGAGATCATGACCTGAGCCGAAGGCAGCGGCTTTAACCCACTGAGCCACCCAGGCGCCCCGTATTTTTTATTTCTTAAGGTGGGTCTGTATCAGCTGTAAACTTGTGTCTTAAAACTGCTTTTGCCATATTCCCAAAATTTTGGACTGTTGTGTTTCCATTTTCATTTGTCTCCAGGTATTATTTGATTTCCTCCTTGATTTCATCATTGACCCATTGTTGTTTAGTAGCATGTTGTATAGCTACCATGTGTTTGTGTTTTTTTCCAGTTTTTTTTCTGTTAATTTATTTCTGGTTTCCTATTGTGGTGGTTGGAAAAGATGCTTGACATGATTTTGGTGTTTTTAAATTTATTGAGGCTCATTTTGTGGCCTTACATGTGATTGGTCTTGGAGAATGTGCCATATGCTCTAGGAAAGAAGGTATGGGTGTGCCTCGGTGGCTCAGTGGTTTAAAGCCTCTGCCTTCAGCTCAGGTCATGATCCCAGGGTCCTGGGATCAAGCCCCGCATCAGGATCTCTGCTCAGCAGGGAGCCTGCTTCCCTTTCTTTCTCTCTCTGCCTACCTTTCTGCTTACTTGTGATCTCTGTCAAATAAATAAATAATCTTAAAAAAAAAAAAGGTATGTTTTGCTCATTTTGCATGAAACATTCTGTATCTTTTAGGTCCATTTGTTCTATGTGTCATTCAAAGCAACTGTTTCTTTGTTGATTTTCTGTTTGGGTAATCTGTCAGTTGATGTTATTGGGGTGTTGCAGTCCACTACTGTTATTGTATATTATTACATTGTTGTTATATTATTCTTTGATCTCTGTTAATATTTGCTTTATGTATTTAGGTGCTCTGTGTTGGATAGACATTTGCAATTGTTACATCCTGTAGTTGGATTGATCCACTTATTATTATGTAATGCCTTTGTCTCTTATTAGAGCTTTTTTTTTTTTTTTTTTAAGATTTTATTTATTTATTTGACACACAGAGAAATCACAGGTAGACAGAGAGGCAGGCAGAGAGAGAGGGGGAAGCAGGCTCTCCGCCAAGCAGAGAGCCTGATGTGGGACTCGATCCCAGGACTCTGGGATCATGACCTGAGCCAAAGACAGAGGCTTAACCCACCGAGCCACCCAGGCACCCTAGAGCCTTGTTTTTTTGTTTTTTTTGTTTTTGTTTTTTGTTTTCCTTAAAGATTTTATTTATTTATTTGCCAGAGAGAGAGAGAGAGAGAGAGTGAGTAAGCACAGGCAGGCTGAGTGGCAGCAGAGACAGAGGGAGAAGCAGGCTCCCTGCCAAGCAAGGAGCCCATTGTGGGACTCGATCCCAGGACGCTGGGATCATGACCTGAGCCGAAGGCAGCCGCTTAACCAACTGAGCCACCCAGGTGTCCCTAGAGCCTTGTTTTAAAGTCTGTTTTGTTTGATGTAAGTGTTTTTACTTGGCTTTGCCTTTTTTTTTTTTTTCCTGTTTGCATGGAATATCATGGAATTTTCCATTCCTTCATTTTTAGTTTCTATGTGTCTTTAGGTCTGAGGTGAGTCTCCTATAGATAGCATATAGATGGGTCTTGGTTTTTTATTCATTCAGTCACCTATGTCTTTTAATTTATGCCTTTATTTAAACTTAAGGTAATTACTGGGGTCCTGTGTGGCTCAGTCAGTTAAGCATCTGCCTTTGGCTCAGGTTATGATCCCAGGACTCTGGGAACAAGCTCTGCTTTGGGCTCCCTACTCAGCAGGGAGTCTGTTTCTTCCTCTGCCCCTCCCCCTGCTCATGCTTGTTCTTTCTTTCTCTTTCTCTCTCTCAAATAAATAAATAAAATCTTAAAAAAAAACTTTAAGTAATTATTGATAGACATGTACTTATTGCCATTTTGTTCATTGCTTTCTGGTTGTTTTTGTAGTTCTTTGATTCCTTCTTCTTTTCTTGCTCTCTCGGTGGTTTTTTTGTTTGTTTCGTTGTGTGTGTGTGTGTGTGTGTGTGTGTGTGTAATGCTTAGATTCTTTTTATTTTTTTTTAATATTTGTTATAGGTCTTTTATTTGTTGTTATGTTGTTCATTTATAACATCCTATTGTATATAGCAGTCTGTATTAAGTTGGTGGTCACCTAAATTTGAACACATTCTGAAAGCGCTAAATTTTTACTTCCCTTTCATTTTATGTATACAGTGTCATATTTTTCATCTTTTTATTTTGTGTATTCCTTAAGTTTTATAGATATTCACAATCTTAGTGGTTTATTTCACAATCATAGTGATTGTGAAATAAATTGGTTTCACAATCTTATTGGTTTAACCTCCATGCTGGTTTTATGAGAGATTAATCTACTATTTTTACTATGTTTTTGTTTTTACCAGTGTTTTCTTTAATGATTTTCTTCTAGTTATAGTCTTTCTTTCCTCCTAAGGAATTCCCTTTAACAGTTCTTGTAAGGCAGGTTTACTGGTGATAAACTCCTTTAACTTTTGTTTGTCCAGGAAACTATTTCTCCTTCATTTCTACTTTATTTCTCCTTCATCATAGCCTTGGTGGGTAGAATATTCTTGGTTGTAGGTTTTTCCTTTCAGCACTCTGAACATGTCATGCCACTTTCTTTTGGCCTGCAAAGTTTCTTTCGAAAAATCAACTGATAGCCTGATTGTCAGAACTCCCAAGTTTAGGTAGGCTCTGCTGATTTTCGAAGCTCTAGGTATCATGAGGTCTCATCTTCCCAGTGTAAGTTCCCAGGGCTGGGATTGCCAGCTGTGGAGTCTGATCCCCTCCTCTGTGTTTGTGATGTTCCTTCCTTTTGTGGTTAATCACACCAGGAGTTTGGTTATTGACCTTATCTCCACCACTCTTACCCTTTTTGATGTGACCTTCTCTTTGGAAGATCTTCTGTTTTCAGATTTTCAGAATTAGTTGTAGTAGTTGTGGTTGTTGGTTTAGTGTGTCTGTGGGATCAGGTGAGCTCAAGCTCCTCCTACTCTGCCATTTCCCACCTCATGTTTTCTAAATTTACTCCTTTTAGTTATAAATTTCTTCTTTTTTTTAAAAATGAGAGTCTGAAGTCCTCTGAGTCGATAAATGGGGTGTGTCGTATAAGGTGGCAAGGAGTTGATTCAGTGACTCATGTGCACATGTCAAGTTGCAGGGCAGTTTTGATTTTTTAAACAATTTGTTCTGGATATGGACTGCTGTTGCAACAAATCATCCCATTACTTAGTGGCTTAAAACAATAATTTTGTTATTTCTCACAATTTTAGGGATTAACTGGGAACTCAAATGGTTCTCACTTTCAGTGTCTTACACAATGCAGTCACATGCTACTTGGTGGGGGGTCACCTCAGAAGGTTTGTCTACTACATACCTGTCTGGAGGTTAATGGTGGCTCTCAGAAGGCACCTACACATCACCTTACTGGTCTTTCTCAGACCATGTTGGGTGGGTTTTGAAAATGAGTGTCCCATGAGCTCCAGGCAGAAGCTATATCACCTTTTGTGACCTTGTCCAAAAGTTGTGTAGCATCAAGTCTGGTGCTGTCCAGAATAAAGGAGAAGGAGCATTAGACCCCATCTCCTGTGGGAGAAGAGTCAATGGCAAATTGAAGGCATGTGGGATGGAAGATATTGTCACAGTCATCTTTGGAAAACAGAATTTTCCCCACAGTTTTCTTTCTTTATTTTTTAAAGATTTTATTTATTGATTTGACAGACAGAGATCACAATTAGGCAGAGAGGCAGGCAGAGAGAGAGAGAGGAGGAAGCAGGCTTTCTGCTGAGCAGAGAGCCTGATGTGGTGCTTGATCCCAGAACCCTAGAATCATGACCTGAGCCGAAGGCAGAGACAATCCACTGAGCCACCCAGGCACCCCTCCACCGTTTTAAATTATTTTTTTGTTAGAAATTTTTAATTTGTGTGCACAATAGATTGTTAGCTGGACACAAAGAATAAATACTGACTTGGAAAATGAAAGAGCACAAAAACAATAATTCTGACAGTTTACTTCAGGGTGATTTTCACCTGTTCTGTAAATTGAATTAATATGATTAAAAGTTTTATGTAGCATAACAAAGAGATTTTAATACCCTCCCCCTCGAAAAAAACCTGAAAGAGAAAATACTCAGTCTGAATATTCAGTTTGAACTTTTTAAGAAGTATATTCACTTTGGCTGTCATTTATTTGGAATAAACATTATCCACATCTTTAATGTTATACTTACTTACAAGGAGTAGCCTGAATCTTAACTTTTCCCTCATATATACAATTTATAAAAAGAAACCAGTTGTTTTTTAATGTATAGGATAAGTACTAAAAATCATTCCAGAAAGCAGTTTTTATTCTTGATGCAAAAGGAAACATTTCATGTTATAGTAGAGATTTTTTGAACGATTATTATTCTTTCTCTTATCTAATTTTAAGTTACATCTACCTGTATTGTTTTTTTAAAATATTTTATTTGGGGCGCCTGGATGGCTAAGAGTGTTAAGCCTCTGCCTTCGGCTCAGGTCATGATCCCAGGGTCTTGGGATCGAGCCCTGCATCGGGCTCTCTGCTCAGCAGGGAGCCTGCTTCCTCCTCTCTCTCTGCCTGCCTCTCTGCCCACTTGTGATCTCTCTCTCTCTCTGTCAAATAAATAAATAAAATCTTAAAAAAAAATTCTCTTTAAAAAAAATAAAAATAAATTCTCTTAAAAAAATAAATAAAATATTTTATTTATTTATTTGACAGACAGAGATCACAAGTAGGCAGAGAGGCAGGCAGAGAGAGGGGGGGAAGCAGGCTCCTTGCTGAGCAGAGAGCCCGGTGTGGGACTCAGTCCCAGGACCCTGGGATCCTGACCTGAGCCGAAGGGAGAGGCTTTAACCCACTGAGCCACCCAGGAGCCCCTGTATTATTTGTTAAATGGGAAAAAATAGTGGGTTTTCTTCATATAGGATGAATAGTAAAGATTACTTTAGAATGAAAATTTGTAATAATCTGACTTCATTTTTTAACAGCTTTGTTATATATCAGTGCATACTTCGTGTACCATACAGTTCACATAGTTAAAGTATACAGTTCACTAGTTTTTTTTTTTTAATTCAGAGGTATGCAGCTATCATCACAATCTAATTTTTGAACAATTTCATTACGCTGAAAAGAAACCTCATACTCAGTAACTCCCTATTCCTTTATACTTCCACCCCCCAGGCTTAGTCAGCTCTTAACCTACTTTCTGTCTCTGCAGATTGGCCTGTTCTGGATGTTTCATATAAAGGAAATGATATAGTATGTGGGCTTTTGTGACTGGTTTCTCTCATTTATTATAATGTGTTTATGTTTTATCCATGTCGTGGTGTGTCTCTGTACTTCATTCCTTTTCATGGATGAACAGTATTCCACTGCACTGATGATCATCATTTGGTGGACATTTGGGTTGTTGACGCTTTTATGACTGTTATGAAAAATGTTGCTGTGAACGTTTGTGTACAAGTTTCTGTGTGGACATAGGTTTCATATCTCTTTAGCATAATACCTTTAAGTGGCATTTCTGGGTCAAATGGTAACTCAACATTCAACTTTCTGCAGAACTACCAGTCTGTTTTACAAAGCTGCTGGATCATTGTACATTTTCAGCAGCAATATATGAAGGTTTCAGTTTCTTCACATCCTTACCAGCATCTGTCCCTTTGCTTATAAGCCACTTTGGTAGGTGTGGAGTACTGTCTTCTGGGGTTGATTTGCGTTTCTCTGTTGCAGAGATGTCTAACAATGTCGAACGTGTTTTCATGTGCTTGTTGGGCACGTTATATCTCCTAGTCTAGTCAGATCCTTTTCCCCATTTTTAGAATGGGTTGTCTTTTTATGTTTTGAGCTTGCAAGTTCTTTATATGTTCCAGATACAAGTCTTTTGTTAGACATAGGATTTATAAATATTTTCTCCCATTATGTGAGTTGTTCATTCAATTTCTTGATGATGTTCTGTGACGCTCCTCAAAAGTTTTTAATTTGTTGTCCACTTTACCTGTTTTTTCTTTTGTTATTTGTGTTTTGGGTATCTTTAAGAATTGTATAATTTTAGTTCTTACAACTAGATCTAGAATCCATTGTGAAATAATTTTTGTTTATGGTGTGATGAGAGAATCCAACTTGAGTTTGATTCTTCTTCCTATAGATACTCATTTGCTCCAGCACCTTTTGGTGAAATGCTCTTTTGCTTTGTTGAATTGTCTTGGTACTTTTGTTGACCATAAATGTAAGGGTTTCTTTCTGGACTCTCAGTTCTCTTCCACTGATTGATATTTTTATCTGTAAGTTAGTAAGGATTGTCTTGATTACTGTAGCTTTTTAGTAAATTCTGAAATCAGGAAGTGAGGTGTCTTCCAGCTTTGTTCATCTACAAATAATAAAGATAGGTCTACTTTTTTCTCTCTAATTTGGGTGCCTTTTGTTTCATTTTCTTACCTAATTGTCCTTGCTAGAACCTCTAGTAGAATGTTTAAGCGGAAGTGGTAACAGAGGACATCCATATCTTATTGCTGATCAGTCTTTCTAGTGGCTTAAAACTCGTTAAAGGTTTCTCATAGATAACTTTATTACGCTGAGGGTTTTCCCTCTTATTCCTGGTTTGCTGCTGTTTTTAATCATAAAATAATATTGGGTTTTGTCAAATGCTTCTGTGTCTGTTGAGATGATCTTCTGGTGTTTGACCTTTACTGAGTTTCAGATACTAAACCAGTCTTGCTTCCTGGAATAAATCCTACTTGGTCATAGTGCATAATTTCCTCCCCCCCCCATATTGCTAGATAAGGTTTGTTTGTATTTATGTTGATATTCTTAAGAGCTACTGGTCTGTAGTTTTCTTTCCTGTGCTATGTTCATTGGGTTTTGATATTAGGGTAATTCTGGTTTCAAATAATGAATCAGGAAGTATTCTTTGTCCTTCTGTTTTTGAAAGAATTTATCAAAAATTATTAAATATTTTTTAAATGTTTGATCTCTTACTATGGATTTATTCAGATTTTCTTTCTTCTTAAATCATTTTCAGTAGTTTGTGTTTCACTGGTAACTTATCCATATCATCTAAATTATCTGTACGGTTGTTTGTAGTATTCCTTTTTAAATTATTTTTCTTTCCATCCGGTCAGTAGTGATGTCTCCTTTTAAATTCCTGATATTAGCATTTTGAGTTTTTCTCTATTTTTCTTGGTCAGTCTAGTTGAAGTTTTGTCTATTTTGTGCTCCTTGCAAATAATTAACTTTTGGTTTTGTTGATCCTTTCTCTTGCTTTTGTTTTTGTTTTCTTTTTTTCTCTATTTCATTAATTTCTGCTCTAACCTTTATTATTTTCTTCTTCGCTTTTTAGTTTGCTTTTCTTTTTCCATTGCTTTAAGATGGAAGTCTAGGTTGTTGATTTGATTTCTTTTTTAGAAACATAGGTGTTTACAGCTATAATATTCCCTCTAAGCCATGTCTCACTGTTTCCCATAAGTTTTGGTATGTTGTGTTTTTGTTCTTATTCATGTCAAATCATTTTATGACTTACCTATGATTTCCTTGACCCATGGTTGTTTTGGAGCATGTTTGTTAACTTCCACATATTTGTGAATTTCCCAAATTTCCTTGTATTGTTAACATATTTTCATTCCATTTTGATAGAGAACAGATGTATGAGTTCAGCCTTTTAAAATTTACTGATCTGGGGGTGCTTGGGTGGCTTAGTGGGTTTAAGCATGATCTCAGGGTCCTGGGATCAAGTCCCACATCGGGCTCTCTGCTCAGCGGGGAGCCTGCTTCCCCTCTCTGCCTGTCTCTCTGCCTACTTGTGATCTCTCTCTCTCTGTCAAATAAATTTTAAAAAATCTTATAAAAAATAAAATTATTGATCTGTGTTTTATGGCCTCACTTTGTTTTCTCTTAGGGAATGATCCATGTGCACTGGAAAAGAATGTGTATTCTACCACTGTTGAGTGGAATGTTCTATATATAATCTGTTAGGTCTCCTCTGTGTTGAAATGTTCTATTTCTTTTTTGATCCTATGCTTGGTTATTATTTTTATTATTGAAAGTTAGGTATGGAAGTTTCTAACTCATTGTTGAATGGTGTATTTCTTCCTTTAGTTCTCCCAGTTTTTGCTTTGTATATTTGGAGGTTCTTTTGTTAGGTTGGGGCAGAGACAGTTGGGGTTTTGGTATTCTCAGACTGCCGTGCCTGGACTAGAGCTGTCCACGGATGAGTGGGGGCTGGATGGAGGAAGGCAGCCCCAGAGTTTTCAGCTACTCTTAAGCTGGAATTTAGCTTCTCCAGCATGGGACTTGAGGAGATGAGAAATGCAGGCAGGCCTGTCCTCTCCAGTGAATTACCATATTTCTTGCCTGGGCGTGTAGGGAGAGAGGCAGCCGTGTGTTCTTGGCTGCACCCACATGAGGTGGATCACCTTTCACTCTGAACTTCAGGAAAGAGGCTGTTGGGGCAAAGGAAGGAACAGATTGTGACTCAGGTACCACAGACACTCACATTCCTTAGATTTTCTTTAATAAGTGTTTCTTCATTTGATGTATATCCTGGACATTTTTTAGAGATTTTAAATGGCAGTTTTGGTTTTGTTATAATTTTTACCAGTCGTTTCACTGGGACGAAGGTCTGCATATGCCCTCATTCCAAAAGTTGTCTCAGTCTCGTTACTTCTATCATAAAATTGCACCTAAATTATATAAGACTCCAAACTAAT
The DNA here is from genome assembly GCF_010015895.1 of Lontra canadensis. NCBI lineage: Eukaryota > Metazoa > Chordata > Mammalia > Carnivora > Mustelidae > Lontra > Lontra canadensis. Next base: position 6,372,369 of record NW_022631066.1, read on the forward strand.
GCAGTTTTAGAAATCACTAAATGGGGGCGCCTGGGTGGCTCAGTGGGTTAGGCCGCTGCCTTCGGCTCGGGTCATAATCTCAGGGTCCTGGGATCGAGTTCCACATCGGGCTCTCTGCTCAGGGGGGAGCCTGCTTCCCTTCCTCTCTCTCTGCCTGCCTCTCTGCCTACTTGTGATCTCTCTCTGTCAAATAAATAAATAAAATCTTAAAAAAAATCACTAAATGTAGTGTTAAGATTATATATTAAGAGAAAAAGATTTGCATAAACAGAAAGCTGGGTACTCTTATACTATGTATAAGCCTTAAATATTCATTCCATGGCTTTCTAGTTTTGAACAAGAGAAATTTCTCTCGGTCCAGGTACATTTGGGGGCCATTTGGTGATCTTGGTCTGATTTTAGACAGGTCTAGACGATTTTTATGATTTTCTCAGTTTCTGTATAATTATCTACCACCTTTTAAGTCTTAAGTCTTAAGTCTCATCACTGAACTTACTAAGAACAGTAAGTTCAGTGATGAGACATTATTGTCCCTCCCCCTGTCAGGGCCATGGCATATAGTTATGCTCTGTCCAAGGGGACCTGGCTGAGGTATATGTTGAGGGGCTGAATTCCAACTTGTACTCAGTGTATCATAGTGTAGGACTATGTTAATCCCAGGGCGCAGATACCTTTTTATTTATTTATTTATTTATTTATTTATTCTTCTCAGTATTCCAGAATTCATTGTTTATGCACCACACCCAGTGCTCCATGCAATACGTGCCCTCCATAATATCCACACCAGGCTCACCCAACCTCCCACCTCCCTCCCCTCCAACCCTCAGTTTGTCTCTCAGAGTCCACAATCTTTCATGGTTTGTCTCCCCCTCCATTTTCCCCCAACTCACTTCTCCTTTCCATCTCCCCGTGCCCTCTGTGTTATCTCTTATGCTCTACAAATAAGTGAAACCATATGATAATTGACTCTCTCTGTTTGACTTATTTCACTCAGCATAATCTCTTCCAGTCCCATCCATGTTGATACAAAGGTTGGGTCTTCATCATTTCTGATGGAGCCATAATACTCCATTATATATATGGACCATATCTTCCTTATCCATTTGTCCGTTGAAGGGCACCTTTGTTCTTTCTACCATTTGGTGACTGAGGCCTTTGCTGCTATGAAAATTGGGGTACAGATGACCCTTCTTTTCACTACATCTGTCTCTTTGGGGTAAATACCCAATAGTGCAATTGTAGGGTCATAGGGAAACTCTATTTTTAATTTCTTTTTTTTTTTTTTTTTAGATTTATTTATTTATTTGACAGAGATCACAAGTAGGCAGAGAGGAAGGCAGAGAGACGGAGAAGCAGGCTCCCTGCTGAACAGAGAGCCCGATGCGGGACTCGATCCCAGAACCCTGAGATCATGACCTGAGCCAAAGGCAGAGGCCTTAACCCACTGAGCCACCCAGTGGGTGGCTATTTTAATTTCTTAAGGAATCCCCACACTGTTTTCCCAAGTGGCTGCACCAACTTGCATTCCCACCAACAGTGTAAGAGGGTTCCCCTTTCTCCACATCCTCTCCAACACATGTTGTTTGCGGTCTTGTTAATTTGGCCATTCTGCCTGGTGTAAGGTGGTATATCAGTGTGGTTTTGATTTGCATCTCCCTGATGGCTAGTGATGGTCAACATTTTTTCATGTGTCTGTTAGCCACTTTGTCTTCTTTGGAGAAGTGTCTGTTCATATCGTCTGCCCATTTTTTGACGTGATTATCTGTTTTGTGTGTGTTGAGTTTGAGGAGTTCTTTATAGATCTTGGATTATCAGCCCTTTGTCTATAGTGTCATTTGAGAATATCTTCTCCCATTCCGTGGGTTGCCTCTTTGTTTTGTTGACTGTTTCCTTTGCTGTGCAGAAGCTTTTGATCTTTATCAAGTCCCAAAAGTTCATTTTCACTTTTGTTTCTTTTGCCTTTGGAGACATATCTTGAAAGAATTTGCTGTGGCCGATGTTGACGAGGTTACTATGTTCTTCTCTAGGATTCTGATGGATTCCTGCCTCACGTTGAGGTCTTTTGTCCATTTTGAGTTTATCTTTGTGCATGGTGTAAGAGAGTGGTCGAGTTTCATTCTACACATAGCTGTCCAATTTTCCCAGCACCATTTATCGAAGAGACTGTTTTTTTTTTTCACTGTATATTTTTTCCCGCTTTGTCGAAGATTATTTGACCATAAAGTTGAGGGTCCATATCTGGGCTCTCTACTCTGTTCCATTGGTTTATGTGTCTTTTTTTGTGCCAGTACCATGCTGTCTTGGTGATCACAACTTTGTAGTAAAGCTTGAAATCAGGCAACGTGATGCCCCAGCTTTGTTTTTCTTTTTCAACATTTTCTTATCAATTCGGGGTCTCTTCTGGTTCCATACAAATTTTAAGATTGTTTGTTCTAGCTCTTTGAAAAGTGCCAGTGGAATTTTGATCGGAATGGCATTGGAAGTATAGATTGCTCTAGGCAGTATAGGCATTTTAACAATGTTTATTCTTTCCATCCATGAGCATGGAATGGCCTTCCATCTTTTTGTGTCTTCTCAGTTTCTTTCATGAGTGTTCTATAGTTCTTTGAGTACAGATCCTTTACCTCTTTGGTTAGGTTTATTCCCAGGTATCTTATGGTTCTTGGTGCTATAGTAAATGGAATCAGTTCTCGAATTTCCCTTTCTGTATTTTCATTGTTGGTGTATAAGAAAGCAACTGATTTCTGTGCATTGATTATGTATCCTGCCACACTACTAAATTGGTGTATGAGTCTAGTAGTTTGTGGGTAGAGTCTTTTGGATTTTCCATATAAAGTATCATGTCATCTCCGAAGAGAGCCAGGGTGCAGATATCTTAATCCTAGTTCACACAGAGGTATCTTGTGAGTTTGGAGATATTTTTAAGGAATTTTTAGTGCTGGGGGGAAGTAAGACATGATCACCAGGGATCGTATGACTATACAGCTGGGGCACCTGGGTGGTGCACTCATTTAAGCGTCTGACTCTTGGTTTCCGCTCAGCTTATGATCTCAAGGTCAGGAGATTGAGCCCTGCATTGGGCTTTATGCTCAGCATGAAGTCTGCTCAAGATTCTCTCTCCCTCTCCCTCTCCCTCTGCCCCTCCCTGCCACATGCTTATACTCTCTGTCTCACTGTCTCTCAAGTAAATAAATTGAAAAACAATACCATATATCCAAAAGATACCAAGTGCAGTAGGAACTCAGAAGGAAGGATTACTTCTTAGAGGGACAATGGAAAAAGCATTTAGGTGGGGAGGTGGCATTTGTTAGGCCTTGAGACTGTAGAGAGCATTTTGACAAATGAAAATGAGTGCAGGGGGCTTCACAGGGGAATAGAATTAGTAGAAGCATGGAAATAGAGTTCATGACAGTTTTGGGTAACAAAGTGGTGATGTGGGTTTGTTTTTAACAGTGACAGATCTGGGGGGAGTACTGAGAAATGTGGTTGGAGAAGAATCTGGATGAGGCCAAATTGTTCATTGTTAATGGTCTGTATTTGTTAGTCTCAGGAGTTGATTTTTTTGGTTTTGTTTTACTTTGTCAGGGAAATGAATAACTTGTTGAGAGCTGTGTATTTGGCCACAGGAATAAAAAAAGTTATATAAGGTATTTCAACAGAGACAATGTAGTATAAATAAGTAGTGTAAGGAGTCTGTTAAATAGATGTTGAAGAGTTGGAAAAGCAAAGGAGATCACTGAGGCATCCGAGAGCTAATCACGGCAGGAAACAGCTACTACCCTTGTATTTCTTCTTATCAATAAGAGAAAGATAACAGGGGCGCCAGGGGGGCTCAGTCGATTAAGCATCTGCCTTCGGCCCAGGTCATGATCTCAGGTCCTGGGATCAAGCCCCACAACGGGGGTTCCTACTCAGTGGGAAGTCTGCTTCTCCTTCTGTCCTTCTTCCTGCTTGTGTGCTTGCTCTCTCTCTCAAACAAATAAGTAAAATCTTTTTTAAAAAAGAGAAAGACAATAATGTTAGTAGGAAAAAGACAAAACAATGTAACCATATAAAGAAAAATACAAATGGCCAATAAAACAACAACAGCAAAAATAAAAATAATCCTTTGATGAAGATTTTGGGAGAATAAGTATAATCATAATGGAAATGTCAATTGGTATAGTCTTTCTAGAGCATTTTTTCAATATGTATCAAAATCCTTAAAAATAACTGTTCACTTTGAGAAGATACTCTGAGACCATAGGTAAGAAGGCAAGGATGGGTTTAAATGGAGAAGAGTTAAATTGATGAGCAATCTTGTCTGACAGTTTTGCAATTAGAGAAAAGCAGGTTATCTTGGTGTGGTATTCAGAACATTGCTGTGTTTACTGTAGACAGTCAGCTGGCTTCCTCTGAAAGCAGTCGGCAGCAGTGTCTTGCATGCAGTAAGGTAGCATAAATGTATGTATGAGCAGATTGGTTTCATGACTTTCTCTAGTAACACTTAAAATAGCTCAGAAGTTAGCAGAAAGTTATTCAGGTGAATGCAGAGGGAAACCTGTGCATGATTGGATGCAGGGACATACCGCCTTACTCTAGAGCATAGCCTTGCCGATGGCCCAGAAGCAAGGAAAGTGAGGAACCTCAGAACCAGTAGATTTGACTAGAACCTAACAGGTACTCTTCCTTTCTGGGCTATCTTCAGTAGGGATTGCCCAGAGAACTGTCAGCCTTCAGGATGACTAGAAGTAATTCCAGATCCTAGCTCTGATAAACTATGGCTCCTGACATTGGGGATTCAGAGTCTTTTTGATTGGCCTTGATTTGCACTGTGTCAACAGAATAACCCTCAATTATAATAATCACATTTTTACTATTTTGCATATGTTAGAATTAATTCTACCGCTATTTGAAAGGAGAAATTGTTTTTCTTTGTAGTCTAGATTATGATTTTAAATTGCTGATAATTATTTCTATTTCAGGAGCTTCCTATTCTAGACCAGTAGGCAGATAGCAAATATGTTTATAATTCTCTTCATAGGAAAACCTCCATTCTTACCAGAATCTTTTGACCGAATTCTTCTTGATGCACCATGTAGTGGAATGGGACAGAGACCAAACATGGCTTGTTCTTGGACTTTGAAAGAAGTGACATCATATCAACCATTACAGAGAAAACTCTTCACTGTGGTATGTGATGATACTTTGATGTGAAAGAAAGTTGACTTTCATAGTTTGATGTTTCATTTGAGAGCATTGTTCATTACAGTATTTTTCACGATAACCAGAATGTAGAAAGAGCCCATCAAGTGATCCATCAACAGGTGAACAGATGAGCAAAATGTGGTGTACACACAGAATGGAATATTATACAACCTTACACAGGAATGAGATTCTGCTACAACATGAATGAACTTTGGAAACATTCTGCCAAGTGATAGAAGCCAGACACAGAAAGACAAATAATGTCTGTTTCCATTTATACAAGGTAACTAGATTAGGAACATTTGTAGAGACAGTGAAATACAGGTTCCAGGGCTGGAGGGACAGGAGAATGGGGAATTAGTATTTAATGGGTACAAATTTTAAGTTTGAGAAGACAAAAAGTTCTAGAGAGATGAATGGTAGTGATGGTTGCATGACAGTGTGAATGTTTAATGCCACTGAACTATATATGCTTACAAATGGTTACAATGGCAAATTTTATGTTTATCAGACAAAAAGACAGAAAAAACCTAGTTTTAAATCCAAGAATCTGTCATTAATGTTGATCATTTCTTTCATTTAAAGGCAGTAGCGGAATTTCGCTGAGACATTTAATGAATTTCCAACATTCTGCTATATCTTAAAGAAGTCAGTGAGCTGTTAATATGATAGTTAAGGAATGGGATGTGTAAGGAATGGAACATAAAACAAATTGCTCTGTTTTTATATAGGGTTCCTGGATCATCTTAGCGTATGAGAAGCAGGAGGTCCAGGGGAGGGAAACACACTGATAAAAATGAGAAGGGACTGTTCAGTGCAGGATGTAGAAGAATAGTAAAAACTTTGCCAATTGAGCTGGTGTCTAGCACATTTCGGGAGAAGCCCAAATAGAATGTATGAGGATTTCGTTCAGGCTTGAACAAATGATTCCATGGATTTCACAGAATGTAGAGCATTTGACCAAAGATGACTAAATCAATTCCCCTCAGCCCAGCAGTTATAAGTACATAGAGACCCAATAGTGGGTCTCTAAAGTTGTCTTCGAGTACAGTTTCGCTCATCTGTCTAGTATCTCCTTTTAAACACGATGGATGCGCTGGTACTAGATTATTTATCTTTTTCTCTGTACAGTCTTAACACATCCTGGAAGCAAAAAGTGGAAGCTTTACTTACAGCTGAAACCCACTTTGACTTGAGGGTTAAAATTAGGACACTTTATTATTAAAGATTTATTATTATTTTTAGAGAGAGATGGAGAGATCAGAGATTGTGGGGAGGAGTAGAGGCAGAAGGAGAAAGAAACTCAAGCAGACTCCAGATAGCAGAGTCTGACACAGGGCTCAGTCTCATAACCCTGAGATCACAACCTGAGCTGAAACTGAGAGTCAGACGCTTAACCAACTGCACCAGCCAGGCACCCAGGACACTATTTTAGAAGACTATGCTTTTTGGGACACCTGGGTGGCTCAGTGAGTTAAGTGTCTGCCTTCAGCTCAAGTCATGATCTCAGGGTCCTGGGATGGAGTTCGGCATCGGGCTCCTTGCTCAGTGGCGAGCCTGCTTCTCCCCCTGCTTGTGCTCGTGCACGCTCTCTCTCTCACAAATTAAATCTTTTTAAAAAATTTTTAAAAAGAGTAGGCTTTTTGTTTTTTTTAGGTCCTAGCAGAAAGGAAATTTTTAAAAGTTACTTAGGAGTAGTTGCAGTGATCACAAGGAAGAGGAGGAGCTGACTGTATACAAGGGAGAATTTAGGATGTAGCAGGTTTGCCATTCTGCACTGAGAGGTGTTAATTGAGAATGTGGACCTTATAATCAGACACGGCTTGTCTGGAGCTGTGCTGCTTACGCTTAAGTGACTTCAGGTACATTGGTTACCACATATGAGAAGTGGGGACTATACGCTACCTAATAGGTTCACCTCATTGGTGATGGTAACCATACCTCATGGTTTTAAGTAAATTGAGAAAATCCATGTAAAATGCTTAAAACCATAACTGGCACGAGTACAGTAATGGTGTCAATTTTGATCAGTGTACTCTAGTTAAGAAAGCACAATATATGCTATTTTTAATAAAATATATGTAGCATATGATACCCTACATCTATATATGATATACTATGTTATGTAGTTTATTACATACTTGTATATACCATATAGTATATATATGTGTGTGTATATATATATATAATGTATTATGTATATATGTAATAATATACTATGTATAGTATATATTTTAAAGATTTTTCTTTGAAATGTTTTTAAGTATCTGGGAGTCTGAAAAGATAAACTATTATTTGGGAAAAATTCATTTTCTTATAATACCTATTTCCTGACTCACTTATTTACTGGACCATTTTTCATTGAGCACTTAAGGATAATGTAATCTATGCTATTCTGGGTGCTGTCAATATAGTAGTGAAAAAAATAACAATCCCTACCTTATTCATGGAGTGTCTATTCTAATTGGGAGGAAAGGAAGCAAATAGATGAGTAAGTTAGGAAGTACAGTAGCAGAGCAGTAATCCCGCGGAGCAGACTAAGGAAGGGAGGATAGGAGTGCTGGATTTGAACAGTGGCAGTGTTACCTGGGATGGTCAGTGCTGGAAAGGTGGCAGAGACACAAAGATAAGACTATGAAGGAGCACTGCAGACAATGAGAAGTTTCCCAGCCTGTGCACTGCTCCTGGGGTGGGAGTGGGCCATGTGTGTTTTGGAACAGCAGAGGCCAGTGTTGCTAGAGCAAAGTGAGCGAGAGGTGTGAGGGGAGGTCAGAAGGGCAGCCAGAGGCCTGCTCTGCGTAGGGTTTGGAAAGCCACTGTAAGGACTTGGGCATTGACTCCCAGACATAGGTCAGGGCATTTGTAGGGTTTTGAGTGGAGAAGTTTTAAAAACAGTGCTCAGGCAGCTGTATGGAGAAGAGGTTATAGGAGGGCAGACAGGGAAGCAGGTGGACTAAGAAGGAGGCTGAGTAATCCAGGCCAAAGACAGTGGGGCTCAGACTAGGATAATAGTAGGGGAAATAGCCAAATTCTGGATAGATCTTAAAGGAAGAGCCAGTAGAATTTGCTCATGGATGGGGAGTGTGAGGGAAAGAGAGGCATAAAAGATAATACCAGATTTGGGGCCTGAAAGTAGCACATCTCTAATAGGTCTCAGAGGGAAGATAGGTGTTCACTGTCGAATTTGATAGCAGATGTATGAAGAAGGAAGTGAGTACACGAGTACAGAGTTCAGAAAGGACTATGGTTTAAAAAGGTACATGTGTGAGTTTTGGGCACCAAAAGTGGTATCTAAAGCAGTGAAACGGAATGATTATATTCAGGAAAGTCTTGGTTTAAACAGATTATAACTGCTCTGAGAGAGTGAAATGCATCTAGTCTGGAACAGAGAACCAATCTTGGCCATACGGAACATTTATCCCAAACCCTGGAAAGATATCCTAGCAATCTAAAATCCCAGAAAGTGTCGATCGTGCCTTGCAGTCCAGAGTCTGATTGTGTTTCTTTAGGCCGTTGAGCTGCTGAAGCCGGGGGGCGTGCTAGTCTATAGCACATGCACCATCTTGCTGGCCGAAAACGAAGAACAGGTCGCCTGGGCCCTCCGGACGTTTCCTTACCTTCAGCTTCAGCCCCAGGTAAGAATGATGTCAGTGTTCTCGGTATAATCTGACCAGTTATGGAAACTTGAGCGTGGGGATAAACACAAGGTTGTTACAGGAAGAACTATGTCAAGCCAAACTTCTGAAACAAATACTGCAGAAAACAAGAGTGCTTCTCTAATGAGATCCATTGTAGACTGCCCACAGAGAATTTCCACCTCCTAACCAAGTTTTTCCCTGTTCTCGTTCCTTGCCGTCGTGTTGAAATGCCACAGAGCTCAGGTGTACTCGTGTTACGTGCATCTTTCACCTATGGCTCTTGCTTACGTTACTCAGAACCTTTTTTTCTAAAAAGTTGTTTCTTCTTTTCCCCTCCTACTCCTAGATTTGCTGGGATGGAGTATGTTCAACATTTTTGCTCAAGTCACATCAACAACAAAGAATATTGCTTCTTTATGGTTTCTGACATAAAATATGTAACATTTAAAAAGCTTTCTTATACTTTATTTTACTGGTCTTGGTTTTTGTCAAAAGTATAGTATGACTATATTTTTAACCCATGATGTCTGAGAGGAAGTTTAAATCTGTAATAATGCTCACATTCAGTTGGATACACTGAACATCTAACTTCAGTACCCTTCTGTACAGAACTCTAGTTAGGTAATTGGAATATATGAATAAAAAGTAATCCAGAGATGGTTTCTACACTCGGAAAAGAAGGTAATTGCATTGTAGAGGAAAGGAAGACTTCAGAATTCACTTGAATTTTATGTGTGTGTGTCCGTATGCATATACACTTGATATATACCTAAAAGAGATGGAAAATTTCCCCATGGATTAATAAACAGTAGGTTTTTTAATAATACTTAAGTATTAAACATAAACATTTACACAGTGTTGACTTGATTTAGGATTACGGATCTTGTGCAGTCGAGATTCCCACATCTCACTCAGATCCTCATGATTCTAGGTTCTAAACTAATTGACACAGCCTTAATTTATCTCCTAATATTCTAGTACATTCAAAAGCAATAGAAATCTTTAATCATCCAATTAGTTTGGGTCAGAGAAAGTCACCTTTAGGTGCATGTGGAACTCCTGTCAGCTTTGGGGAGTGTGATAATAAAGCTGAGTTTTCTTTTATTGCTGTTCTTGATAATAATGATCCACTTACGGAGTGACCACTACATGCCAGGTGGACTCCACCTTATTAAATAAAATCTGAGAACTGAGTATTTTATCTGTTATACAGATGAGGAAACAAGAGTTATGTGAAGTTACTTGCTTAAGATCACACAGGGAAAATGTGGCAAAGCCACAGTTCTTGATGAGTATCTGGGGTCATAATAGAAACTCAGTCATGAGGAGACCATGTGTTACTATCCAGAAAAACCGCATGTCCATTCCACAAAGACAACATTTGTCTCTTTTTGGAATTGGTGGTACTTATACCTCAGCTTTGTCTTTTATTTATTTATTTATTTATTTATTTATTTATATTGTTTTAAAGATTGTATTCATTTATTTGGGAGGAAGAGAAAGGGAGTACACAGCAGAGGGAGAAGCAGACTCCCCACGAAGTGTGGGACCCGATCCCAGAACCCTGGGATCACAACCTGAGCCGAAGGCCGACACTAGACCTACTAAGCCACCCAGGCGCCCCAGTGTTGTCTTTTAACTTAAATGTATGCGGGCACACTTACCCATGATAGGATGGTCACGTTCTCTCATTTTCTCCGAACAGGAACCACAGATTGGAGGGGAAGGAATGCTGGGAGCTGGCCTATCATTGGAACAATTGAAACAGCTGCAGCGATTTGATCCATCTGTTGTGCCATTACGGGACACTGACATTGATGCTCTCAGAGATGCCAGGATAGAAGACATGATTTGGCTGGCAAATAAGGACTGCATAGGTTTTTTTATTGCAAAATTCATAAAATGCAAAAGCACATAGAAGAACTCTTAGAAGTGAAAATTCTAAACGTTCACTATATGGTTTTTTTTTCCCCCCAACTGTTGTCAGGCAGAGTTGCCAAGGAAACAGAAAAGGCTGCCAGCTGTTGCACCAGGGACCAAGAGATTTGATCAGGAGACTCTACTTCATGGACGAAGTAGTTGGGGGTGGTATATGGTTATATTTTGTATTTTGTAAATAATTTTTTTCTTAAGGATTAGCACAGTATAAAAAAAGGAGATGCCTACAGATATTAGGAGCGTAGAGCGTATTTTCATTTGGGGCTTTGTGTTTTAATGTGTAAAGAATGCACATCATTTTTAATGTTAAAGTTTGTGATTCTAACAAAAGGAATAAAATGAGCAGTATTTAATTTGGTAGAAATTTTTCTTTGTTCTTGAGTTCCTAAAGTAGTTCCTAAAAATTCAGGGTATGGGAACTATAATGTTTTCCATATGCCCATAACTGAACTGAGCATTTTATCGGAATTTTTCTGTTTACTACGTGATAAGTCAACTTTTTTTTTTTTAAGATTTACATATTTGAGAAAGAGAGAGAGAGCAGCCGTGAGCAGGAGGGGCAGAGGGAGAGGGAATCTCAAGAAGACTCCGTGCTGAGCACAAAGCCTGACTGAAACCAAGAGTGGGACGCTTAACCAACTAAGCCACCTGGTGCTCCTAAATCAACTCTTTCAAATGGAGTCTAGACCTCCTAAATGGTAGTGTGCCTTTACCACGTTTCTTTCTTTCTTTTTTTTTTTAATGCTTTTAAACTGAAACCTACAACAAATATTTTCTTCACTCTGTATATTAAAATTATGAGAATATTCCACAATTTGGGTATTTTCATCATCCATTGGAACACCTGTTATACAAGTTAATGGGATATGACTGGGGAGACAGAAAAGAGCAGCTTCTGGTAGCTAGAAACTGGCGTGGCGCTTTCACCCTACCTTGGGGGTGTCCTCTTGAACATGCATTCACCAAACGTCAACATCCGACAAAGCCAAGTAGGAATATAGTAGATCAAGACCAAAAAGACCACTTTATAAGCAAATCTAGAATCCAACAAAAACATGAACATCCCCTCAACTGCAAAAGTAACCAAACATCCCCCTGTGAGCAGCCCGTATGTGACTGCTTTTATTAAAATGTAACTATAACCTTAGGCTTGCTTCATCCTCCTGCTTTTCAGATAAGATACATTAAAATGCCAAATACCCAGCCCAGTTTAAAGGCTGTCTTTTACAGTATTAAATACATCTAAATGTTTTAACTTCCATTCGGATTACCCCAGAGTTTCTCAGCCTCGAGTGCATAAGGTGGATAGGTGGGAACAATTGCCTAATAGTTCCTTTTTTTCCCCCCCTCCTAGGTTTCTGTTAGGAATTTCTCCTGACTGTTGTGTCCATCAAGATGGCAAAGTCTCTTTGATCAGGTAAGACCGTTAGCAAGCCTCTTCTCTGAAGCTTTTCTTGAACATCCTCCACTTAGGTTGGCTTGGGCATTTCTATCTTTTCAACTGCCCTTATCATTAACACACTCACTCTTCTTTTAATAGGCATCCTCCTTACCCACCCCCACCAGGTTTGGGGGAAAGTCTTGAAGGCGGGAACCATGTCTTTTCTGTTCCTGCTTTAGAATAGATCAATACATGCTTATTGAATGAGGGACAAGCTATTTCAGGTTCCATAAGATTCAGTTATGTGCCTGACTTCTTTATATCCCTTATTCTGCCTTTTTTCCAGTAGATGTCATTGGACTAAAGAGAAGCACCATTTACCTGTAATCCCGTTTCTAGGGCTCCACACATTTCTCCAAACTTTAATATGTTTAAAAAAAAAAAAATCCATGTCTTCTCATGCTCTCTGCTAGGCCTTATGTGCTCAGCTGGGATGAAAACCGTAGACAGGGAGACCAGCAGTAGACATGTAAACTGTTGATTAATACCGACAAATAGCAAAATACAAGCAATGCAGGCAAAACAAAAGAACAGTATTTGCATATTAAAACAGGAAGACAAGGAATATTGTTAAAAATGTTGGCTTTGACAAAGACCTTTTCAGTGGGTTTCGTTCCTTCAAAAAAATAGGGAAAATTGGAAAATAAAACACATTCAGTCTTAAGGGACACAAAGTTAAGACTAAGTAGAATGAAAAGGGAAAAAAATCTGGCAAATGTGGAAGAAAAGAATATATTCTCTCTTAACGTATTTAAGATTAACATAGATATTTCTGTGAAACAAAAAAAAGCAACTTAACAGTGAGTACGTTTTACTTCAAAACCCTGTGCCACATTTTACTTTAAATAGTAAGGTGAAGTACAAATATAATATAGCCAGAATTAAATAACTGGTCTAGAATCATCTAGTTACCTGTTTTCCTTGACTGTGTGACTCTTGACATACCACTACTAAGATGAGAGTTTTCAAGACTAGCAGCCTGGTATCATAGAGCAAAGTGGGGGGTGGGGTAGGGGTGAGCATTTAAATTTTCATTTTAAAATGAAATTTTTATTTTAAAAATGAAGAATAAAAAAAAAAACTGAATTGCCACACATGGAGAATTAAGGTGGGAGAAAGACTACTCTGCTCCCATTTTAAAAGATCTTTATTACCTGCCATAAACTAGTATTTTATGTGACATAAAGGGAACATCGCTAAAGTAAATTCAGGGATCAGCACTGCCCTTAAAAAAAGATGCTCCCACCGTGGGAAGTGTTGTTGAAAATCTGACACATTCTCAACTATAAGAATCATTCCTGGGGCGCCTGGGTGGCTCAGTGGGTTAAAGCCTCTGCCTTCGGCTCAGGTCATGATCCCAGGGTCCTGGGATCAAGCCCCGCGTCTGGCTCACTGCTTAGCAGGGAGCCTGCTTCCCTTCCTCTCTCGCTGCCTGCCTCTCTGCCTACTTGTGATCTCTGTCTGTCAATAAATAAATAAAATCTTCAAAAAAAAAAAAAAAGAATCATTCCTAAAATGGCAATTAATACTACTACTAATAAACAGTGCAGAAAGCCAGCTCTTTATTTGTTTTATATGAATGACTTTAAACCAGATTTGTTGAACAGTTCAGTGTAGCTGACAGTGAATGTTTAACAGGAATGCATAGCAGACCATGTTAAAAATGTGGCGTTGTCCCAAAGTACAATACAACTAAGACATCCTACATTTAGCAGCACCTTTTTGTAACAGTAACTTAAATGAGCAGTAGAGAAAGAGCATAGGAAAAACTGAAATGGGTTTGACAATAAAACAGAACTATTAAGAACATTTCCATTTCCAGCATTTTCTAGGTTGACTACAAAGATCATGATTCTACAACTGAGTAGGTTAAGGTTAAGCCTTTGCTGAGTGAAAAGACTAAGTTTACATTCCACAAGTCAGTAAAATCTCCCATTGCCCTTGGGATTATTTCTTCATTTACAGATTCAATACACACTGTTCACACATATACCTGCTATACAGTTTTCACGTATAGATGCTCACTGTCAAATCCTGCAATATCGTTTTTTGAGGACTACTCTGATTTGGACTAGTATGTTTCACAGTCAAGTGAAAAGAATCCAAAAGTGAAAAGAACTGGAATCTGTTAGCAGGACTCTTTGAAAGGGATTCGTGGTAGCAGCAAGAAAGATAAATACCAGTTATACTTCAAGAGTTTTAGATATCCCAAAGTCATTAATTGGGATGAAAGTTTTAGAAATATTTTATACAAGTAACTTTAACTGGAATATGGTTCCCCAATGATATGAATATTTTACATCAAAAATGCATATATTATGACTACTGCTTTTATATTCAATAAATAGTCAACAGTACAGAGCTAATTAACAAAAAGATGAATTCTGAGGAAAATGTTCCTTATATTAGCTGATAAAACCCTTCAAATGTAACTCATTTTTAAAACTGAGTTTTCTTGCAGAGGAAGGGAAATAAGGAGTTAAATGTGAAACAGTTTTACTTAGGTCCCAGAATATTTGGCAAGAACCTGGAATAATCCATGCAAAACAAAAATAGATTAACTTCTTTAACAAAATAACAATTTCATAATGTACATATCTGAAGTTAGGCCATTATATTATAGCTCGGAATTTTCCAGGGACAAACTTCAGGTGCTGGGTACTTGCACACCTAATACTGTCTTACCTGTCCAGTTGTAACTGGACAAAAAGTACATATAAGCGATATGGAGAAGGTTATTTTAGCCTTAGCGTGACAACCACCCCGTGAGCTGCTTACAGTGCTATCACTGAGGCATGGAGAATAGTATCTTTTGGGTTCCCTTTCAGAGCGGATGTCTAATGGAGGAAGATAGTCTTAACATTTTGTTCACTTCAAGTCACCTCATCTTGCCCTGATTACTTCTGAAGAGCAGAAACTTTGGTTATAAGAAGCACTTCTAGGTTTTGACGGACAGCAAAACTGTTGGGAGTTGGTGGCAGGGAATGGAATGAAGGGGGAAACTGAAGGGACATAAACAACAGGAACCATAGGCAAGGTTAGAAAGGAGGTGGGAGAAGTTAGAAAAATTTATTTTCCCACGAAATAATTCTACAAGCTGTGTAAACATTTCTTACTAAAACAAATACTCAAACACACAAAGATTGTACATTTCCAGTGAAACACTCACAGTTAAAAGTTGCCTGTGTTTTTACTCTCTAGGAGCAAAAACAAGGAGCCAGCAGACGAATGCCTTCCTAGTCGCCTTTGGCAGCAAGCTTCCTCACATTCCCTGACTGCTCAACGGATTCTCAAAGCAACAAGTAGCACAATTAAATACAAAGCCAGGTGAGTAGAATTCTAGGTTTCGGTCTCGAGTCTTGAGCACTCAGTTCCATCGCAGTCACTCGTGCACGCTTTTACACACTCGTACACACAGACACGCTTGCATACGGAGGTCCGGCTCGTATACTCCAGTGCAGTGACATAAGACACTAGCTACTAAGAATGTGTTTGTCACAATCAGTGTGAACTGCATGGATTAGGACAGCCTTTGGAGTTTGGTTATATTTACCATAATTTATGGTCAAAATTATAAACTTACAAGGATGGTAAAACATTCAGAAATCAAACCTCTTCAAGTCAGGCAATCACACGTATTTACAGTATGTACAGACTTTCTATTAGAATGGGGATAGGTGTCTAGACGATATTACAAATTTCCTGAAGGTGGGCATTTCTAGTCCCTGTAATTCATAAAGCAAATCTGCTGACTTGGCATTAAGACTCTAAAATAGTGTGATCAAACTGAGATATATATATATATATTATATATATATATATTATATATAATTATAAGAAGGTGTTTGCAGAAATAACATTTACAAACTATACAGTACACAGTACTAGTACATAGAAAATAGATTCTAACTTTATGATCCCCTTTGTGTAAGGCAAGACTGAATCTGTCCCCAAATTTAGTCAGCCAGAGGTACAAGCAAGAAACAGTGGTCCATGGTTAAATGAATATGCAAATCAGGTGCCTACATATTAAAAATCTGGAGAATCAAGAAATTCCACTTTTCACCTGGGCCAATTCTGGCTTGCTGGATACATTAACTACATTTTTGAAAACATCAACTATGTTTCTTAAAATACTAATGCCACCTGGATGGCAACAGATTTTGTTCAAGTGGCAGCGATCCCAAACAGTTTTTGAGAAGTCCAGTATGCAACCGGAGGACTGCAGCCATACCAGGCAGATTTATATAGCACTTACAAAAGAAAAAAAAAGGTATATTAATACTCTCTATCATGCTATTGCTATTCGAGCAACAGCAATACAAAGTATACAGGACAGATCACATATGACTGCAATGTAGACCCCAAAGATTGAGTCTGAGGGTGGGGGTATACAAGACTTAAAAAAAAGAAACGTAGAAGGGCCAAAGTCACTGGCGGATGTAAACATCCCTGTTCCACTCCCCAGCCTCGCTCCGTTTTTTGGAGAGGCCCTCTCCGTCCTTGTCACAATAGCGATCCTTGGATTTATGCCGGCTCCGTTGTTTGTTGCACTCATTGTGGTCCTGCTCTCGATCCAGGTCCCTGGAACGGTGCCGAGACTCCCTGTGTCTGTGCTCACTGCTCCCGTGGGGCTCATCTCGGTGGTTATGGTCACGGTGGGGGGCATAGTGGTCCACGTGTTCGTGGGAGTAATCTTCCTTCGGCTCCACATAGGCAGAGTCTCTACTCTCCTGGGTTTCTGAGTCAAATGTCTCCTGCCTGGAGAGGCCTCGGCTCGTCCCGCTGCGATGGCTGTGATGCTGGGCGGAGGAGGAGGAACGGTGCTGGGGTTTCTTGACGGGTTCCGGGCAGGGTTCTTCTTCAGCTTGGGAGGCAGAGCGGGCGGGAGCGGAGCGCTCAGTCCTCTGATCCCCTTGAGAACCCTGGTGGGTAAGGGAGCCAACACAGGCGTCAGCCAGGGTCACCGTGTAAAGAACTAACATGTCCCGAGAGCAAGGCTGTCCTTTCAAGGGTTTATTCCCTGGGGACTTTCTAAAATGAAATCTAACCTTGCTCAGTTACTTAATTCTTTTGATAACATCCGGTGGCATTTACAAGGCTTGTACTACGTTATATCAGACTTTCTTTTCCTTAATGAATAAGTGAAGGGGGGACAGCATCCTTTTATATGTTCTCCTGACATTCAAATCAGATACAGGTACCTAAAATTTCTTTACACACAAGTGTACATTTCACTACCTCTACTTGAAGACCTGTGGGAAGATTAAAAATGCTTAAGATGTTGGGGATACTCACATACCATTTAGTATGAGGCAAGTACTATCCTAAGCCAGCCTTCGGTATTAATTCAGTAATGTGGCAGCAGCCCTGCAGGACCAGTTACCATTAGTCTTTCTGAGGCAAGGGGCAGGTAAGCAACTTCTCCAACCTTACACACCCAGTAAGAGTTGGAGCAGGAATTCGAGCCCAGGCAGTCTGATTCCATGGCTGTGCTGCTGACAGTGTAGAAGAATGCTCTCCTTGTCTTACAGGACATGGGGCTGAGTTGTTTCTGTATGTTTGTGGTATAGTGTTGACAGAGTTTTTCTTACAGGTACACAACTCGCCCTGAAGACGGTAGATGACTCAACACGTGTCTCCGTTCAGAGCTGCTCCCGCTGGAACAGGCGCTGTGCTGGGTAAGTGGGCTTGGATCCCCGCCAGATGACCCAAGGCAGCCTAGTTTCTAGGGCTTAAGAAAGAGCCCTCTTACCTGTGAATTAGAGGCTTGAGTGGGGCTACTGGGCAGAGCTGAAGTGGCTAAAGTACGACTAAGGAGCGGGTTGGGGAGATGGCTGCTGGGAGGGTGGGTGGCCTTCCAGTAGGCCTCCAGATAGTCGGCAAGGTGCTCACAAGCATCCTCGAGCTGGTTCTCGTCCAGGATCACATCAAACAGCTCCTGCAGAGGCAGACATTGCCGATGACCCACTCGCCCCAGCCCGGCGCTATCCAAATGAAGAGGCCGCACCCCTTTGTATGTGCACGTGTGCTCCTGCTCGCTCCTTTTCAAATTGTCTAAATGTCCTGTTGAGTCAGACTGTGTCTGTCTGCCTTAGATCAGTGCTCACAACTCTAGGTGTTTAACCTGTAGCAATTCTCAGTGTAATGACAGTTGTTTAGACAGGATAGTAAAGAGGTAGAGAAATAAAAATATAATCTGGACAGCACAGGAAGAGGCCTGGTTTTGACATAGAGACTATGAAAAACTTAATCGTGGAAATTGCTAAGGCAAGATTAGGACAGGAAATTTGGCAGACAAAAGCTGAAATCACTGATGATTTGACAGGGCCCAAACTTCAAAATATGCCCAGCGATAAACAATATAATTCTTATAGCTTCTGCTATACTGCATATCAAAATGAAAACCTAGAGGTGTTCGTTAGTCTCAAACCATGATATGTAAAAAGCAGGGATCAGGAGGGGAATTTGTTCAGGTATCAGAAGCTACATAACTGTTTAGAAAAAAGAAAATTTTTAACATGGTCTCAAATCAATTTCTCAATTATTAAGAAAGCTATTAAGAGTTATTAGAAGCGAATAACAAAGCCCAAACAGATCCACTTTATAAACCAAATTTTGAAACCATAATCTCATTTCATTTAAGATACGAATTAGGTATTAACAAAGCAAGGTCACCACCAAATGCACTGGAGTTTTTTCTAAGCCATAATCTAGACAAGTGCTCATGGGAGATGGTAGGACAGTTCACTTCTTGGGACTGAAGACCATGGCTAAGTGGGGAGAATTCTCTCCCTCGACACCTGTTTTCCTGTCTGGTTATTGGACGGTTGCTTTCTAAATATAAGACCAGGGCTAATGTCTTCAGGTGGATTTTACCGTGTATGGAGATGACTTACTGGAGGACACTGAGCCAGTTTATCAGCTGCGACCATCTGGACATTGAGGTGTTTAGCTTGAGATTTCCCTCGAGATTTTATTAACCTTTGTAAAACCTGTGAAAGATAAGATTTAACAGAAGAATATCTGCATTCAGGTAAAGAATAAGGTTTGTTACTCACTCTAAGGCCTTTTTATGTATAGCACAAATGGTTTATAATAGATTGAGCCATAAAACATGTAAGTTAGCTGAAAAATTAACATGTTAACAGAAATCTCAGTTGCAGACTTTAAAACGATAACTAGCATGGAGCTTACTCTCTTTTTCAAAGCTTGCAGTTACCAATCTTATGACTCCTTTATGTTTAAAAAAAAATTGAGAACCCCAAGAGTTTTTATGTGAAGTATAATGTTTACCACAGTAGAAACTACAACTGAACACATTGTTAAATATTCATTTAAAAATGAATGATAAGCTGGTCACATTTTAACAAATTTAAAAAATAAAAAAACTACATTTTTTGTCAATTTCTCTAATTGCTTCTTAACCTGCTACAGAGTCTTGTTTTGGTTGAAATAATGTGAAGAAATCCATCCCTCTACAGATAGGTAATTCAGAAAAGGAAGAGTATTTTAGTAGCCTTTTCAGGAATTGTGACAGTGTTCTTTGATGTTACACTAAACTCAACAAGTGGTAGTTTCTTTCTTTTGTTTTTTTTTAAGATTTATTTATTTGACAGACAGAGATCACAAGTAGGCAGAGAGGCAGGCAGAGAGAGAGGGGGAAGCAAGCTCCCCGCTGTGCAGAGAGCCCGATGTGGGGCTCGATCCCGGGACCCTGAGACCATGACCCGAGCCGAAGGCAGAGGCTTAACCCACTGAGCCACCCAGGCGCCCCAACAAGTGGTAGTTTCTTAAGACTAGTTGCATGTGAAAGCTTAAACTGTGTCAGTGAACTTTTCTTACTGTTAAATTACATTAAATTGGTTTATCTTG
Organism: Lontra canadensis; assembly: GCF_010015895.1. Lineage (NCBI taxonomy): Eukaryota > Metazoa > Chordata > Mammalia > Carnivora > Mustelidae > Lontra > Lontra canadensis. The sequence continues at coordinate 6,392,448 of NW_022631066.1, forward strand.
AAATGTGAATGGATCTTTTACTGTGCATGATTTGTAACATCATTGCATTGATCATTTGGAAAATAATGGTTCAGATTCTTCAGATCTTCCAAATGCTGACACACTTCTTAAACAATATCAAAACATATTTGCTGTTACCACTGATCACATCAGAAAAGGCCATCTTTTGAAAAGCTGCTAAGCTCAGATACAAATTTTCTGAAATTTCAATTTTTGTTTGAAAGCTCCAGTTTTATCACTGGTGACAAATGGGAAAATATCTGCCAAAAAAACAAGTCTTATAAACATAGTATGTCAGTTGTTCATTCAAATAAAAATGGTGTTCTGTGAAAAAAGAGGCAGCTTGAGTTTATAACTTTATTAGTCACTATGTGTCCTCAAGATGACTGATAAAGTGTTTCAGCTAGTCAAGTTTCATTACACAGAATATTGAAAAGCCGTGTATTTAAGAGTCAAAAGTTAGTAACATTAGTAAATGTTACTACTTTGTCAAGACATACTTAACTGAAACTGGGTGGTGGTAGGTTTTTTTGGACCGTGAACACCGTCTGTTACCAGTCCCCATTCACGGACACTAGCAGTTTTACCCCCCATTGCTTTTGCACCCTCAGTGCAAATGTCAAAACAGTGAAAAAGGAGAACAATGTCTTAGTATTATGGAAATAATTTCGACCTCATGGTCTCTCTAGAAGTTTCTCAGAACCTTCCTCCAGGACACCATGGACCACATTGTGGGAATCGGTGTTCTAAGCCATGAAACTAATAACCATGCTTTGCTTACATGAATCTTAAAAACTCTTGACTACCCTGTCTCTTCAAACTCTTTATGATGGGTAGAGATATAACTTACCACAATTGTAAAGCAGAACATAAACAACTGTAATGAAGTTTGATTAGAGAGCAAATAAGAACAAGCCCGCTTACCTTAGGAGAAGAAATCTTTACGTAGACTATAATAGGGGCCAAAGAAGTTTTACTGAGTTGAGCTGGATGATTAATGGTATCTGCATCAAGGACTACCAGTTGCAGTGTTCTTGCAAGTTCAAAAATCCTTTCGATTTCACTCTGAACTTCCGCTGTAGAAGGTTAATAAGCAGAGTTCAATTACTGAAAGTATTTTTAAACCAAATTGAAATAAAAATGGTACACTGTTTCTTCAACAGGAAGGGAAGTAGGGCAGCCAACAGGTTAATGTTTACAGGCAATCGAGGTGATAAAGGGTATCCTTTGGAAAGAGCTGTCTCTCCACAGAACCTTTAGTATTGAGGGAATTCTTCTCTCAACCAGCTGTAAAATTTGCTTCCAGTAGAACACTCTTTGTGCTATAAAACTTCACTCTGTGAAATCATTTCATAAAGATGTAAAATTGAAACTTAAGAATATCTTTAACTTGTCTGTTTCTGACCACGTTACCATAGCAACTCTCACCACATTTCTTTTCACTGCATCAGCTTGATCTGTGTTTATACTGTCACCTATTGGTCTACTTTCTCTATATGATATTCTAGATGTGTTTATTAACAAGCTGAAATCCAACATAAAATAGGAGAGACATTAATCGTATCTGTAACAAACTTGTCCAAAAGCACACTTCTCCTCAGTTTCTGCCAACAGATGAGTGGTCCTGCAGTATTCGTATTTTAAAAGGGGAGTTATCCATTAGAGGCAGCACTACAGCAATCCAAACTCTAAGATTCATAGAAAAACTTATTAACTAAAAAAATGCTTGAATACCAAGAAAAGTTCAGTCCATCCACTCCACGATCCCTCCAGAATACAAAACAGGACTGTCCAACAGAATGTTCTATGATGGTGGAAATAGTCTATGTCAGTGCCATCCAGTATGATAGCTGCTTGGCACAGGTGGCTGCTGAGCACTTGAACTGTAGTTAGAGCGAATGAGAAGCTCAATTTTTAAACTTAAATAAAAACTAAATAGCCGGAGGCTACTGTACTAGGCAGCACAGATCTATAAAGGCCTAACATGTAGCTTGTAGTGTCCTCTACCATCATGAAAGGCAGACTCTATGAGACTGCTGGACCTACAGAATACCTTCCAATTCCTCTTAGCCATTTAGATCCATGCAGAAGAGTGCTGGAGATAATTTCCACTAGTATATTACTGCAGAAAAGACAAGTCACTACTCCTCTTCCTCACAGTATGTTATGACTAGAATCCTTTTAGTTCCCTGGATGTATTTACAATCTGGGCTGAAGCCATTTACAGTACTAGCTTTAAAATAATATTTGATTATAAGCCATTCATGACAGTCTTGCAGAAAGGAAGACCAAAAGCAATCTGATTAAGCTTCTGGATCTACCAGTTAACAAGAAACACAAAGAATAGACAATTACATAAACTACACCCATATAATGCAGTTAGAAAACTTCAGATGGATAAGGGACCCCATCTCTTCAAGCAAGAAATTATAAGGAGGGAGAAAAAGACATATGGAAAAGTACAGATTAAGAAACTCACGGACCACAATAGCCAAACTGTGGAAGGAGCCGAGATGCCCTTCAGCAGATGAATGGATAAAGAAGATGTGGTCCATATACACCATGGAATATTCCTCAGCCATTAGAAAGGATGAATACCCACTACCTGCATCAACATGGATAGAACTGGAGGGGATTATGTTAAGTGGAGTAAGTTAAACAGAGAAAGACAATTATATGGTTTCATTCATAGGTGGAACACAAGCAATAGCACGAGGACCATAGGGGAAGGGAGGGAAATCCAAAGGGGGAGAAATCAGAGAGGGAGATGAACCGTTAGAGACTATGGACCCTGAGAAACAATCTGGGGGTTTCAGAGGGGAGGAAAGTGGGGGGAGGGGTAACAGGGCCATGGGTATTGAGGAGGGCACATGCTATGATGAGCACTGGGTGTTATACTTAACTAATGAATCATTGAACACTGTCTCAAGGACTCATTATGTACTATACAGTGGCTAACAACATTAAAAAAGACAACCCAATTAAAAATGGGCTAAGCATTTGAATAGACATTTCTATAAAAAAGATACACAAATATCCAATAAAGACATGAAAAGATGTTAAAAAATATTAGTTGTTAGGGAAACAAAAACTGAAAGCACAATGAATTACAACTTCCCACCCACTAGTATGGATAGAATTTCAAAAATGAAAAGAATTGTTGGGGAGGATGTGCAAGAATTGAAATCCTCATACATTGCTGGTAGGAATGCAAAATGGAACATCTGCTGCGGAAAACAGTTTGGCGGCTCCTCAAAAAGTTAAACAGAATTGCTGTGTGACCCAGTTATCCCACTCCTAGGTATATATCGACGACAAGTGAGGACATAAGCTCTTACAAAAAATTTATATACGGATGTTCCTAGCAATAATCACAACAGTTGAAGAGTGCAAACAACCCAAATCCCAACCATGTCATGAATATAGTTCATGTGTTAGTATGTACATATAGTAGAATAATAGCCAAAAAAGAATGGAGTCATGGTACTTGCTACAACATGGATGTATCCTGAACACATTATGCTAAGTGAAAGAAGCCAGACTCAAAGGCCATATGACGTATGACCCTATTTAGTTGAAATATCCAGAATGGATAAATCTGTGGAGACATGAAGCCAAGCAGTGAATATCCTGGGTTCCTGGGACAGGAGACTGGGGAGGGACTGCTAATGGATGGGGTTTGTTCCAGAATTAGATATTGGTGATGGTTTGCACAACACTGTGCATATACAACTAAAAAGGGTGAACTTGGTGGAACACGACTTACAGCTAGCTCACTAAAACGAAAAAAAAAATGACAGGAAAGACTCATGGACCTATGAACAAATGAATTACTATGGACTTAGCATCCTGATTCAAGCAATTATTAAGTTATATTTATAATACATAAATGAATAAAATGATGTATATATAAAAATATCTATCACAATTGGGAAATGATACATGGCTGAACATCTAATGATACTAGGGATGTATTGTTAATATATGATAATGGCATTGTAGTTTAAATAGTCCCTCATCTTTAAGAATACATACTGAAATGTTTACAGGTAAAATCATATGATGCTTAGAATTTGCTTCAAAATAATCCAGAGGGCATGGGGAGGGCTGAAATGAAAAAAGACTGGCCATGAATATTGAAAGTGGGTGATGGATATCTGAGGTCATACTTTTTACTTCCCTATATATCTGAATTTACTTCAAAAACACTTTTAAAAATAAAAATTATATATTCTGATTTTTCATAAGTGTTCTAAAACATTACTAATATTACTTAGATATTCTGTTGATCTTTAAATTTTTATTTCAGTTATCACCTTGTATGGCTTCGTCCCCTACCAATATGTTCATGGCCACTGACCCCCAACAATCAAGTTCCAGTCTAAATATTACTGTAAGCGTTATGAAATTTGATCAGCCCACACCTAACATCCTACTCAATAGTGAGGCTGAAAGCTTTTTCTCAGAGATCAGAAACAAGACAAGGATACCTACTCTTACCCACTCTTTTATTCAACATATTACTGGAAGTCCTAGCTGGAGCAATTAAGCAAAACACAAAAGGCCTCCAAATTGGAAAGGAAGGTAAAACTCTTACTGGTTGCAGATGACATTATTATAAACCCTGAAGACTCCACCAAAAACTGTTAGAATAAATAAATCCAGTAAAGTTGCAAGACACAAAATTGGTATATAAACATACACTGTGTTTCTACATATTAAAATAAACTATCAGAATGAGTAAGAAAATAATCGCATTTACAACTGCATCAAAAAGAACATACCTAAGATGTAACCAAGGGGGTAAAAGACCTGCACATTCAAAACTACAAGACAGTGCTGACAGAAACGGAAGAAAACACAAAAAGATAAGAGAGTGTTTCATGCTTACGGACTTGAACACTGTTAAAATTTCCCTACTTCCCAAAGCAATCTATAGAGTCCATGCAATCCCTGTCAAAATTCAAATGGCTTTATCATGGAAACAGAACAATCCTAAAATTTGTGTGGAACCACCAAAGACCCTGACAAGCCAACTTAATCTTGAGAAAGAACAATAAAGCTGGAAGCATCATGCTTCCTGATTTCAAACTATATTATGATACTATAGTAAACTGTGGTAATGGCATAAAAAAAAGACACATAAATCAATAGAACAGAATAGAGAGCCCAGAAATAAACCCATGCATAGACAGGTATTTTATGACCAGGGAGCCAAGAATATACAGTGGGGAAAGTGTAGTCTCTTTAATAAGTGGTGTTGGGAAAACTGGATAGCCACATGCAAATGAATGAAGTGGGACCACTACCTTTCCCCATATACAAAAATCAATTCAAAATGGATTAAAGACTTAAATCTAAGACCTGAAACCATAGAACTCCTAGAAGAAAACATAGGTGGTAAGCAACCTGACATCAGTTTTGTTGATGACTTTTTGGATCTGACACCAAAAGCAAAACACAACTAACGCCAAAATCAACAAATGAGACTACCTTAAACTAAAAACCTTCTGCACAGCAAAAGGAATTAGCAACAAAATGAAAAGGCAGCCTATCAAATAGGAGAAAATATTTGCCAATCACATGTCTGATATTCAAAAAATAAAACTCAGAAAACTGAATAGTAAGAAAACGGTCTGATTTAAAAAATGGGCAGAAGGACTGAATAAACATTTTTCCAAAGAAAACATACAGGTAGCCAGCAGACACATGAAGAGATCAATAATCATCAGGGAAATGCAGATCAAAGCCACAATGACATATCACTTCATACTTGTTAGAAAAGCTAGTATCAAAAAAGCAAGAAATAACAAGTGTTGGTGAGGATACGGAACAAAGGGAATCATTGGGCACTGTTGTTGGGAATCCACATTGGTGCCTTTGTAGAAAACAGTATGGATTTTTCCTCAAAAAATTAAAAATAAAATTAACCTGTGATCCAGTAATTCCATACTGGGTATTTACCCAAAGAAAACAAAACCACTAAGTTGAAAAGATAACATGCATCTCTGTGATTATTGCAGCATTATTTATAATAGCCATAATATGGAAGCAACCCAAGTGTCCAGTGATAGATGAATGGGTAACAAAATTGTGGCACATCTCTAAGGAATGGACTATTAGCCATGAAAAATGAGATCTCGCCATTTGCAACCACATGGATTTAACACTAGGTGGAATGAGAGGAAGACAAATAGCACAGGATTTCACTTACATGGAATTTAAGAAACAGGAGCAAAGAAAGAGTGCCCCCCTCCCCACCCAAAAAAAAGACTTATAAATACACAGAACAAACTGGTGGTTGCCAGAGGGGAGTGAGGTGGAGGAAACTGTGAAACATAAGGGGGATTCAGAGTATGCATATCCTGATGAGCACTGAGAAATGTATATATCAGTTGAGTCATTATACTGTACATCTGAAACCAATATAACACTGCATGTTAATTACACTTCAATAAAAAAAAAAGGGAGAGAGGCAAGCAGTATATCTGGTACTAGAGATTTTCCTTTGACAGAGTCCATCACACTTAGAATTTATTTCAAAAAAAAAAAAAAAATGCCAAAGACTTCCTTGGCATGCTTTCCTGAAATTGAAAAATGGTCTTGAAGTCATTTTGGTCCATCAGAGTCATCCTACCCAGTGAAAGGATGCACACACTCTGCATCTTGAAATGGGCAGGCCTAACTCATCTGTCCATATCCTCCGTCTCTCACACCCATGGAGTTAAAACTGGCGCCGGTAAAATGAAAATTTATATCTGACATCTAAAAACAACACTCAGGAGCAATCATAATGTTTTCTCCAAGAGAAGAAACAAGAGAAAGTTACCTTGTGCAGAAGTTTCTGCAACTGAACAAAACTTGGAAATAAAAACAAAATGAGGAGATTGTTACTTTCATTGTGCTATAGGAATATCTAAGTGGCTGGTTAGTAACGAAACTGTGATATTGTTCTAGTATCTAGTTACTGAATGATAACTGCAGTGCCATTTTCATAATCCCTAAGCAGAAAACTCTGATTCTGACAAGTGCCTTATTTGTCCCCAAAAAGAAAATCTCTAAAGCCGCCTCTAAGCACCTTTTCCTTTCCCCAAGCTCAGTAAGTTCTGCCTGTGTTCCTAATTACAGTGTCTGACCCCTAGTAAGTAATGAATGTCAAGAGTCAAGTACAGTTGACTCTAGAGCAACAAATGTGGCTTTGAACTCTGCAGGTCCCTTAGATGCAGATCTTTTCAATAAGCAGATCTTTTCAAAAAAAGATCAGTAAGATCTTTTTCAGTAAGTGCTTTTCAAGCACTGTCAATGTATTTTCTCTTAGAATTTCGGTAATATTTTCTTCTGTAGTTTACTTTATTCTGAGAAGGCACTATACAGTGTATCTAACATACAGAATATGTGCTTTTCAACTGTTCATGTTATCAGTAAGGCTTAGAGACAGCAGTAGGCTATTTGTAGTTCAGTTTTTGGGGAGTCAGAAGTTCTACCTAGATTTTTAGTGTGGGGCTTCGTGCCTCGAACCCCCATCATTCAGGGGTCAACTGTATTGCTTTGTACCTACTTCTATTAACAATTATCCCACTGAATTTCAATGACAGGATTGAAAATGTTCCCAGCAGGCAGTGGAACGACAGAGCAATACATAACGAGTTCTCTTCCTTCCCTCACAGTACAGTGCCTGGTACATAGTTGGCACTAAGATTCTGTTGAAAGAATGAGCCAATTAAATAACGAATCTGACTACCAAAATGTATGCAGACAACGTGAACTACTCCTTTGGGTAGAGAGAGTGCTGGAGCTGGGGCATCAATGTGTTGTGGAACAAAGAGTGTGCTAATGTCTCAAGACAGCTACACCGGCAATAGGTCAAAAGGAGGAAAGAAATTAGATTCAAAAGATCAACTAGTCACATAAATTTCACGTTCATCTGCAAGGCTAATTTCATAGCTTTCTATCATCAGCCCTTTACTCTCCGTTCTTCCGAAGAGAAGGCAGATGGTCAAGTACATGCAATCGGTATCACTGCCAGATGGCACTGCCTCCTGGGAAAAAAATCTGGACTGCTAGTCAAGACCCCCAGTGTCTAGCCTTCATTTTACACCTTAGTATAAAGTGTAACTACATAGAGCTATTCATTTCCTGTGGTTCTCAGATTTTTTTTTTTTTTAAAGATTTAAGAAAGAGAGAACACATATGCAAATAGGGGGAGGGGTAGAGGGAGCGGGAGCGGTAGATACCCGCTGAGCATGGAGCCTGCCATGGGACTCCATCCTAGGACCCTGGGATCCTGACCTGAGCCAAAGTAGCTGCTTAACCAACTGAGCCACCCACGCGCCCCTGGCTCTTAGATTCTTTGCTATACAGCAACGGGCCTGAACAAGGCTGGTTGTCCTCACATTTTGCCAGCTAGTGGAATCACGTGGCAGGCTTGTTCAAACAGGCTATAGGGCCCCACCTCTAGAGTTTCTGATGCAGTAGGTCAGGCTGGGGTCTTAGAACAGTCATCCCTAACTAATGGCCCATGATGCTGACGCTGTTCATCTGGAGAACACACTTCAAGAACCACGGAACCGAACGCTCTCAACTTTGTCATCCCGGTTCTAAAGTCCCTGGTGCTATAACCCAAGGGATGAACTCTGCTTAGTTGAAACTTTCATTGAGATAATTATACATTCACATGCATTGTAAGAAAAACACAGAGAGCCCTTGTACCATTTACCCAGTTTTCCCCAATGGAAACCTCTTGCAAAACTATCATGCAATATCATAACCAAAATATTACTATGACCCACCAATCCTCTTCAGATTTCTCCAGTTCTCCTGTACTCCCCGTAGGTATGTCTGTTGAGCTGCACGGGATTTTATCATATGTGTTGCTTCATGCATCCAGCACAACAGTTCAGAGGGAACAGTTACATCACAGAGTAAGTGACAAAATAAATGACCTAAGCTAGCTCTTCACTTGGGTTAAGAATATTTACCAGGTTGGCAACACTGTGATCTCTCCACCTGGGTTGCTAACACACAAGGTGAATGCCTTTCCTTACTCCCTGCATGCCATCAGCTGCAACTGTTGACATGTGCACAGCTAAACCCACCTTTGCTTCCTTAACTCTTGTATATTTGCTCAATATTTTCCCACCTTCAGCACACGGTTTTTGCTCTCATGTGGTACACAGAGGCCCTATACTCACATCTCTGTGAGTACAAACATGTGCAAGGATGTACCACATTTGCCTAAATTGATTTGTCTCTGGGAAGGTGCTTGGGGTAAAACCAAACCATACTTCTGAAGAAGTTGTGCAGTTTGAGAAACTCCAAGGTGACTCCTCTTAGAAAGCAGTACTATCATTATCTAAATATATTGTTTTTAAAAGTTTGAACTTGGAATTGGCAATGAACTGGGTACTCACCCCCATAACTATTAACATTCAAGTAATATTTTTATTACTAAGACTGTCATGTTCTTTATTTGCATTCCTTACCATTGGGATAGCTAATGTAGATATCTTAAATTGTGATGCTTGACCAATATTACAAAGGAGACAAAAGGTTAGAACTTGAATGAGTCTTATGAGTACAAATAAAACCACGTGTCCATGCAGACAAGTCCCATACCAACCCCAAACAGTACAGAAGATGTACTTAAAGCTTCAAATTTTTCAGGGTTTTCTTTTCCTTTCTATCATACAGTGGTACATCAGCAAAATGAACTCCAAAGGCAACGTACTCTACTTTTGTTTATGTAACAGAAGTTTTCCAAAGCAAATTTTTACCTATCAAATTCATCTTCACTGTACTGGATCTTTCATCCTTTTTAAAAGATGTAAATGCTAAAACTGATCTCCTTTGTTAGATTTGGGGTAGATCTTCTCATATTTAACCTCTACTAAATGTACAAGAATCTTAAGGTATAACATACCCACATATACATACATTCCTGGAGAGTTCAAGTATCAGTCTTGTACTTAGATCATAAAGATGTTCCCTATATAGTGGAGTCCACAAAACACGCGTAACTTATTATTCAGCGTGTTACTGACACAGAAGGGGTATCACCTGACCATTCTCCTGTCTGTTATCATGACCTGTTTCCGGGGGCTGCTATAAAAAATACAAGTCCTTGCGGTGCCTGAGTGACTCATTGTGTTAAGCCTCTGCCTTCGGCTCAGGTCATGATCCCAGGGTCCTGGGCTCCAGCCCCGCATGGGGCTCTCTGCTCAGCAGGGAGCCTGCTTCCTCTCCCTCTGCCTGCCTCTCTGCCGACTTGTGACCTGTCAAATACATAAATGAAATCTTAAAAACAAAAACAAGTTCTCATACTTACAGAGGAATCTCCGCACTGTGTTTCCCTAGTAGCAGACTCCATATTTGCTAGTTCAGTATTCACGGAGACTTTAGAGAACGTAACTACTGTGAATATTGAGAACTGACTGCATCTGAAGTCCTGTCCTGGGTGCCAAGTCCCAGGTCTGTACATACCGGTGATTGCCTGCTGGGTATCTGGGTGAGCCAAAACGCTGCGAATTCAACTTGTGCACAAATGCAGCCAGTATCTTCCTTATCCCCCTGCCCGCTCTACTCCTTCTAGTTCCTCGTCCTCAATCCCTTCTCCCCAGAATAACACCATCAATGACCTGACTCCTGAAAGGAAAACCTTAGAGATCATGTTGGAGTTGGTTTCTTCATGTTCCAGATTGCCAATACTGGACTCTCTTATCTCTGGATTCCTTTCATTCTACTCATTCCCTGTGCCACTGTCTTATTTCAGTCCTCTCTGAACCTCTACCTTGAGGGATGGAATCAGCCTACGAAATGACCTCCCTGTCCAATTCTTGTCCCATCTCCAGCCCACTGCGACAGAGATTCTCCTCAAGGCACTGGTTCTATTAGTTTCTGCCCAGAGTACATTGTTTTTCCCCGAATCTGCTTTAACAGAGTCCGACTTTTTCCCTGACTTGGCTCTTTCTCCTTTCCATGCATTTCTTCACAGTGCTGTCAGCGATCGTTCTAAAACACAAGTCCTATTGTGTCATAGGGTCTGCTTTCCTACACCTCTCTACCACAATCACTATAAAAGCCCTATAAAGTTCTAGATGATCAGGCACAATCTCTCTGACCTCCTGCCCCCCCCTTGTCATTCCACATCTGTTAACACTGGCTTCCTCACTAGCCCTAAAACGTATCACACATATTCCTGCCACAGGGCCTTTGCACCTTCAGTTCCCTCTGCCCAAAACAGTCTTTTCACAGATAGCGGTAAGGCTAAAGAATTCACAAAAAATCATTCTGCTACAACGTCTTTTCCTCAAAGAGGCTCCCATCTTCCCCATGTAAAATCACACTCTTCTCAGTTTACTCTCTACCCCTTAGCCTGCTTTTTCTTCCCAGATTCCTTAACCACTGACTCTACATCTACATTTATTAGCTTTTGTCCATGTGCTCCCTATGAAACAAAAACTATGAGAGTGAGGACGTGGTGTCCTTTACTTCTCTGTCCCCAACACTTACAATCATGCCTAGTATATGGCTGGTACTCAAGTATTTGTTAAATGGACGAATACATGCCTAAAATCTATACTTGGCTCTATAATAGCCTTAAGGATAAGCTCTGAATTCCTTAATATCTCTCCTCTGCCTCTGGCGTCATCTGCCTTCACCCTCTGGTTTAAACCATACACTCACAGCTCAGGTAAAGAAACTATATTTTCTAGAAGCCTCTTGTTGCTCGGTTTTAAGTGCCTTTCGCCCTCTCTACCTCTTTCCCTTTTGTCTTGCCTAAACCCTGTGGGGCTGCAAGACAGCTCAGGCTTAGCTCCTTGCAAAAACCTTCCTCAGGGGCCTGCACCCTCTCTGGCAACCAGTTCCATGCACGCCCACTGTGCTCACCACCTTCTACTCCAATGGGTCCTTAACTTCTCTGCCTTACTGCTACACCCAGCTCCTTGGGGGCAGTGCCTTCATCTAATTCATCTTTGTACTCCCAGACAGTCGGTGTCTAGTATATGCTCACTAAAATACATGAAGTGGAACAGTCCTTTAAAAATAATATATAGCTGGTAGTTATAAAAGGCCTTGAAAGTCAAACAAATCTATGCCACTGATGTACCATACGAGTGTAAACAACTGACATTGTTAAGGAGGTGAGTCACTGAAGGGAGCGTTTTCTAATAATTTCCGTGAACATTGAAAATGCGGGTCACAGAATATAAGAAGAAGAAGTTACTATAAGCAAAATGAAGTGTAGTCAGGGAGGGTTTGTTAGGTGAGGAACAAAACTGAGTTTTATGACAGATTCTAGACATTACTAACACATAAAGTTTTGTTCAGACCAGTCTCCCAATGGTCTTACATATTTAACATATAAATGGGAAAAAAATGAACTAAGATCAAAGATCTCGAACAATTCTCAAAAAAATTATAATAACAGAAACCTAACGACCCAGTAAGTTACTGTGTAACTGCGATTAACCTCAGACTCCAAGCACATGCCACAGAGAAGAAACAGCTGCAAACGATGTCATTTCAACAAATCAGTAGACGTTAAAAATCAGTATCCAAACATAACCCTGTAGATATGTTAACTAAAATCTCTATATTGTTTTTACAAATAAAAATACTGGCATCAATTAGAAATGGCCAGGAATTGACCTCGTTTTTTATTTCAACACTGTTATTTCAACACTGTCCCAAACCCTTACAAACCCTATCCTGAAAATGATGTCATCCCTGCTACAATCCCATTACTGAGGGTCTTTGGATAATAGCCAGCCTTCATTGAGAACATACTGTGTTTAATCCTCACAGTAATTCTACAGGGTAGTTAATATTCTCTCTCTTTTGTTGTTGTTGTTGTCTAGATGAGGAAACAAGACACTACAGAAGTTCATGAACTTGCTCATGGTAACACCAATGCAAAGCCAGGAGTTTTTAGTCTGTAGACAGCAAAGCTCACTTTGGGGAGAAAAAAAAAAAACAAACACAAAAAAACACGAAAGAACACCACAACCAAAACATTAATCCTGACAGCCAGTGGAATATTTAACTTGAAACTATCATAACAAATCTTTCCATAGCATGAGATCACTAAGACTGTAGCAGTAGCCACTGGCAACGTGGGTCCATTTCTTCTCTGCTCTGTGACACATGGAATTACCATCTAGTCAGATCTTCTCATTGGCAGCCTCAGGAGAGAAATGTTTAAATAGCCTAAGCCCAGGTGTAGTGCACAGACTTACCTAAGCTTGACCTTGTATTGGATCTTTCTATTATTGCATGCTTGCTGGGATTGTTTAACACGGAGCGCTTGGCGAGTGAGATGTCAGCCGTGACCCTTGTGATGGATATCCTGTTGGAGGAACACGTAACAGAAGACTCTGAGGTTATTAGCCGAATACCAGGGGATAGAAATACATTCCCCAAACTCACTTAAGTTTGAAATGCATAGTGAACAGTATTTTCAAATGAAAAGATGTTAGGGCACCAAATCCTTCATTTCTGCTTATCCCGCACCTCCTTACTCGGCATTTATCGTTTGCTTACCAAGTACTAAGCACTGTATATCTCACTGAATTATCCCCCCAACACTAGCAGAGAGGCTTCTTATAGTCCCACTTTTGCTGATGAAGAAAATGAGCCAAATATTCATCCAAGGCTGTCTACGTCTAAAAGGGGGAGCTGGGGCTTGAACCCAGGCTCCTGAAAACCTGTATTCTTAGCCCCTGCGTTGGGAGTGTGGTGCTGTGATAGGCACAAAGAATGAATAAGAACAAGGCAAACACAGTCTTCCCTCAGAGAGAGAAGAGTCTAGTGGAAGAGATGGGCAACAGATAAGAACACTATCTGGTAAAATCACTAAAGCTCAAGATGGCTGCTGTGGAGAAGACAGGGTATTGTGTCAGGTGGTAAGGTATTGTGGGGGGGGGTGCATTTTAGGTGTGGTAGAAATGAGAGCATTTACTGTTACCAGTAAAGTGGCTTAGAGACCACAGAGAGCCAAATATACAATAGGAAAAGCTGGGGGGTAAAATAGAAGCCTCACAATACCTTTGAAGGCAATGGTAAAAGGGATACTAAAGGTTTGGTGAAAAGTCTGTTTCCGAATTAGAGCCCTCCACCTCCCCTCTAATTCCATGAAGTTGCCAGGGGATGCTCGATAGTTATTCTCTACAGGTAATCACATGCAGGGCCCATGACCAGGAGACCCTACGCAGAGTGAGGACAGGGCCACTAGATGGAAAAGAAAGGATTCTAAACGGGGAGCCCTCAGCCTCTTGCCCATCTTACAATTTTGAAAGCCAGGCTTACATCCTCCAGGGATTAAAATGGAAGCTCTTGGGGCACCTGGATGGCTCAGTGGGTTAAAGCCTCTGCCTTTGGCTCAAGTCATGATCCCAGGGTCCTGGGATCGAGCCCCACATCGGGCTCTCTGCTCAGACGGGAGCCTGCTTCCTCCTCTCTCTCTGCCTGCTTGTGATCTCTGTCTGTCAAATAAATAAAATCTTTAAAAAAAAAAAAAAAAAAAAGGAAGCTCTTTCCCTGGGACATCTGATCTGAGGGAAAAGGCCAAAAGGAAGAAGACTACAAAATAGTAACCCTGGAGGTTTCCTATGGACATGGCCTGGTGAGGTTGTTCTATAGGGAAGCACCAAGCTGACAAGCTTCACCTACGAGTATAGAATTTCCAAGTGATTACGTGATGTCCCATTTTTAAATTGGAGCACTGTGGTGTTCACTGAGCATCTTAGGAAAACCTCTGAAATGAGAGCCCAGACAGAAAAATCAATAAATGAAGAATACAGCTGACTCCTGCAACAACGTGCGGGTTAGAGGCACGGACTTCCTGTGTAGTCAAAATCCACCATGAGCTTTGGGCTTGACTGCTAGCAGCCCACTGTTGACTGGAAGCCTTACCTATCACCTAAACAGTCTATTAACACATATTCTGTATCTTACATATGCTATACACTGTATTCTTACAACAATATTTAAGTTGTTCTTAAATTTTCCAGTTTTCTAGGTGGTTCACTGGCAAGGTTTTTCAGATTGTTACAATCCTCCCCCAAATTTTCTTATATATTTATTGGAAAAAAAAAAAACAAAAACCCTCCTAGAAGAGGAGCCACACAGTTCAAAGCCCTGTTGTTCAAGGGTCAACTGTATTTCAAGTTGAAAGCTAAGACATTATTGTATCTGTGAAACTGTAACAAATTTCTATTTAGAAACTCAGAATGAGTTTTTGGCAACCGAAAATGACAGAAAAATTCAAAAGAGAGCTGGGGGGTAAAGTTAAGAAACTCTAAAGGGTAAAACAAGGCAAAGATAGAGAACACAGAAGAAAAGGTATACAAATGAGAGAACCACCCAGGAGGTTCAACTTCCAAATAACACAAGAACTTCAGGAAAAAAGAGAATAACGAAAGCAGAGAAACTGGAAAAAAAAAAAAAAAAAATCCAGGTCCCACACGGAGGGTCTGAAATGGAAGTCTTCTGTTCTTCTCAACATTGGAAGCCAGAAGAGAATGGGGCAGAAAGTTTTAAAAATCCTAAAGGGAAATTATTTCAATCAAAATTCTATAGCCATTAGGGGGCAGAGGGAGCTCAGATGGTTAAATGTCTGCCTTCAACTCAGGTCATGATCTCTGTCTTGGGATGAAGCCCAAGGGGCCTCCCTGCTCAGCAGGGAGCCTGCTTCTCTCTCTCTGCCTGCCTCTCTGCCTACTTCTGGTCTCTGTCAAATGAATGAAAGAATGAATCAATCAATAAAATCTTAAAAAATAAATTCTGTAGCCATTTTAACTGTCAGTGAAATGGGAGGGTTGATGAAAGACACTTTCAGACATTCAGAGCCTCAAAAAGTTATATACTTTTCTAGGGCAACTACCAGAGAATGCTGTTAACGGAAAGGACAGGGTAAAGCCCCAGATCAATGGATATAAGGAAAAGGGGCTCCAACCCAAGAGGAAGGCAAAAGGAATATCAAGAATAATGTTGAAGGATGTCCTGGAATGACAAATGTGCACCCATCAAAGACAGAAACTGTCCAGACCAGAGATGGCCAGAATGCTCCCAGAGGTTCGAGAAGACAAAGAGGAGTGACAACAGGATGCATTTCAGAATACCGTGAGGAGGTTCTGACAGCTGGTGGGTTCAGGGCTGAATTAATGCCAAACACAGAGGAAGTAAAGCAAGCGTAGAAAGGTATATTACTTATCTCAAGGAAAACACAGAAGACAGAGTCATTATAGTGTATACTACGGCTCATTGGAATATTATCCAGAGAGTCATAATACATACTAAGAAATGGAGCCAGCTGAATACATCCTTCTTCTCCCACATGCTCGGACCTTTCTGTGTGTGGTACTGCTTAGCTGAGAATCCACTGACCTGCTTCTCGCGTTAGCTCAGTAGGCTGTGCAAAGTTGGGTCACTATTCTATTTCAACTCCTACAGTTATGCTCTGGGAATTGTCACTACTTGGGGTTCCGCCAAAAAGGAGACCTTGATAATCCTAAGGGCAAAATTCTGGGGACAGTACAGTTTAGAGTAGTGGGTTTTTGTTGTTGTTTTTTTTAAGATTTTATTTATTTATTTGACAGAGAAAGAGATCACAAGTAGGCAGGCAGGCAGGCGGGGGAGGGGGGGGGAAGCAGACTCCCTGCTGAGCAGAAAGCCTGATGCAGGGCTCCATCCCAGGACCCTGGGATATCATGACCTGAGCTGAAGGCAGAGGCTTTAACCCACTGAGCCACCCAGGTGCCCCTAGAGTAGTGGTTCTTAACCCTCACAGTATGTATCAAGATCGCCGTATCAGCTTTTACAGTTTCAGGAGATCCTGCCTTGGAGATGTGGTTTCAGCTGGTCACAGGTGGAACCCAAGCCCTTGTTGTTGGGCTGGTGTTTTATTTTTAAAGTATTGCTGATGATTCTAATGTGCAGCCAGGCTAGATAACCACCAGTTTAGAGGTTGTCTCACATCTAAGCGAATTATCTACACAACAAAATAAAGTGATGTAATGTTACCCAGGATTATTGATTTCCAATAAGATTCCCTCACAGAAGATTCAGCAGTGTACATATCCCTACAATTCCGTTTCCCATTCCAGACACTTTAGTGCTGATAGCTGACATTTTCAGTCTCTGGGGAGGAAACCGAATTCATCACTGGTGGTATCTTTCCCTCTCATTCTCAATTTCCTTGTTAATTTACCTGTCAGTGTCCTACAAGGGGAATGTGAAGGTTGCTTTGTTTACATGACACAGCTGGTTAGGATGGGTCTGATTGTAAACAGGCTACTCTACTGCACACAAGAGAAAGATGATAATGATTTATCATCTATTCCTTGATCTGACAGCCAGGATCATGATTCTGACAACTCCCCAGGGCTTCAACAAATGAACTTAACTAGGTTTAGGAACAGAAAAGAACTCCCATCAAGAATCTTTTTATCACCAACACTTCCTTTCATATTTTCTTCCCCTTGGGCTTTAAATTTTTAAAAATAAAT
This sequence comes from Lontra canadensis, assembly GCF_010015895.1. Classification (NCBI taxonomy): domain Eukaryota; kingdom Metazoa; phylum Chordata; class Mammalia; order Carnivora; family Mustelidae; genus Lontra; species Lontra canadensis. Next base: position 6,409,952 of record NW_022631066.1, read on the forward strand.
TTAGTTTATTTAATAGATAATAAAGGAGTAATTCATTTCTCCCTTTTAAAATTACATGTATATGGAAGTACCTGATACTTTGGATCAGTTTCCTCCCCCTACTGCTGCCAGAACCATTTAATGATTCAGGTACTCTGGATGTCTTGCCGTGGGTTAACAATTTTTTGCATGGATTTTTTAAGTGTATCTTATGGGCCCTATTAATTCCTTTGAGGATCTTTAATTGGTGCTCTCAAGCCTAGAATGCTGAACTTGAGCTCTGAGTCAAATGAGCCAAGGCAGGTGCATTAATAAAGCTGTGGAAATTACTTCTGGCCAGAAAGAGCAGACTGACAACATTCAGATATTTTGTTCATTTGTTTCTTAAATGAAATCAATCTGGATGGGCCAACACTTTCAAACAGGGGTCCAAGACATGTCCTATGGCTGGAATCGGTCTTCCAAATTCAGAACTTAACTAGGTTTAAACAGTAAGGAAATGCCATCTCATTTTTCCATCTTTGGCATTTTGGAAAGCGCAGTGGGTTAACTCAGGGAAAGCACAGTGCTTTGTCTAGTAATTTTCTGGGTGTGTATGCTCAAGGCGACAACCCCAAATTAGGATAAATGACAGAGTCAAGCATAAAGAACTGAATGGTAAATGAGCCTGATCAGGGTATGTCTTTTTCACGTGGCCAGTGCCAGACAGCCTTGGACTAAGCCAAACCCTGTGTTTTGCTGGCACAAAACATACTTCATAAAATTATGGAAAAAAAAAGTCAAATTAGGAACATTTGATTATGTGGGCCTTGTTTATATAGTCTTTTTTACACCTGGAAACATAATTTCTGCTTCTGTTTTCTGTCTCTTTCAGTCCTTTCCTTGTCCTGCTGTAGGTTTCCCCATGTGGCCTTGGCTCCCCCACTAAAAGTTGATATAAATTACAAATGGCTGTAAGAGCAGGTGTGGTCAAGGAAAAAAGCAGTATACTTAGACATTTAAAAGAACACTGAAACCCACAGATACTATGTATTGTACTTCTATCCTTAGGATGTGAGAAGGACAGGAATGTAGAGTAGAGACACCAAATGTGTCTTATTAAAAATACAGAAATATAGGGATGCCTGGGTGGCTCAGTCAGTTAAGTGTCTGCCTTTGGCTCAGGTCATGATTTCAGGGTCCTGGAATTGAGCCCCGCCTCAGGCTTCCTATGCAGTGGGAAGTCTGCTTGTGCCTCTCCTTCCCCTCAACTCCTCCCCCTGCTTGTGTGCACACTCCCTCTCAAATAAATATATATAACCTTTAAAAAACTACAGACATATAAACTAGTCCTGTATGCTACCCTTTGCTTAAATTTCGAAGTTTCCATTTTAGACTCCTATCATAGCTTTGATGCTTCAGGAACTGGCTCAACTTTGACCACAGTGTCCCCAGATTCTCTGACTTAAAGCTTCTTTCCAATTAACTAGAAGTAAGCTCCATGAAGCCAAGACCCTTGCCTGACTTTTTTCTTCACAATGCCCTGCACACAGAGTCCGCTCAATAAAATTTGCTGAAGCAAGTTGAAGGGGGAGGGGAAGAGAAGAAAAGGAATACGTCCAAGCCGATGAACATGGCACACGAGATACAGCCCTGGCTCTCTCACCAGTCGATCCTTGTCTAGAGACTTGCCTTGAGGAACTCTAAGGAGCTTGCCTTCCACATGACGCGGTGTCACACCCTGATTCCTTAACCCACTTAACACCTTCCACTGGCCCAACCTTTCTCTTTCTAATTCAAGTGAGTGAAATCTTAGCTACCTTTCTTAGATGGTAACATCCCTATCAGTGTCCGTCCTTCCTCCCTTTACGCCACGTGCACCTTGGACACACAGGGGCTGAGCTGCCCATTCCTTTACTTTGTAGTTTACCGCTCAAGGTTTCCATTGATGGCTGACACCTGAGGTCCACAAAGACAGTGAGTGGCTTCCCCATCTCTCCATTTCTTTAGCTGGAGGTGCACATGGGAGACGTTCATTCAGCCTCACCCACGTACTGTTCCCACTGAGCACAGTTCCAGGCATTGAGAACGCAAGAGTTCACACAGCAGATAGAAAAAAAATGCAAAAAAATCTGCCCTCATGGAGTTTACCTTCTGACTGTGGGAGAATGACAACAAAGTTCATTAATAGAATATATAAAAGAGTTATGGAAAAAGTCAAGGACGGGAGAGAGAGAGAGAGAGTGTGTGTGTGTGTGTGTGTAGTGTGTATTTGTGTGCACCTACACCAAGGACAGGGAAACGTCTTCCTCTCACAGGGAGCTGCAAATGCAAAGGCCCTGAGGTGGGCATATACCAGGCTGTTTGGAACACTCATGGAACCACTAGGAAGTCAGTGTGGCAGGAACAGAATGAGCAAGCGGGAGAGTGTAAGAGATGAAGTCGGAAGTAAGGAGGGGGTGGGGGAGTGTGGATGGTCTGACCGGAAAGGTTCTTAAAGGCTACCGTAGGGACTTCAATTTTTATGCTGAGTAAAAAGAGAAGTCACTGGTTGGATCTGAACAAAGCGGGGATGAGACGCACTCACAGTTTAACAGAGTTGTGCAGCCTGCAGAATTGAGACGAGAGATCAAGGAAGCGAGGATGGAAGCAAAGATACAAGTTACGAGGCTATTCATGACGTGATCCAGGAAGAGGTGCTGGTGTCTTAGGCCAAAAGGATAGCAGAGGATATATGATAAGTCGTTTGGTTCTTGATATATTTTGAAGAAACACACAATGGCAGCTGGATGTGGGATATAAGAGAAAAAGGGCAGTCAAGAATGACTCCGTGATTTGGAGTGGATGGGTCTTGGGTCTGAAAGATGAAGCAGGTGTACATGAGGCATGGGCTACTAGGAGAGGAGCAGGTTCGGAGGGGAGCTGGGAGGTTCTGTCTGAGAAGGCCATTCAACATCTCAGTGGTGATACTGAACAGGCAGTTGGGTACAAGGATCTGGAATTCAGAGGACGGACCCGCGAAGGAATGCTATTTACAAGTCACACATCAAATGAAATCTCTCGCAGAATGAATGCAACCAGAAGAGAGAAGACCAAAGGACTTGGTCCTGGGTGCTCCAAGGTGTCTAGTCGATAAGGAAGAACCAGCCAAGGAGAAAAAGGAGACAAAGTGAGGTAAGAGAAAACCCAGAAAAGTGTGCTTGCAGAAAGCAAGCACATAAAGTAGTTAAAAGAGGAAGAAGCTGTCCAACACGCCAATTAACAGGAGCACTGAGGCTTCATCCCTGGATTTAGCAACGTGAAGGTCACTGATGATCGGACATGGCGAGTTTTGGTTGAGTGACGGATGCGTTAACTGGAGTACATTTCAGTGTGAGAGGAGAACAAGGATGTACTATGTGTTGAAGGAGATTTGCTGTAAAGAAAAGGAGAAAAATGGGCTAGCTGGAGGGGAATATGGTTCAAACTTCCATCGAAGGAGAAATAACCACATGCTTTGATGCTGATGAGAAGCAGTGATGAGAAAGGAAAGGATTCTATAGCTGTGTCAGGATGGGGAATGGGATCTAGAGCCCAAGTGGGTGGGTTGGCCATTGCTAGGAACACAGTGAAAGGGAAAAAAGCAGGACACTCAGGCAAACACTGAAGCCGGGCTCAATGTGGTGGGGAGAATTCTTGGAAGTTCTCCTCCATTTGTTTACCTCTATTGTCTCTGTGAAAGAGGAAGCACGTTCATCGGCAAGAGGGATGAGAAGGAGTTTGGGGGACTGCTGAGGGAGGAGATGGTATGGAAGTCTTGAAGAGTAGAAAAGTGAACAGAAGAGAGATATTGAGTATTATTGCTGGGCAGCCCTAAGAGCCAAGTAATCATGAATTTAGGGTGAGACAGGTCAACAGGAATGTGGCCAAGTTCAGCTTAGACACAGGTGCAGGAAGAGAGCGCTGGCTTATCCAGGGTTGAGGATATACTGAGCAAACACGACAAGTATTTACTGAATCTGACAGAACTGGATGAAACTCACTGCCCATCGCCATACAGACTGCAGAAGGTAGTTTTCTCTTGCGATCACATGCCCTGTCCCACCCGGGTTTTGCCAACTTCACGAAGAAATCCACAAACTCCAGGATTTGGGGAATACTCACCGCCCTTCAAATCTGTGTTTTAAAAAATCAAACAACGCTTTCTGCATCATATCCGTGACCTGCAATTTTCACGCAATACATTAAGACACGGCAAAAATATTACTAATTACAACAAAACAGTTTCATCCCCAAGACTGTTTATCCCATGTGGATAGAGCACATGTGAGACTGCCCCATTCTCCCATGGCTGAGTTCTGATACAAGCACAATGAAAAAGGTGAAGTTCCCCAAATTTATCCCGATGTTTCAGTGACAGTACATGATGATGACGTCGCAAGTGGTTTCAGGCGCTCGCCATTTGATACCATTTCCCCAGAGTAAACTGAAGCTTAGCAAAAGGTCCCCAGCAACAGCCATCAAAACAAAGCATAACAAAACAGGAAGCAGTATATACCACAGCTTGGAAAATAACGTGTCTCGCTGCTGCAAGCTCTTTAAGCTTGAAATTCAAGAGGGAGGCGGAACCACAAAGCAAGTCAGCATGCGAATGTCAAGTGTAGTGCACTCCAGAGGGCAGACACCTACCTCGTACCCCTTCAGAGAAGGGCCCACCAAGACCACTGGTCGCATAGAAGGAACCACGTCATAAGGAGGAGTGTGCTCTGTCTGCAGAGAGAGATGAGAAGACTTCAGATGCTTAAAAGGCAGGGGAGACCTGAAATGTTCTACGTATAAATTATTCTTTCTGAACTGTGTAATAAGAGGCACCGGCATTCCAGAACTTTTTTTTTTTTTCTTTTACTTGCCTCTTTCCTCGATAAACCCAATCAAAGCTTGATGGGCTTATTCTCCTAAAGTTGTCAAGTTCCTGAATTGTCTATGGTTTTCTTGCTCTCCTCAAGAAAGACTACTAACCTAGCAGGAAGCAGGAAGTGCTGCTTTTTGAACAAAAACTAGTTGGAAGGACAGCAGACATGCCTCGTGCAGAGCAGGTGCTTTAGGCCTGATGGGAAGTTAATACTGCTTTTCATCTGCATCTGAGAGTTTCCTGAAGGCTTGAAGAATCAGGCCTAACATGGTTAATTACGGAGAAAAGAAAAGTCTTACTAGCTTTGCATCTTAGATGTTTGTCTTACCTGGATAAAACCTAATTTCAAAACATTCTAACATTCCTTACCAAAATACTTGAAAATCCCTGCTCTCCTCTGAGAGTTTAAGTCAACAGGCACGCCCGTTCCACTAAACAGTCATTAGGGTCACTATCATGGGTTAGTGACACATGGCTTTGGATTTCTGGTTTCTAGACCTCGGAACTTGAAAACTTAAAGAGGTAAGGTTTGTGTGTCTTGGAAGGAAGGCGGTTAACGTGGGATAACGTAGTCAAGCATGCTGCAGGGGCCTCAAAAGCTTCATTATCAACTTGCACATCTAATAGGCTTCTCTAGAGTGGTTTAGGTAATGTCTCTGTTACATAACTAATTCATGCCTTTCTTTCTCTTTTGGAAGAGTAAGGGGAGGAGCTAAATTATGGACCAATTTCTAAAACTTTGCAAAGTTTTCAGCTTTGCTGCTTCACATAAAATAAAATTTTTCAAAAAAAAAATCAGGTAACAACTTATCTGTTTGATAAATTTAAAGCTGGCTATTTCTGGTCGGCAGAAAATGCTACACAGACCCAAAATGACTTTTTTGAATGCAGAAGACAGAGATCAGGCCTTAAACATGGGGGTAAACAAATCACTGTTATCTGAATCTTTCTGCAATAAGGAGTGTCTAAAAAAATATATTTTCAGAATCACAGAGACCAAAAAAAGATTTTTTAAACTATCTTAAGCATTTGAAAAACTAACGTGTGAACGTAATTTCTGCACAGCCTGGTGCCCAAGAACATTTTACTGTTGCTTAAAATTGCCCATTACAGGGGTGCTTGGGTGGCTCCGTGCTGAGCATCTGACTCTTGGTTTTAGCTCAGGTCATGATCTCAAGGGTCATGAGTTCGAGCCCTGCATGGGGCCCTGTGCTCTGTGTAGAGCCGGCTTGAGAGTCTCTCTCCCTCTGCCCCCTACTCCCCTGTCGTCCCCTCCCTCTCAAATAAATAAACAATTTTTTTTTAAAATTATCCATTACAAACTTTCTGACTTCAATTGAATTTAACTTGCTTCCAGGGGTTGGGGGGTGGGGGTGGAGAGGTGGAGTTAAAAAGCATTTGTTTTAGCAGCTTCCATGTGAGATTTCATCCAGGGTAGCAGACAAATATATTTACAGGGGGCAGAAATAATGCTGTGACTGTGTGGTCCAATTTTAGTCCTTCAAATTTTACCTCGTATTCAAAATTAATTTTAATAGACACAAGAAAGGTAAGATACATTTTCAAACAGGGGGGAAAAAAAACAAACAAGACAAACATAATACAATAATAGCACAAACGCCACAAGCACCACTCTAAAAGCAACCTAAAACATGGAAAACAGTCTCATCCGTGAATCTCAGGTCGTCTCTTTGGTTTTGAGCTCTACATTGAAGTTCACCACATCATCATTAACAGAAGAATGAATACCAGTGCCGAAGGCATCATAAGCATATTTGTCCATGACATTGATACCACCTGGGATCATACTGACAATGTTTAGAAGCCAAGGCCTTATAGCTATTGAGTATAAGAATCCCTTTTCCATTATTGGAATTAGGAATATAAATTGCACAGCTACCAAGAATTTTCATTTGGAGTCTGTAAGTATTACGTGGCCCCATATTTTAGAGGTCTTTGGTTCCTTCGATCTCTGGCTGCCAACTAGAGAAACGTTACCCATGCTGGTCATCAATCAGCTTCTTATTCAATAGGGTAGCTACAGAAATTACCTTATTTGATGGAATATTGGTACTTTATGCCCTATGGATACCGACACCATCATTTTTATCTGCTCTTTCCCACTAACTTTATTTTGTTCCAAATCTTTAGCTGAAAAATCGTGATAAACATTTTTAAAGGCTGGGAATTTAAGGGTACACAAACTTCCAAAAAGGCATCTCGACTGACATAGTTTTGGTTCGTGTCACCGCTCTGGAAAGTCCAGAGTGTCCGAGTGATACTGATTTTCTAGGCATCAGTGCTCGAGCTCAGTCAAGGTTGCAGGATTGAGCTGCGCCGAGAAGATAGGACCAGAGGGAGGGGGGGCCCACGGGTGCGGGTGTGCACCAAGCTGGGGCTGTCTGTGTTAACACAAAAAAATCCAGGTTTTAATTTTTGGAGGGCCTATCTCTTGCGTTATAAAAGTAACCATCATTTATTAAAAAACAAAAACAACAAACTTCCCAGTTCAGTCTCTGACACCTCGTGGCTGGTTTTAGAGTTCCTCCATGTGGCAAAATGCTTGTGTGCAGGGGAAAAAAGACGAGGACACAGAGTTTGAGGCAGAGGAGGCTTTCCTCCCCACCCGTGTCACGATGTGGCTGCCCATGATTGTGCAGGACACAGCCACGGGAGGAAGGAGGATTCCAAAAGACAGTCCAATTGGCTCTGCAAAGTGGCGTGCAAAAACGAAGAAATGGAAATTGTTTGTGTGGGGCGAGGGTGAGGAATGTCCTTAAAAAATAATGCTTTCAAGCTACAAAATGGGTGAAAGGAAACAGACTAGGTCTGGAGTCAAGAGAGCTCAGGAACACCCTTGGTTTCCAGTCAGGGGACGAGGAACATCACCGTGTAGCATCTTGGCCGGCCAGCGGCAAAGGCGACCTACGCACGGCCACTGCCCCGTCATCCGACAGGTGAGATCCTGCGACCTGACTGTGACGGAGGAGGCAGAACATGGGGAGAGTATTTATAGATGACAATAGGAAAAACTCACAGTAAACCGCCAAAACAAGCCTGCAGTTTTCCACTGGTCTTGTTCATCTGCAGATTTTGCACCTAGTGGATTAGAAGTTTAAATACTGACTAAATTAAAAATTGAATACTTTTTTTTTTTTTTTAGTACAAGCTATGTATCTGGATATCACAAATCAGATTCTAATAATGGTTTTACTATGCTTCATAGAAGTTAAATTTCTGGAAAAAAAAGAAAGAGACAAAGACAGACAGAATAAGCATGCACAATAAAGGTGCATCATGTTAAGTCGTCAGTGTTTGACATCTGGGAGATGTTGAACCAAAGTCCCTCGGTGGTAAGATATTATTCCATCAAAAAGGATAAGTACTGTAATAGTGCCTTAACAGGTCACTCGCTGAATTTCGTCCGTTTGAAATGCATGGACTTCATTAGCTGTTTGACAGGTTCTTTTCTGAGGACAGAAATGACCGTGTTTTACCCAAACTGTGGGGCTTAATGCTAATGATGCCAGTGGCAGGATAAACACACCTTATGTCAACGTCAACTTACCGATTTCTGCTTCTGCTTAGCTACAGCAGCATGGAAAAGAAACAAAGAATAACACAGCATGCACGTTATTGGCTTCTCGAAAGGACGCAGACAGTCAACAGGACTAGAAATGTGACGCAGTGCAGGTGAGCAGGTGGACAGATGGGAGCTTGGAAGTTAATGTTACCTTCTTAAAGAAGGGCATTCTTTTCTCTTTGGAGTGGGGTGACGTTACACTGTTTGCACTGGGTTTAGGGGAGCGATGGTTGGCTTGAATATCATTTCCTTCTGCATCTAAGCCAGTAGCATCTATGTCTATAGCTATATACAGACAAACAATTCAAAAATCATCAGGGAGACAGGAGAGGAAAAACAGGTTATATAAAAAAAAAAAAAAGAAAATAAAACGAAAGCAAATAAAACGAACCGTAGTATAAGATCTATTGTGAGTGCTCTGCATGGTCAACAAAGTAAAATTCAAAGGGTCAGGCACGTTAAGAAGGCAATGCAATCAAACCTAACAAAACCACAAGAGCCCCTCACGAGATCCGTTGGCTCGAGCACGTGAGTTTTATGCTAGATCTCTTGACTGGTATTTTTAGAGCAACACTCTGTAGTTCCAAACAGAGTACTGACAGTTCTCCACGTCGACCGTGTGTGACCATGGCACAGAACATCTGGCTTCACGTCTCACGGTATCTTCAGCTTTTCGATCGTAAGCAACTGCACTGCAAACCGTTACCAGGCGCTGCCTCCCACTCCTTATTTTGCTTGGTTTTGTGTGGAAAAAAAATAATAAGGGCAAGGTGGAAAGCATCACTAAAACCACAACAGGCATGTGAGGGGAAGCAAGAATAGAAAAATCCCCAATTCGGGGCTACATGAGGCACATGGGTACAGGGAGGCTTCCGGGATGGGCAGGACTGAAATGATTTCGAGATGGTACGGACCCCCTCCGGCGGGCTGACTGGAAACTAGATAGAAACCTCTGGACCCCCCTCCCCGATCTCCAAATGAAACGAGTCTAATAAAAATGACATAATAAGGGGACTTCCACTGATCGATACGAAGCCTTATATAAATGCATTAAACCTGAGAGGCAGAGTGGGAGGGCACGAAGACCCCAGAGAAAATGGCACACGCCTCCTTGTCTGGAGAACGAGAGGTTTAGGTCTGTGGTTCAACATGCTTTCACTTTTGAAATCTTTTGTCTTGAAAACTGGAGTGCTTAATGATGAACTGTTAAATGCAAAAAAAAAAAAAAAAGCCATACTCTCATTTCCAGGTTTATGAAATATTTCTACCAGCAATTACTACAGAGTTTTATCCGCTGCAGAATCAGAGCTGGAGAGTATTTTGAGGATCACTTTCAACCCTCTTATTTTTAAGAGTGAAATGAGAATTCAAGAGTTTCAGGGACTTATTGTTGGCAAAAACCTCTGCAGAGCCAGGACTCGGAAGCTAGGCTCGGCGTCTTCGAGCCCCTGTCCCCGCACCTTGCTGCCCCCGCAGGTGAGCGCTCCCCATCCAGGCAGCCTTCCATCCTCAGCCCCTTCCTTCCCTCAGCCAAGGCGGGGCGGGGGGGGGGGTGAGTGGAGTGGGTGGGGGTGTGTGTGTGTCACGGCCTCACTGCCAGGATTCAGGAAGGGACCGCAGAGTGGAGCTTAGGAGAAAATTACGCTGTGGTTTAGCTGAGGTCACAGAGAAGAAAATCTACTCTAACAAATACCACAGTACATTCTGATAAGGAACAAATTACCACCCGGAAATAACCATTGGGGGTCACTGAGCAGCTCCCATCCCTGCGCCCCACAAGGAACATGCTAGTTCACACGGGCGCCCGCTGCTAACTTCTTCGATGGGGAGCAGATCACCTGACAGGCATCACATTATTTTTCAATTTTGAGGTTGTTACGGATATGAGGTGACTCAGCCTTTTGGAAACTAAGATCTCTTGCTTCATTGTTCTTTTGATTCATCTGAGGAGGTCGAAGGTGTGTGATGGAGTGATTCCCTGGCACTTGCACAACGCTGCTCGTATTGACAACTGCTCACAGAACGAGCCCATAGGATTCGCTCTCCAGGGAAAGGACTCACAGACTGAGTTAATTCCAGCTAGTTAGTTAGACTTACCTAGTAAACAAGACTTTTGTCTTTGTATCACCCACACAACGCTGATGTGCTGACAGGTTCAGCACCTCGTGTGTGACAGAAACACTCTAACTTGATGCTGACTTTTATCCAACGCTCTAATGTTCTTCCTACTGAATCCTGACTTAGGAAGCGTGTTAGTGTCTTCCTGGCTACAATGGAGAGGATCTGGGTGTTTTTCACTCTCTCTGAGGTTAGACCTTAACCAACATCAGGTAAGTTTCCCTTCTGGTGTTAACTTCCCATCTACTTTTCCCTTTCTCGTCTTTTCTTGGGCTTATAAAGGCCACCTTCAAGGGACAGTACTCCTGAGAGCATTTCTGAAACTGAGGATACCCACAAGCCTCTCCCAAGTTGACAGGGCATCAGCAAAGTTCATGCATTAGATTTTACAATTTGGTCCTTTAGTCTGGTGTGCTGTGATCAGTGGGTGGATTTAAAAAAAAAAAAAGTGTTATAGTAAGAGTGGAAATCCATAAAAAGCTTAGCTGTAATACTGCCCAGATGTTTGGCGACCCACACATAGCCTCAGAGCCCGAGACAGGTTTGAAATTTACCTATATTTGGACCCAAGGGCTCCAAAATCTCAAATTGAGAACTTTCCAATTTATTAGTTCTGTCTGTTGGTTAACATAAATTTAAAAGCATGGGTTCATTCCAAAACACAGAGAATTCTAAAGCATTTGGCCACTTACAAAACACATTAAAGGAATTTACTAAGACAGTTAAGAAGCATGTTCAACTCTTTTCATGGCTCCATGGACTTTATCGGACTCAGACGGTTGCCCCTTTGAGTCTGCGGACCTTAGCAAACATTTGTATTTACTTGGGAAAAACTACTTCCATAAATAAGAAAATGGTTTCCTCTATTGGTCCACAACAGAATGACTGTTCTATGTTTTGTGTTTTGTTTTGTTTTTTTGGTGGAGAGCCTTGACAACATTTTTTGAACTCTAATTGGTAACTTCATCTTAGATACTGGGTCCAGTCGAGGGGGGTGTTGGGGTGACCCGTGAAGGCATGCACATGTAGGCATGGGGTACGTGTTGTGTAATTGGCGATCACCCCATTACCCAGATGGGAAGTGGAAATTTTTCCTTTTCCCAATCCTTGAGAAACTCCAAGTATATTTCCTTTAGGCCAACGCTTGTAGTCTTCAGTTTAGCAGTGGATCAGGTGAATTGTAGGTAAGGCCTCTGGGAGATAACAGGGGAAAGTGAGGGACTGGAGGCCAATCAACACAGATAGGTTAGGTGGTTTACCCTGGAGGTAGGGGGGGGGGATCTTCTCTGTAGAAATTCTCTAAAGTTTTCCTTTAGAGAAGTTCTGGCATTGATATGAAAATGACAGCAGGTTCCGGATATGCCGGCTATAAATTCATAGTTGGCAAATGTCTCCAGTCCATTAAGTCACGTGTGTTTTCTGTTCTTGGTATTCAGAAAAGTTATTCTCAAGTCCTGTATCTGTATAAAACTTGCATCAAGTTATCGTAGCCAATAGTTTTAGTAATGGCAAACATCTGTCTTCAAAAGCAGAATGTTATTTTACAAGCACACTAAGTTACTCTTCAAAGCGCATGTGGCCTGTTCTTCTATTTCCAAAAGCATTAGAAGGCTATGGTATGGCTGAAGGAAATGGGAGCCTTTTCCTGGTCTACAGGAGTACCGCTGATCTCTGCGGCCCGGGCTGTGTAGTATCACCATAGGATGTGATATTTCCCCATTTCAGGACCCTGGTGACCGTCCTCTGGAGTCTCTGAGACAGCTTTGAAGATATATACGAAGTGTACAACTTTCTACCATCATCTCTGTAATTTTACATGCGTGAGAAGGAGCGGAGATAAGCTTCCCTTTGCCCTGTGCATTCAGCAAACAGCTCTGCTCCACCGACGGAGGGAAGACAGAAGCCTCACACAATCCCTAAATGGGTTTCAATTTTCATTTCAAACATACTATTTCACTTGATTCGGGGAAACTCAGAATTACTGCAAGTTGTACGTACATGGTATTTGAAATCAATACGCATCCTAAAACGATTCATTTCTTATTTAAGTGCTCAGATTTTGCACTTAAAAAGTTCTGTCATGGAGCGCCTGGGTGGCTCAGTGGGTTAAAGCCTCTGCCTTTGGCTCAGGTCGTGATCCCAGGGTTCTGGGATCGAGCCCCACATCGGGCTCTCTGCTCCGTGGGGAGCCTGCTTCCTCCTCTCTGTTCTGCCTGCCTCTCTGCTACTTGTGATCTCTGTCTGTCAAATAAATAAATAAAATCTTTAAGAAAAAAAAAAGTTCTGTCATGTTTATTAAGAAGGCTTTGATTGGCCTCTAAAAGCCACCAATGTTCAGGAATGAGGCGTGATCAGGAGTAACAGGGGAAGCCTGTTCTTAAGACAGGCCAGTTAGAGGGCAAGCACTTCCCTAACTTGTCCACAGATGAACACTCCAGCTTCCTCGAAATCACACAAGGAATCATTTCGCTCAAAATACTCTGCTGGCGAGTCCTTGCAATCTTACTCTGACTCAACTGTATCTCTTAGCAAACTAAGATTCGGATGATTATGGGCTTTCTGCAATTCTACCAATTAGTCTTCAATTTATACACAACTCCAGAATGGTGGAGTTGCCAGATTTCACAAAGAAAAATACAGTCAAATTTCAGTTTCAGAGAAATTTTTTTTTAACTATAAGTATTTCTCATATAATACACGAAAAAAATTATTCATTCATCTGAAATTCAATTTTAACTTGGTATCCTTCTCCACTGCCTTGGAGAGAAAACAGGAGTTACTCTTCCCACAAGTGTTTCTGTCTCTTTTCAATACTTCTACTCATCTCCTACATCTTCCACAGAGTCTTTGGGGTAAAGCTCATGTAAGGTCAATCACTCCATCATAACTTTATTCTCCTTTCCTTGCCTTTCGAAAGCTTTTATCCTTCTGCCTTTACTGAACATTGAGGCCAACAACACATGTTGCTCTGTCGCTGATGGTGGGCATTTGCCCGTTTGCTGCCCATGATGCTGTGCTGGGTACCACGGTGGGAGTGTGTGTGTAGGGATAAAAAATTAAATACATTCATCACTTTGGTCATCTAAACAACTTACAGTGAACACATGGACATTGTTCCTTTTTTCAAAGCCCTGAAAAAACTTCCCCATATTATTTCTTATTCCATGTAGGCACTCTTATTTCTGATCGCTTTTAACCCTTCTTGGGTTCACACAGGGATCCTGTATGCAGAGTCACACAACTAGGGGAGATCGAGGAGAGCATGAAATGCAGACTGCACCATTCTGCACTCATTGCCTACTTACCGGATGATGGCGGTGTAGATTTTCTGGAACTAGGGACTATGTCACCCAAACTGGATGATGAATTTCCTCCTGATTTACTGGAGTAAAGCAAAAATTTACATTACACCTGACACTTATTTCAGATATTCAAACATTTGTCTTGCTCAATAAATATGGTTAGTCATTGTGTTTCTACTGAACTTTAAATCTGTCTTTCCTATAAGGAGGCAAATAGTAATTTCCCAGTGGAGATTCCTGGGGGTACTTGAAACAGCCATGTAATAGTCTTGGTTTCAAATTCCTGGTTTAATTTTAAAAGGCCCTGAGAGAACGGAAGAGAACTAGGGTAATTTCTGCAGCCCTCACATTCTCTGCCAGCATCAGAGAAAGAGTGCAGAACTTTCCTTTGCTTCTTCGGCTGGTGACCCCCTGAAGCAGTGCCGAGAACCTCAAGGTTAACACCAAGATTATGGTTTTCTTCTTGTTTGGTTTGGTTCTTTGTCTTGGCTTGGTTACTTTTAGTGTATGAAGTCTAAAAGTACTCAAGCTTTCCTGAGCAACCTATAAAAGAAAAACACTGTCCTATGGAACTTGCTAACCTCTGCAAGATATACAGAGGAACAGGACAAACACGTGACACGATTTAACCCTCTAATAGCAATTAACCTTCAGAACGTGTCTCACGCGTGACTAATATGGAGGCTTCAACCTGGTTCATCGAGGCATGATTTGAAGAGCACATACTGTGAAACCACCAGATTCTAAAATTCGATAGTGTCTTGGAAACTTTAGACTTACCAGTAGACATTTATGTTTTTTTACCAGCATCCCAGCACGCTAAATATCCTAGTACTAGACGGCCACTTCACAGATGATGATGGGAAGGAGAAGCGGGGGATGGGCAATTTTGGCAAGACAGTCTTAGCGCCTAACACTTATTCTCAGAGCCAGCCCTGGGTCTAGCTGAAAGAATTTGCTACAGTGTCTATGCACCAAAGGGCCATGTTTAAGTTACATAAATATTAACATGAAAATATAAATTCCACTAAACGCCAGTAAGCAGGCTGAATTGTATTGCTTCTGTCTGGCATTTTAAAGCATAAAACAGACCAACATCACAAACTTAAAGCAGCTAGCAGGAGCTGCTGTATCTTTCTGAGGTTCTTAAGAGATACCCCGGTACATTTAACAAGGATACCAAACAGGATGCAAAATTAATAAAAAGTGGTATTGACAGAAGCAATTTCTGGTCGTTTTACAAGAATATACCCATTACACCAGGACCAAAACATTTTCTTTCAGAAGTTTTTTTTGTGTGTTTGGATTTTGTTTTTACTTTTTCTCAAGTCCCAAGTCTAATTTCAGTTCAAGCATGGGTCTGTTTTACATTCTCTTTGAATTTTAATAAAAGTCAAAGTATTATTTGGATTGTGCAAAATTTCAACAAACACCGCAAACAGCCAAAATGTTCAAAATGCAAATTTGCCCTTAACTTTTCATTCTAGGCAAATGCCACATTCTTGAGTTCTGCCCCCCATTTACTGTCTTTGATTTCTGCCGATTTTTGTAACTTAAAAATCAGAGTCTTTTTACATACTGCTGAATTCCGGTTATGTCCTCAAAATAAAACTGTATTTCGAAGATTAGAAAACAAATGTAAAAATTTCTAAAAGCAACTAAAAGTACCTTCACCGACCAAGGCAAAAGTTTAGGTAAAAAGGACAAGATACAGGACAAAATAAAATCAAGATAGTCAAGAGAAAAGCCATCCAGTTATAGGAAAGGCAATCTAGCTCTCTAGAGTAAGTTATGTTACTCCCCAAATGTAATTTATAGTCTTTTAAGGGGAAAAAAAATGCAAGAGCAAAACAGTCTACCCGATAGAGTAAATATCAGATGGCGATATGAGTAATGATCTGTTCTGTCCATGCTATACCAGGCCCTCGGTATGTGATGTGCACTGGAGCAGAGTAATCTGTCCGAGGTCACGCTACAGTCAGACTGAGCCAGTTTTCATCCCAATTCTGCTGCTTACTAGTTGTGCAGTCTTGGTCAAGGTCTCTGCCTTCTCCTTGCCTGCTACCCCGTCTGGGAAGTGGGGGCTCTAATACCTGTTGTTTCTACAAGTTCTTATAAAGCTGAGCCGATGACTCACATCAGCCCAGGGATGACCACATGGGAGGCAGAGGAAACCGTGCTTCCCTAACAATTTTGGCCATAATATCTCCCTTCCTACGCTTTGGGAAGTAGCTCTCCCTTCTTGGTTTGTACATGAATAAGCAGAGAAAGATATACAAGTGTATCTCTGAGAAAACCCATCCGCAATTTTCCATAATACATTCTGCAGAACACTATTCCAAAGACATGAACGAAGGAAGATTTAAGATCATTTTAGTATATACACGAAAAATATCCCCGTCCCAGTGCCCAGTTTCACAGTATACACTGATATAGTAAAGGCTCAGAAAAGGGGCGCCTGGGTGGCTCAGTCTGTTAAGCGATTGCCTTCAGCTCAGTTCATGATCTTAGGGTCCTGGGATCCAGTCCTGCATCAGGCTCCCTGCTCAGTGGGGAGCCTGCTTCTCCCTTTCCCTTTGCCTCTACTCCCTACTCCTGCTCGCACTCTCTCTCTCTCTATCTCAAATAAATGAATAAAATCATTAAAAAAAATAAAGGCACAGAAAGATCCTCAAAGTAATTTCCCTATTACCTAGTATTATCCTAAACTTACTTCACCAGGAAAACTCTTGAAAATGCCGAATTATCCTTAACAAATAAAGACAACACGAGCATCCCCAGAGATAACATCAAACCCCAACAACCTACATACCACCAAATTGAAAACAGCAACATCTATATCCCATGAAAATAAAAAATTTTCCACATAATGAGATTTTATTAGCTAGTACTGAGATACCAGTATCCACACAGAGAACAGAAGAAGACCCGATAAAGCTGGAGAACACTGGAAATTGTACGAATAGAATCAGATCTTCAACACCCCACAAGTCAGCTGCTCATGCTTTGTTGATCTGCCTGGATCTACTTTTATGGGACTACAGGCGTCTCGGTCTGACAGCTGCCAATAACCTAGGGGTTCATGAGAGCCAAATATGGGGATGAGGTCTCCAGAAAGGGAGGAGTTGCATTTGAATTAAAAGAACCCGACAGTTAACAAAATACTAAAGAAGATGGTTGGTCCAAACCAAAAATGATTTTCTATTTCACTTATTGCTGATGCTTGAAAAAAAAAAATTGTGCTAATGCTAAAGTATTACCTTTGACTACAAAGGATTTTGCAGCATTAGAGAAACAAATAAAATCTAAGCTAGAGAAAACAGAACCTAGCTGTTCACATCCCTTCCCCCAGGGAGAAGCAGGCTGTGTTCTCAGAAGTGTCTACGTATGGTTCAATTTCAAATTCACTCCATGTCTGAGTGAATTCTTCTCAGTCTTCCAGGGCTGCTTTTACAGAGGGGCACACAACTTCAAGACTCGTAGGAAGGATTACTCAGCCCCAGTGTATTCATAACTCATCCAATTGCTATCGCCAAAGGCAGTTTTAACTGGTTTCATACCGGGTTTCAACCCTGAAGTGCTTAGCAGCGGGTAGAACTGAAAACTCAGTTTCCCAAGTGAGGATAAAATGCACAGATCACAAGACCTGCTCTTGGCCAGCGACGCTGAAGACCGTCGTGTCTGAAACGCCTCCCCACCCCGCCAGGCAGCTAGCGACACTCGGCTTAGTCACCGAGGCTGCTCAGGGCCAGAATGTTTTCAGTAAGCGATTAGGACTTGAGAACAACGTCTGCACTGAAGCCCAGATTTAATACTTGATGCCTTTATTCTTTTTTTTTTTTTTGATGCCTTTATTCTTAATGAGAACAATTAATTTGATTCTTTCCCAAATAGGATGAAAATCAGACACTAGGATGCCATCACTAAACCATATCGCGAGTCCGCTTTTCAACACGTAATAAATACTGTGGGACACAGACAACACGAAGACACAGTTGACAATGTAATGTAGACTTTACACAAACACCGTTTTTCTCATACCTGGAGTAGAATTTCCCTTGCTTGGCTCTCTGTTCATGCTGCAGCCTCATATTTTCTAGTTTCACTGGGCTTGGGATGAATCCGATTTCACAGCCTTCTTTCACCAATCGCCCTATCCACCAGTCATTGTTAAATTTCTAAACACAAAATCAAATTTGTTTGCCATCAGTGCACAGAATATGTTAACTGTTTTATGTCTCTGTTACTGTTTATGTCTACGTTAACTGTTTTCGGTGGAGAGGGTATTATGGCAATTACGGTAAACTACGCCTCAACATCACAACTGAAGAAACTCTACTGGTTTCATGGTTGAGCACGTACGAGGGAAGTATTGTCAGTGAGCTCAGCGATCTCAGAAGGCAGGCTGGACCCTTCCTTCTCTTTCCTGCTACTGCTTTGAGACTAGCCTGAATTCCAGCGAGGCTCTTATAGGATCACCTCCCCTGGTTCCTTCCTACCAAGAGACCATTAGGAATGAGGGAGGGTGACAGACGCCTCTTCCATAATCAGATTACTTAAAAATACTAAGAGTGGTCGAGAAACACTGAAATCTACCTGAAATATCTTGTGTCAGAGCAAAATGCCCTTCTGTGCAAACAGGCTTCTAATTCCCGTGGCACGGGGTTCACAGAGGAGTTCTCCACTCATGTGGACACTGACAATTTCTCTCCTGCCGATGGAATATTTATCCTAAGTCTTTACGATTTGGTCTCACTTCTCTCAGTTGACTGGTAGCTTTCTAGTCTGTTCTTGAACATTTCAAAGATGGGCCACTCTGTTTTTCTTTTTCTTCCACGGTAGAACAGAGATCTCTCTTTAAGCAGATCACGGTTAGGGGACCACGGATTAGGGGACCATGGATTAACCTAACTTCCTGTTGTAAAGTCTGATTCCAGGCATGTCATTAATTCTGACAACATTTTCTCTCTTTCCTTCCCACCCAGTATTCATATCTCTTTCTAAAAGTTAATAAAATGGTAGGCTCTATATTCTCTAGGCTTGGTGCCTGGGTGGCTCAGTTGGTTAAGTGTCTGCCTTCGGCTCAGGTCATGATTGAGTCCCACATCGGGCTCCCTGTTCGGGGGGAGGGGGGGGCATCTGCTACTCCCTCTGCCTCTGCCCTTGCTCCCTCTCCCCAACTCCCTGCTCCTGGTCTCTCTCTCTAATAAATAAATAAAATGCTCAAAAAATAATAAATTCTCCAGGCTTTTCTTTTCCTACATACATAAAAACATTTTTGAGTCAAAACTGTACCTTTCTACCTCTTTACCAGTTTTAGAGGATGGCTTTATTTTTTAATAAATTTTTGTTATGTGAGTCTACCCTAAGCTCTTCTAACTGGCAGTCATCATCTCCTTTACTTAGAGCCCGCATCACAGGGAGCCCTGAAATTTACATACGCTCTTCGTGCCATATCATCCCTCAGGTGCAAGATGCTCCAATTCTCATTCCTGCAGGTCCAAGGAAACCTCATACTCACACACCGCGAACATCATTCAGGGGGAATTTCTGCTCTTTTCATACCATGTTCTGCACAGCAGGCATTTGATAAATGCTGATCCAAAATCAACCTTAATTAAGGGTGTATTTTTCCAGTGGATGGATATGAGTCATTGTTTACTGACAGGTGGAGACTTTCCACATGGAGATAAAGGGAATGTCCTGCTCGCTACTCCTTGCCTCAGTGGCTCCAATGCCTACATTCTCCCTTCCACTGCAGACATTTACCACCCAAGGAGGGCCCAGGCATTGTGGTCTGCGTTCAGGCATTGTCAGCAGAGAGGCGAGATCATGAGCTCTAGGTATTATTAACCCTCCCCAGATGGTTAAACTTGTGATAGACGTGAGCAGCCAAGGTTAAAAATTAAAAAGAAAGAGCACAGGTTATGCATAAAAAAGGATCATCTAGTCTAGTAATTCCCAATTTCTGGGTCACAGAGCCCAGGGGAGCCCTGAAGTTAGTGCAAGATGCCTGTGAGTTCTTTCTTCTTTAAAAAGTTTACATTTATATTAGAAAAGGTTAAGCGGTATTGTATCTGCAGGTGTTACACAAGTTGGGGGGAGGGGGGCACGCCATGCTATGTCACAGCAATAAGAGCGAAGAAACGATGTCTCGAGGTGAAAACTTAATGCAGGTAGAAATTCAAATCCTTTTCCTTACTTCTTTAACATGCAGAAAATCTTTTGCTTCGAAGGAGATGGCCATGCCTGGCACCGGGACATCATCTTCGTGGATTGCACTATAGCTGACATTTGTCCGAACAGCAAATGCAACGGGCTTTGTCTAAGAGGAAAAGAAAGGGAGAAAAAGGTAAAAAAATTATATATATATATATATATATATATATATATATATATACATACACACACATATACATATATATAAAAACAACCGAGCTCCTCCTTTTTTCTCCCCCATGATACCAACTAGCATACACCAAATATCTGCTGGTGTAGTTTTCTTCCACCTGTGTCCTTTATCACAAAATAGCCCGTTTGTATTCACGGTGTGGGAAATCTTTGCGCTCTGCGCCGCAAACCACCCATCTCTGAACCAGGGAAAGGCCACTGCTCTCTTTGAAGGCACGAAAAGTAATGAAGGTGAAGATGAAGTCCAGAAATATGTGTTTACAATGTAACAGCCTGTAGCCACTGGAAATCAGTAGATACACACAGAAGAATAAAATGCTCCTTCTTCTTTGGGCTCAGTGAAAAAAAGACCTAGTAACTGCCACTCCCACCCCCAAACAGCTACTTTAATGAATAATTCATGACATAATTCTAGGAAGTACAGCGTCTGGGGTGAAAAAATAGCCAGAGAATATGTCTAATTCATGGTTGCAGGGAATTATGAAATTGATGACCTTTAAATTTTTTTTTTTTTAAAGACTTATTCATTTGAGAGAGAGAGAGAGAGCTGCAGGGAGGGGCACAAGGAGAGGAGAGAGTCTCAAGCAGACTCCGCACTGAGTGCAGAGCCTGACGCAGGGCTTGATCTCACAACCCTGAAATCATGACCTGAGTCAAAACCAAGAGTTGGCCACCTAATCAACGGAGCCACCCAGGTGCACATAAATGACCTTTAATTCTATGAGTCTTCCTCCTTGAGTTCCATCAGCCATTGAAGATGGTCACATGAATGAAGCCATCCTTCATTATTTGACGCTTTGCAAATTCACAGGTTAAGTATTTGTCCTCTGTCTAGGCAATTCCTATTTATATACAAGGTGAAAAAACAGGTAAGCACAGAAACGGTGAAAAGAGGTGTTGTTTAACTGGCATTGTGTTTCTTTACATTGTGGACATGTGGACATTTTCCGAGTAGTTTCTCCCTATTGAAGGAGCTCTTCTTTGGCCTGGCTTGTCAGGGTTGAAAAATGGGGATTTGGAATAAGAGCCCCTCTTTATTTCCAAATTTTCCACAGTTAATCGGTCCCATGGGACTGTTGTCTGGGTTGAGGACCAAGCTAAGAGCCATGAAATCAGATCCATCCACAATATGCAGACTGAGAAAGGCTACCACATTCTGGATAAGAGCACAGTAGACATAAAGGGGACATACTACAGGAAATTTGATTCTTGGTAACCACTATGATCTTTAATGACAATGGTGCTTTTTTCCTTAAATGGAAATAGGGACTTAAAAAAAAAAAAGATTTTATTGGGGCGCCTGGGTGGCTCAGTGGGTTAAAGTCTCTGACTTCGGCTCAGGTCGTGATTCCAGGGTCCTGGGATCAAGCCCCACATCAGGCTCTCTGCTCAGCGAGGAGCCTGCTTCCCTTCTTCTCTCTCTGCCTGCCTCTCCGCCTACCTGTGCTGTCTGTCAAATAAATGAATAAAATCTTAAAAAAAGAAAAGATTTTATTTATTTATTTGTCAGACAAAGAGGGAGTGTGTACACAAGAAGGGGGAGTGGCAGGCAGAGGGAGAAGCAGGCTCCCTGCTGAGCAAGGAGGGACTTGATCCCAGGACCCTAATATCATGACCTGAGGCAGATGTTTAACCAACTGAGCTACCCTGGAGCCCGGAAATAGAGACTTTTTAAAAAGCCCATAATTCTACCACTGAAACACAATCCTTTTTTTAAAATTCTACCACTGAGGAGCACCTGGGTGGCTCAGTGGGTTAAAGCCTCTGCCTTCGGCTCAGGTCATGATCCTAGGGTCTTGGGATCGAGCCCCGCATCGGGCTCTCTGCTCAGCGGGGAGCCTGCTTCCTCCTCTCTGCCTGCCTCTCTGCCTACTTGTGATCTCTGTCTGTCAAATAAATAAATAAAATATTTAAAAATAAAATAAGATTCTACCACTGAAACACAATCCTTTTTTAAAAATTGTTATTTTTAAAATTTTAAATCCAATTAACTAAAATATAGTGTATTATTAGTTTCAGAGGTAGAGATCAGTGATATTCATCACTCTTATATAAAACCTAGTGTTCATTACATCACATGCCCTCCTTAATGTCCATCACCCAGTTAACCCACCTTCCCATCCTCCTTCCCCTCCAGCAGGCCTCGGTTTGTTTCCTATGATTAAGAGTCTATTATGGTTTGTCTCCCTCTCTGGTTTCATCTTGTTTTATTTTTCCCTCCATTCCCCTCTGATCCTAGTTTTGTTTCTTAAATTCAACATGAGATCATATAGTTATCTTTCTCTGATTGACTTATTTCACTCAATACCCTCCAGTTCCAACCACGTTGTTGCAAATGACAAGATTTCATTTTTTGATGGCTGAATAGTATTCCACTGTATATAGATAACACATCATCTATCCATTCATGTCAATGGACATCTGGGCTCTTTCCATAGTTTGGCTATTGTGGACGTTGCTGCTATAATCACTGGAGAGCAGGTGCCTCTTCGGATCACTACATTTGGGGTAAATACCTAGTAGTACAATTGCTGGGTCATAGGGTAGCTTTATTTTTAAGTTTTTGAGGAACCTCCATACTGTTTTGCAGAGTGGCTGCACTGGCTTGCTTTCCCACCAACGCTGTAAAAGGGTTCCCCTTTCTCCACATCCTCACCAACATCTGTCGTTTCCTGACTTAGTTTTAGCCATTCTGACTGGTGTGAGGTGGTATCTCACTGTGGTTTTGATTTGTATTTCCCTGATGCCGAGTGATGTGGAGCACTTTTTCATGTGTCTGTTGGCCACTTGGATGTCTTCTTTGCAGAAATGTCTGTTCATGTCCTCTGCCCATTTCTTGACTGGATTATTTGTTCTTTGGGTGTTGAGTTTAATAAGTTCTTTACAGATTTTTGGATACTAACCCTTTACCTGTAAAGACATTTGCAAATAACTTTACCCATTTGTTGATTGTCTTTGGTTTTCTCAACTATTTCCCCTTTGCTGTGCAAAAGCTTTTTATCATGATAAAGTCCCAATAGTTCATTTTTGCCTTTGTTTCCCTTGCCTCTGGAGACGTGTCTAGCAAGAAGCTGCTGCGCCTGAAGTCACAGAGGTTGCTGCCTGTGTTCTCCTCTAGGATTTTGACAGGTTCCTGTCTCACATTTAAGTCTTTCATCCATTTTGAGTCTATTTTTGTCAAACCCAATCCCTGATAAAGTGATGGTGCTTCCATTTTTTCTTGAAACTTCTTTAAATATAATAGATTTTACTCCCACACCTACAATCATATTTCACTTTTATCCAGTGTTTAAAGTAATATACTATTTATGTGATATGCTTTTTAAATCTACCACTTAAAAATTCTTCCAACCATTCACCTTTTTTGCTATGTAGGTTTATAAGTTTTTTTCACTGATAAATATTCTACTTTGAAAAATCTTTATACAAAAAGCCTCTTTCTATTTAGAATTCTTTCCTTGGGACAGATTCCCAGAGGTAGCATGAGTAAGCCATGAGTTAGCAAGACCTTCTTAAATTCTATTCCAAACTACCGTCCAAATGGGCACCATTTTAAAATGCAACCAGCAGTATATGATGGTGCCCTTTAAAAGAAGACATAGTCTTAATCAGACTTGGTTTTACTGCTAAAAATAGGATTTTCTTGAATAGATCTTTCCATTATTCAGGAGAGTCAGATCACAAAAATGTAGATCCAAGATTTTTTTTTTTTTTTTTTAAGGTTAGCATGAGCTCTCATTTCCCTCAAGGTCTTTTATTCCTTGGAGGATATAGAGTTTAAGCGTCACATATGTGTTTTTACCATTAGAAGACAAAAATTTTAAATGTACAACTGTACAGATGACCCTACGAAAAATCTCATGTCTTTTAGGCATTAACTTTTCAAAGACTGGAATCCCAGGAAGAGGAAACACTGAAAAACAGAAACACTGAAGGTGTGGGGAAGGCTAGCATATAATGGCAGGGGCCACAGATAATAATTTTATGTTCTGACTAAGACATCAATACAGAATGTTCTTCCTTCTCTGGCTCATGTCCTGTAACCCATAGTGCCAGCATTAGATGCGGAGCTATAGATGAGAATCCGCTGTATCAACATGCAAGGAGGAAAGGACAGAAGAATCCCGGCCCTCAGTGTCTTTACTACAGGAACTATATTTCTAAAATCGGAATGGACAACAGTTAAAGTGAAGAAGAGGAAAAAGGCTTTTATCAAAATAAGAGGAAAAGACCCCAGGATGCGAACCAAAAGGGCCAAATGACGGTGTTGCCTTTGGCTCCCTGAACTCCTTTCAGCTCTAATTCAAGCTGCACTCCTACTACATGGAAGCCATTTCCCACATCAATTCTGTTCGAATGGGTTTAAGAGCAGGGCTTTTTTTTTTTTTTTAAGATTTTATTTATTTGACAGAGAGAGAGATCACTAGCGGTCAGAGAGGCAGGCAGAGGAGCGGTGGAAGCAGGCTCCCTGCTGAGCAGAGAGTCCAATGCGGGGCTTGATCCCAGGACCCTGGGATCATGACCTGAGCTGAAGGCAGAGGCTTTAACCCACTGAGCCACCTAGGCGCCCCTAGAGCAAGGCATTTTAAATGGGTCTGGTTTTGATCTTTGATTCTGCCATTTACCAGGTGAGCAACCTTGGGCCTATTTCTTACCCTCACTGAGCCATGTTTCCTCATGGCTAAAGTGAGAGTAATAACACCAATATGGCAGTGTGATTATGAGATTTCAGAAAATGCGCATCACGAGGTATAGGAAATCCTGCCATTTGCGATGACTTGCATGGACCCCCTGGGCGTTACGCTAAGTGAGACAAAGGCAAATCCCATTTGATCTCACTTATATGTGGGTCTAACCACCACCAACCGCCCTACCTCCCCTCAAAAACCCAACCCCATAAAAAATGCATGCACAAGACCAGCCCAGTGTCGGAATAGAGAGTGTTCAATAAATAGGCATTTGTAGGGCATCTTGGGTGGCTCAGTCAGTTAGGCGTCTGACTCTTGGACTCGGCTCCAGTCACTATCTCAGGGTCGTGGGATCGAGCCCCGCATCAGGCTCTGGACTCAGCAGGGAATCTGCTGGAGATCTTTCCCCCTCTTCTTTCTCCTTTGCTCTTCTCCCTGTGAACCCTCTCTCTCTAAAAATAAATAAATTAACTAATTAATTTTAAAAATCTTAATAAAAAATAAACAGGCACTTGCTATACACCATAATAAATGCCATATCTAAATAAATGTTTGCCCTTACTCACCCATCTTTTAAGGCCCTACACGAACGGTTTCGTCTATGCCCTTCCCTGTGACACTCCTCAGACCAAGCTAGTTAAGACAGTTGAGGGCCTGCCCTACGCCGCAACGTTAAATGACGATTATGTTCAAGATGGTTTTCTCCAGCGTGCGTTCTTGCACACTATCTCAGACATGAGAAAATGGTATGGCCTCCCCAGATCTGTTGGCTTCCACCATCCTATCTCTTGAATTCTGATTTTCTTCCATAGTCCTCAGTCAGAGGCATTTATTTCTTTAACCAACTTCACGTCCCAAGGGACCATGGCTTAAGGAATCTTTGAATGTTTATCCCATGAAACCTTTTTTTTTTTTTTTTTTTTTTTTTTTTTAAATCAAACACACTCCACATTCAGTGGGCACCTGCATTTCTGGCCGGTTGGCTGTAGGGTCCACACAGGACTTCCTCCTCTCCTCATTCGGGCCTCTCCGCCCTGTTCCCTCTCACAGCCCCTGTTTACTTTCCCTTTTTCTACCCCCTTCCTAAGGTGAGGTGCAGTCCTGAAAAGCAAGAGCAAACAGAAGCCAGGAAGCCCAGGCCCTACAGGGTCTCCTGCGCAACCAGGACAGAGGGGATGGTGGGGACAGACTGAGCCAGAGCTGTCACACATGTCAGACCCCTCCCTGTTCTGGGCCTTGAGGGAAGCAAGGCTGGACCAGGCCTCTGGACCAAAAGTAACATGCGCTCTGAGGAGTAGGCCCTGCCCCAGTTTGCAGGCTCCCCTTCGAGTCCCCCTTCACCCACTCTCTAACCCCAGGGCCTCAAAGGTCTGCCTGAAAGACTTGGTCATGGCTAGAGGGGAAGGTAGGGAAGCAAGGCCCACCGCCCTAGGGAGGGTCCTAGCAGGACCAGCGTGGAAAACACTTAAATCCCAACTGAGAATGAGATCTGGAATCATCCTCTTCTACAGAATCACTGGGATAATAAACTGATTGGGAGACCACGTGCTCCTTAATTCCACTTTCTTCCCACCTCATTAATGCCGTATAAGAACTTTCTTTCGCAGGCCAGTACCATAGCTGGGGTCTGGTGCCTCCGCCTCCGCCCACCTGGATTCCTGGCTCACTTGTTCTGTGGTCCTAGAGGCCACGTGAGGTGGGGGCCACGCTAGCCTACCAGTCTCTGCTTCTTACTCCTGTGCCCACATAACAAGGCTGATGGATTCCTTTGCCCTTTTTCTGGTACCTTCTAACCACTGTCTGCTCCAGAGCGTAAAGGGGTTGGTAAAACCCTCTTGTTCCTTGTAGTTGCCTTTTCGGCTCACAGAAGTTAAAAGCCTGCACACTTTAGCTTGTGAACTAAAGCTCAGTAAGTACCGATCTGCAGGAGAGTAGGGCATCTCACCAGCCAGACGAGTAAGCAAAAGCGCTTTCAAAAGGCTGTGTCACATCACCATAGTAACCCCCTCTGGTCTGTTTCCAAGTATGTGGGAAAAGGGAGATGAATAAATAATACAGGCGTAAAGCAATTCTACTCCTCTCTTCCATGTCCTTCTTCATCTTGCACACAGCACGATTTATAATCACATTATAAGAACTACGACTCGGGGATGTCTGGGCAGCGTGCTGTGTGTTACGCAGAGACTGGAGCGTTGCATTGAATCCCACCAACCACTGGTTTTCCTGGGAGAGGAAGTGAGACTCGAAAAAGTTCTCCTAGGCCACAAATAATGGGGGAATATTTAAACCCAATGATCTCATTCTAAAGCCCAAACTTTCTGCAGCCCTAGGCTGTCTTTCTTTCAAAGGGGTGCGCTGAGGGCAATTTCAGAGCACTTAAATGTCTGTGTGAAATTCAAAACTCTTGAAAATTGTATTTTACAGAATGCTCAAAAATTGGGACAGAAAGAGGTAAAAAAAAAAAAATCAGGCCAAAGTCTGCCTTGTAGTGTCATTTAGTTCATTTAAAGAAAAAAAAAATCAGGTAACACTGAGCAGTTTCATGTGTTAGAACTACAGGCCTTGGGGCACCTGAGTGGCTCAGTCGGTTAAGCATCTGCCTTACCCTCAGGGCATGATCTCGGGGTCCTGGGATCGAACCCCACATTGGGCTCCCTGCTCAGTGGGAGGCCTGCTTCTCCCTCTCCCACTCCCCCTGCTAGTATTCCCTCTCTCGCTGTCTCTCTTTCTGTCAAATAAATAAAATCTTGAAAACAAAACAAAACAGAAGTATGCTCATTTATTGTAAAGCTCATGTACTTCCGCCTCTTGGCACTTGAATTGATTTGTGGTCCAGGAAATCAATAACAATGTCAAATCATGATTTTTGCTTATTTGTTTATGACTTTTCTCTCTTCTATTTTCCACAACATATAAAGCTCTATTTTATGCAAAGAGAATTAAGGTATTGGTTTTGTGGCTTTCAACAATGCCACAAAGGAGGTTGCACAGGGAGAGCTGAGAGACCACAGTTACTCTATTACAGTACAATGTACTATATATATGAGGAATATACTATAAAGAGTATATACATGAGGAATTTATAATATATATACTATATCTGGAAAGGATAAGGAAAAGTCGTGCAAAGTTCCTTATGAGAAAATGTTTCCTTGACTAACTTTAAGGATTTTCACTGGCCTTACATTTATTCTGGAAGCAGTCTAACTTTGCTTTACAAGTTTATTACTTTTGGAACTATTCCTTTTCTATGTCCCTTTCCTGTGGCAGCTGTTGCCGTGTCACCAAGGATGCCTGGGTTTCGATCATGGAATCCTGGAGAGTTTTTGTCACTCTCTAGTCTCAGGGCAGAATTCTTCTGGCGGATGACTACACGGAGTTACAAGTACAGCTGAATGCTGAAGATCGGTTTCATCACCACCTGCCCCAGGCCCAATCCAGCCCCACTACAGTCCGGCCTGTTGACCCAGAAGGATGGCCAAGCAACATCTCCACCCTCCCGAATGTTGGTCGTCCTCCTCTGACTCACGCCCTCTAGTCTCCCTTAAGGTCCTTCATCATGCCGCCATATGCTGAGAGATGAGGCCGGAATCTGGTCATGCACAGGCATGTGCAGAAGCCCGGCTAGCAGGTGCAGGGGGTGTTTCTGCACAGCTCTGGAGCCAGAGGACTTGCTCTTCCACGTAACCCAAGGAAGCTGCATTAGTGTTCCAGAGGCCGGGCCCGTGAAAGCCCACAGGTTTTTGCTGGAGATATGCTTGCGATTTGCAGCAGGAGCACATATTTATATTTTCTCAACCTTTTGGAATCACTAGCCCTGAGGCTATCAGGACACAGTTATTATAAGTGGGAGATAATGAACTTAAAAAGTCTGTTTTGTTCTACTTCTGGGAATACATCCAAAGGAATATCTTATATATGCATAATATCTATTATATTATCACAACAAAAATATTAGGTTGAAGAGATATCCGTGCTCCCATGTTCCCAGCAGCATCATTTACAATATCCAAGCCAGGGAAATGACCTAAGCGTCCATCGATGGATAAATGGAACATTACTCAGCCATAAAAAGAAGGAAATCCTGCATTTGTGACATATGGATGAACCCTGAGGACATTACGCTAAGTGAGGTAAGTCAGACAGAAAAGACAAATACCATATGATCTGACATGTAGAATCTCAAAAAACAAAGCAAAACAAATACTCTTTGGTCATCAAGTTGTGATAAAACAGATTATAGCAAGTTTATGGCATTATTTCTAGTTTTCTTCCTAGACAACGATTTAATGAGTTAATAATGAAACCAATCATTTTAAGGGATACAACAAAATGTTTATTAAAAATGTGCTACTCGGGTGCCTGGGTGGCTCAGTGGGTTAAAGCCTCTGCCTTCGGCTCTGGTCATGATCCCAAGGTCCTGGGATCAAGTCCCACATCGGGCTCTCTGCTCAGCAGGGAGCCTGCTTCCCCCTCTCACTCTCTGCCTGCCTCTCTGCCTACTTGAGATCTCTGTCAAATAAATTTTTAAAAAATCTTTAAAAAAATGTGCTACTGGTAGAATACCTACTTTTAAAAAGCAGAATGAAATGGACTCAAAACAAACTTTTGGTTGTGATTAATAGAGTTACTTCAATTTTCATGCACTGATTCTTCTTCTTCTTTTTTTAAGATTTCATTTATTTGTCAGAGAGAGAGAGAGAGAGAGAGAGAGAGAGAGTAACCTAGCACAAGCAGGGGGAGCAACAGGCAGAGGGAAAAGCAGACTCCTCACTGAGCAAGAAGTCTGATATGGGACTCAATCCCAGGACCCTGGGATCATGACCTGAGCCAAAAAGGCAGAGGCTTAACCCACTGAACCACCCAGGCATCCATGATTTCTCCCTCTTAATATAAAGATGCATTTTACCATGCTCAATAGCAAGGTCTGTTTTTTCCCATTTTCATTCTGAAACTGTCAATATCCAATAACATAAAAGAAAAATCCATAGTCCATGTTTTAATGTCTCTAATTGATTTGTCTAAATATTAACTACCCCCAACTTGCAATATTTTAAAAAGAAATTAAAAGAAAAGTATGACCCAGATACCTATTATGGGACTATGGAAAAGAGCTTAAAAATCAAATCGGATTTTTGATCTACTTTTTGTAGTACATAATCATTTCCTATAAAACCTGCTATACTCTTCCATAATTAAAAAGGACTCAAATGGGAGGATCGCCATTGAGTCTCACACAGGAAATACTCAGGAACCGAAGAGATGGTAATAAATAAAAGAATCCAGAATAAAATCACAAGCTGTTTTATGTAAAAAATAAATTGTACAGGGAAGGATAACTAGGCACTGAAGGGTTAATATGTAAAAAATTAATCCTCCAGTGCCTAGTTATCCTTCCCTGTACAATTCCTTGGTATCATTTTGCTACTTTCAGTGATAATCAAATAAAAAAATCCTTCCCATATAGAATGAAAATCTTCAACTCTATTTGAATACACACAGGTGAAAGATTCTATACCATGTTGTAAAAAAATCCTGCCTTGAGTCTTACCAATCATTGAGCTTTTAAAAAATATTTGCCTAATTTATTATAAACTATCAAGGAGAGTCTGGGATTTTTTTTTTCCCTTTTTAAAGATTTTATTTATTTGAGAGAGAGGGAGAGAGAGCAAGAGCACAAGCAGGGGGAATGGCAGAGGAAGAATGACAAGCAGGCTCTCCACTGAGGGGGAGCCCAATCCAGGGCTCGATCCCAGGACTCTGAGATCATGACCTGCACCAAAGGCAGATTCTTAACTGACTGAGCCACCCAGGCATCCCCCCGGGAATTCTTTAATAGCCAAATTTATCAAGCCACAGTGATAAAAAGAATGTAATTACATATTCTGACCACTGAACATTGACCCAGACTGAAAAAGCAAATTATCAGAACTGTCACAAGATTTACATATGCAGTTAATTGATTTGAGAAATTTCCAAGTTCTTCTCTAGAATGGATTCCCTTAATGAATATTTATAAGAACATGTTTACTGTCTTGAGTCCCTGCTCCCACACAGCTTAGTTTGTATTCTAGTAGAGGGGATTTCAAATAACAATTAAAGTAGGGAAAAAATGACCACCCGTGAAATGGGGCAGCTAGGGAAAATCTCATTAGAGCGCTCATCCCCTCATTACTTGTATGTCAGGCACTGTTTCGGACAGTAAATAATGGAAACTAAGATTCTCATGCCCTCTAGGAGCTTACGTTCTGGGGCGGGGGACAGTGAGGCAGGGAGAGATGAGCATAGACAACAGACATTATAGGCAAAGCATAAGTTTGAAGGAATGTAGTAGGAAAAGAAAAATCAAAACAAGGTAAGGCAACCCTGGGTGCAAGGGGACAGGGTAGGTAGCACTTGGACAAAAGCAGGAAGGCGGTGAGCGAGTGCAGAGATGCGAACTCCAGGCAGAGGAAAGTGCCACGGCAGAGGCCGGAACACAGAAGCAGGCCAGATGTGCCCGAGGAAGACGAGGTCTGGCTGAATGGAGGGAACCGGGGAAAAGAACGAAAGGGGAGGTCAGAGCTCTTGGGTTTGATGTAGCTTTTCAGGTCACAATCAAGATGTTCAGCTTTTACTCTAAATGAGATAAGTCACTGGAGGGTTTTCAGCAGCAGAGCGATGTGGTCCGATACGTTAACAGTACTATGGTGGCTGTTAATTGAAAAGAGACTTTGGGAGCCGGAACAATTAGACAAGAAAAAGAAATAAAAGGCATCCAAATTGGAAAGGAAGAAGTAAAACCGTCACTCTTTGCAGATGACATATTATATAGAGAGAGAACCCTAAAGACTCCACCAAAAAAATTGTTAGAACTGATAAACCAAGTCAGTAAAGTTGCAGGATACAAAATCAATATACAAAAATCTGTGGTGGTTCTCTATGCTAATAGCAAGCTATCAGAAAGAGAAATTAACAATCCCATTTACAATTGTTTCAAAAAGAGTAAAATACCTAGGAATAAATTTAACCAAGGAGGTAACAGACCTACATACTGAAAACTATATGACAATGATGAAAGAAGTTGAGGAAGACACAAATACATGGAAAGAGAGTCCATGCTCATGCAGTGGAAATGCACTGTTAAAATGCCCACACTACCCAAAGCAATCTATAGATTCAATGCAATCCCTATGAAAATTCCAATGGCATTTGTCACTGTAGAAATGTGATTTAGATTTACATATCCAATCTATAAATTAGATTTTATAAATCTTAACATTTATATGAAACCACAAGAGACCCCCACTAGCCAAGCCATCTTGAGAAAGAACAAAGCTGGAGGCATTACATTCTCCAATTTCAAACAATATTACAAAACCATAGTAATCAAAGAGTATGGTATTGGCATAAAAACAGACACATGGATCAATGGAACAGAATAGAGAGCCCAGAAATAGACCCTGAACTCTATGCTCAACAAATCTTCGACAAAGCAGGAAAGAATGTCCAACGGAAAAAACAGTCTCTTCAACAAATGGTGTTGGGAAAACTGGACAGCCACATGCAAAAGAATGAAACTGGACCACTGTCTTATACCATACACAAAACTTAAGTCAACATGGATTCAATACTTGAATATAAGACCTGAAACCATTGAACTTCTATAAGAAAACATAAGTGACATTCTCCTTGATGCAGGTGTTGGCAATGATTTTTTTTAATCTGACACCAAAACAGCCAAAGCAAAAATAAGTAAGTGGGTCTACACCGACCTTAAAAATGTTCTGCCCCACAAAGGAAATCATCAACAAATAAAAAGGCAACCTACTAAAGGGGAAAAATATTTGAAAAATCATCTATCTAAAAAGGGGTTAGTATCCAAAATTTATAAAGAACTCCTACAACGCAAGAGCAATAAAATAAAATAAAATGAGTCCAATTAAAAAATGGGCAGAACACCTGAACAGACATTTTTCCAAAGAAGACATCCGAATGGCCAACGAACACAGGAAAAGATGCTCAACATCAAATAAGTGCAAATCAAAACTACAATGAGGTATCATCTCCCTCTATCAGAATGGCTCCTATCAAAAAGACAAGAGGGGCGTCTGGGTGGCTCAGCTGGTTAAGCATCTGCCTTTGGCTCAGGTCGTGATCCCATCAGGCTTCCTACTCAGTGGGGAGTCTGCTTCTCCCTCTCCCTCTGTCCCTCCCCCGCTTGTGTTCGCTCTTTCTCTCAAATAAATAAAATCTTAAAAAAAAAAAGACGACAAGAAATAACAAGTGCTGGTAAAGACTGTGGAGAACAGGGACCCCTTGTGCACTGTTGGTGGGAAGGTAAACTGGGGCAGTCACTGTGGACAACGGTATGGAGGTTCCTCAAAAACCTAAAAACAGAATTACCCTATGACCCAGCAGTTGCACTACTGGGACTCCAAGCCTTTACCATAGCAGCAGGTCCATAAATAACTTAAAGGACTCAATTAAGGGACTGATTTTATCTGTTCGAGAAACCAATTATCAGGTGCTTACACATTACCCACTCAGTGCAAGGTTCTGCCACCACAGAGCTCAGGGCCTGTAAACCCCAAATGGCTAAATCATTATGCAAGCAAGGCCGGTCTGATCAGGATTTTGTTTCATACGATTAGTATGCATATTATATTATTATTATATATTATTATATATATTATATGCATAATATAATATGCATATATTATGTATATTATGATTATTATATATAATTGTATATAATATATAGTATAATATATTATGCATATACATATATTATATATATTATTATGTATAATGTATAATATATATATTATTATATGCATAATATAATATACATATTAATATGATAATACACATCTTTCTGTGTATTAAGAATCTGATCACTTTGGATCCAGGGTCTTCAACTAAGGTATGTAAAGGATTAGCCAACGCCCATGGAGAGATTTATCAATTAAATCCCACATGAAGAGCAGAGACTATCAGCCATTTCAGTGAATTCCATTGTTATCTATGGAATGGATTCTTCTTCAAAAAGAGCAAACGGGCTTCTTTACCCTAGGGGGGCTTTTTCTCCCTAGAGAAACTTCAAAAGGCACAACAACTCCTACAAGTTACTGGGCAAGAAGCCAACACGACGAGAATGTGCTCTATTTTATTTTTTCCGGGTTGTGAAATGTGGGTCTCCTCACCTTAGAAGGGAGATTATTTAAAAGTTAATTTTCAGCTAAGCCAGCCTCTTAAGAAGAAGTGTTCGTATTTTATTTTACTACTGGTTAGTTTTACCAAGCATGGTAACAGTATGTCTTGAGTTATCGGGCAGTTAATGGTACCATCAGAAACAATGTTTACTTTATGCTCTCTGCTTAAAAACAACCACCACCACCTGAAAACTGGTCTTTTCTTCAGTTGTTGTTACAGACTGAATGTTTGTGTCCCCCTCCTCCACAAAGTCAGATACTAAAGTCCTAGCCTCCGGTGGAACTGTATTGGGGAGGGTCTTTAGAGAAGCTGGGTGAAATGAGGTCATAAACGTAGGGCTCTAATCCACTGGGACTGGTGTCCTGGTACGAGGAGGAGGAGACACCAGACAACTCTTTCTCAAGGCGCACACGGAGGGGAAAAAAAAGGCCAGAGGAGGACACAGGAAGAAGGGGGCCGCCTGCAAGCCAAGGAAAGTGTGCCTGCCAGAAACAGACCTGGCCAGACCATGACTGAAGACTTTGTTCAGCCCCCAGAACTGTGAGAAAATCCACTTCTGTTGTTCAGGTTACACAGGGTATGGTATTTTGTTACGGAAGCCAAGGCACAGTTGCTTTAACCGAGTCCATATCACGGTTTATATTTCTAGTAAAAAGCACCACTTTAATCTACACGACTTTGACATAAAAGTCATTCATAACCAAAGAGAATTTCTTTAAACAAAATTCAGAGAAAATCAGGAAAAGGTCAAGTTCCAACACACACACACACACACACACACACACACACACACACACACACACTTCAACGCACATTTACTTTGTTTAAAATCCAGCCCTGCATCAAAAGGTCAAAAGACAGGATGGTGTAGGATTCAGGGTCTCCTTCCTCAAGCCCATAGAGACCCCAGCTGGGGAGCTGGTGCCTCCACCAGACCAAAGCGCTCTAGCAAGGGCAGCAGAAAAGTCTGGATTCCTCGGGGCTGGATTCAAACCCACCTGCTCACTTCCCCTGCTGCTGATGGGCTGTGCCTTTCATGTAGTTGCCATTCCAACTCCTGAATAACTACTTTCTGTTTCCATTCTTTCTGTTTGTTTCCACGCTCTGAGCCCATCTAGCTGTCCCATGTCTTAGCCAGTTTTCTCCAAATTACATCGTTTCCATTTTTCTTCAAGTGCAAAAATTAAAAATAAATAAAAAAGTAAAAAGTGTGGTGACGTAGGTTCCTATCAACAGGGACCAGGCCCACCATTCTCTGAAGGGCCTCGGTCCACAAAGTGCAGCCTGGAAACATCCAGAACCCCTCACACAAGTGGTTTCACATGTTGCCATCAAGCTTCTGCTAAGTACTTTTATTCCACTGCAAGGATAGGGACGGAAGAATTAAGACCAACCAGCAGCGGTATCCCTTCTAAAATCCCACTCTGCATTTACGCTGTTTAAAAAGGTCCATTCCGTACTTAGAAAATTATACACTACGGAGAACTTCCCAAGACGCGTTCTAAACAAATGCAAGGGAAACCTTGAGAAAGTACAGGCTGAGAAATGGGGAGACATAGTATTTTTTTGTTTTCATTCTGGAATCTTCACTTCCCTCTCCAACAGCTGTAGTCCTTGCTAACGAAGTCCCTCCGTACTAGCAATCACAAGTTATGCAAGTTTGCGTGTGCTCATTTTGTTATTGTTTATTTCACACCGCGTGCTTTGTTTTTCCTAAACAGAAAAAAAGGGAGCAAACCATCTCCATGACCAAAACAAAACTAGCCAGAGTGAAGTTCTCTCACCGCCTGGTGCTTGAGAGGACAGGGCAGGGGGCAAACGAGGAAAGCAGAAATCAGCTCTGATGTGTGAAGAATTTTGTCATAATGACGAATGCTGAATACCGACTGAGTTCTATTTTTAGATGCACTGTTACCATTTGCACATACACAACTAACTTGTGTTAGAAGATAAACCGAGCTGTATTAAAATGTTCAAGGTTGTGTCTGAGCAAATACCCCGACAAACCAGGCAGCACCGAACCACAGGTAGTTGGGGACCCTCCACCAACAGGAGCTGGGAGAAAGACTTTTCCAGAGAAGATGTCCGAGCAAAGCAAGAAAAGGGGTTGGCTACAGTTTAAGCAGCTGCCTTGTCCGCGAAGGCCTAGTTGGCTATGAGTGATTGGTTTGTTTCCTGGGATAGGAGTGTATTTATAGGAATATAAATACTGGCTTGGTTTTTGGGGTGCTCTCATAGGTTACCAAGGCATTAGGGTCACCCCCAATCAAATGGCTTCTTTGTGTAATTACTTTAACACTTGTAATGATTCTAACGACCTTTACTGAAGGCATCTCAAGTACCTGCTCAAACATTTTCAGTCAAGTTGGGGGCTATCTCCCACTTCCCAATGGCCGTCTGTGAGTCAGGTCTTTAGGGAAAGCAGTGGCTATTGAGTGGAACAGAAGACGAAGCGCCGTTGACTCACTTGGGCATTATCTGTGGCAACAGAAAGATATCTTTCCATGTCGTTTTTAATGGTTGTACATATCTATACCCACTGACTAAACAGTATGTCTTACTTAACCAAGTAGATAACCTCTCAGATGCCCCAGAAAGCAGAAGCTGTTTACAGAGGAGTTGATCCAGGGGGCACAAGTGAGAGAGGGCAAAGCCAAGAAGGAGAGAAAGAAACTGTGAGGGCTCATGACTGACTTAGATACCACTAGGTATTGCTTAATCCTTCTGGACCATTCTCTGAGAAGCCAGAGAAGCCCTGTCTTGGACAACCTGCCAGGAGGAGTGTGATACTTAACCTTTCTACCGGTTAAAGGTGTTCTGGCGTTGGTGTGACTCTCCTGGGCGTCGATGTACTCTGTGAGAAGCACAGTCCTGAATGAGAGCACCTCGGGTCAAGAAGGAAGACCTGAGTGGAGTGAGGTAGATAGGAAGTGAGGTGCAGAAAGAGCCGAGGCAGAGGGACCGCTTCAGAGATGGGTCGAACAAGAGGCAGGGAAGGCTGGGAGCTTCTGTGGGGGTGCATCAGAAGTATCTATTTTTTTTTTTTTTTCTGTTTAAAATACAGATTATTTCAGTCAGTTCAGGCTGCTATACAAAGTACCATAAACTGAGTGGTTTATAAGCAACAGAAATTTATCTCTTCGTATACTAGAAGCTGGGAGTCTGAGAGGAAGGTACCAGGATGGTCAGTCTGGGGAGAGCCCTCTTCCAGAGGTGGATGGCCATCACGGATCTTACCATTTTATCCTCATGTGGTAGAAAAGAGGGTGAGAGAGCTTCTGGGGTCCCTTCCACAAGGATCTTAATCTCACTCATAGGGCTTCACTCTCATAACCTAATCACCTCCCAAAGGCCCTCCCCTCCTGATAAGCTCACATTGCAGGGGGTTAGGATTTCAACTTATGAATTCTAGGGGGACACAAACACTCAGTTCACTGCCCACATCTAGAATATGTTATCCTTAATTACTTCCTCTGAGAAATTTCAGATCAAAAGGTGCTTATATCCAAAAAGGTGTGATATAAATCACCAAATTTCCCTCCAGAAAGATATGCTAATTCTCTTGCCTACTGACAAAGGGGGAAAAAAAAAACAAAACACCTATTATTCTCTTAGCGGCAACTATAAATCCAAAGTCTTAAGATGACAGGTTGGAGAAAAGCTTTGAATTCTGCTTTCTACAGTTTAACTACTTATGCTTGGTAGAATTAGCTTAGTAATTAAATAATTTCCTATTTAATTCATCAAGTATTAATCAGTTCCTCTATGTGCAAGTTTCTTTCTTTAGGGGAACACAGATCAACAGGAAAAAAAAAATACGGTTTTGCTCTGTGAGATGGATATCCTAGCGGGAGAGAAATACTGACATAACAACATTATTCACTCCAGTTGTGGTAAGTTTTATAAAAGAGATAGTGATGTGATGGTACTTAGTGTAATGCTGAAATAGAGGGACTTGCCTTATTCTAGAGGTCAAGGAGAATCAGCCTTTTGGTAACCCAGAGGGAAAAAAAAACCCCACACCTCTAATAGTAAATTACAAAGTTATAAATTTATATACAAATTTATAAATTTATTATAAAATGCAAAATTGTGATGCTCAGATAATCTGAGTGATTTTTTTTTAAATCAAGCCTCCATAACCTTGCCCAAGTTAGGGTTGGCCCCTTCAAGAAAGTATTCTTGGGGAAAAAATACATGTGTTCTAGAGTTGTTACCATTGTTTGAAAATTATTTTAAGTACATTTTCTGAAAGTGTCAAAATAAAAAATACGATATTCTGAATGTCCTTTATATTGGTAACTCATTTTCTCTGAGGTCAAGTTAGTTTTTCCGAAGAGCCCAGAGTCATTCAAAGCCAAGTTTAATGGATAATGGTCAACCTGAGACACAAATTTTTTACATTACGAACATCGCTTGACTGTAAAAGTAATGAGCTGTCTTCTTTCTGTACTTCATACCTCGCTTCAGAGAACAGTCTTAGCAATTTATCAACACCTTTTGAAAGAAAGTCCCTACCATGGTTCCGCAAAGTTCTCTTAATTTTTCATGCTGGGTCATAAGCTCTGTGGTTATTTGTGTTTACTTGTGGCAGAAAAAAAAAGAAAATCAAATGGTTTCAGCAATAATTTCTGTATGTTTCTATCCAGTCCCACAAAATGAAGTATTTCTACTTTTACAAAGAAGTGCTACATACTAGCCACAATTTTGAACACCCAAATAGTCACAATTTATGGAATTATTTTTCCTCTTCCTCTAGTGTGCAATAGAAGAACTGGGAGAAGCAATAACAAAGAAATGATCTACCTTTTACTTCTTTCCTTTTGTGCATCTTGCTCATTTTATTTCTTTTCTTTTTTTCTTTCTTTTTTTTTTTTTTTTTTTTTTTTGCTCATTTTATTTCAATTCAGGTATGCTAAGTTTCCTAGAACTATTTTGGCTGCTAAGTAATTTGTAGTGCACCCAGGGAAGGAAAAGATTTGAGGAGAGTTGTTTTTGTTCTTGTTTTCTAAATGGCTTTTCTTCCTCTCCAGCTTCAGTGAGGTATAAATGACAATCAAATTGTAAGACATTTCAAGTGTATTACATGATAACATGACACACACACGTGCGTGCACACACACACACGCTGTGAAAGGGTTTCCTCCAAGCTAATTAACAGATCTATAACGGCACCCCCCATATTTACTTTTCTGAAAACATTTAAGTTCTGCCCTCTTAGCAAATTTCAATTTTATCATATAGCGTCATCAGCTGTAGTCCTCACGTTATACATTAGATCCTTAGACCTTAATCATCTTATAACTGAAAGTCTGTATACTTTTACCAACTTCTCCCCATTTCCCCCCACCCCCACAATGGCCGCTCCGCATGGGCAGACCCTTCTGAGCTCCAGAACAGCTGCCGATTGTCCGGAGGAAACTTTTAATCAGCAACTTTCTGTAGACAACACAGTAATTAAGGAAAATGAAACTCCCCCCTTATCGAATGAAAAATGTGCCCCACGTAGCTTGTTGCAACGTAAGTGTGATTACACAGAAGGACATTATTAATGGTACGTTGCTGAGTTTTATGTTAATTGCCTTTTGTTCCCTTTACAATTGGGTGGCCCAAAATCTTCTCTCCTGGGCGCCTGGGTGGCTCAGTGGGTTAAAGCCTCTGCCTTCGCTCGGGTCATGATCTCAGGGTCCTGGGATCGACTCCCACATCGGGCTCTCTGCTCGGCAGGGAGCCTGCTTCCCTCTCTCTTTCTGCCTGCCTCTCTGCCTACTTGTGATCTCTGTCTGTCAAATAAATAAATAAAATATTTAAAAAAAAATCTTCTCTCTTGATGCAGCACAGCACTTCTGGTGCTCACGTGTCAGGGCTCTCCTGGTACACTTCTGCCCAGGATGGTAGCTTTGGTCCGTGAGGTCCCTTATTACTCACAGCAGTCTGTTTGCACTCGCCTGAACATCACTATGAACGCTCACTTTAGCAGACTTATACACAGAAAGGAGTTTCTTTCCCGTGTTCTCTCAAAAACACAGTAAGACAAAGCAAAACAAAACAATCACCCTGCCACCACCCCGCAAATCCTCCTGATGTCAATTACTCAGAAATCGGAGAAGGTCCTTCCTTCCTACCGTGTGGTCCTTCCGCTCCTCGCCTCCCGCTCTGTCCTCTTCCTGTATTTCTGGGTCTGTCTGCCTCAAGTTTAAGCACAGCCAGATTTGCAGCCACACTGTGGCGGCAAGACAAGCTTCCCAACCGGGTCACACATGGATAAAAGCACGAACACCGCTACTGGCTGGGCTCCCCGTGTTTTAACAGCCTAACGAAGTTGACTGCTTATGCATTTCATGCTCGGTATCAACCGGCTATGCCAACAGGCCATGTATTTTTCACTGTATACGTTTTAAATCCCTTTAACAAGTCCTAGAGAACACCGCAATCGGATGCTGTTCGGAAAAGAAAATGAAAATCGCCGAAGTCACAAGGATTCTGAGCTGTGGTTAAATAGAAGTCAGTGGGTTGCCCTGGGGGTTCTGGGAGAAAGTAGAACAGGATGCAGTCATTGCATTGTTGAGAAGGCCTGCGGAGACCAGCCTTGGCCGTGAACTCGGTGTGTGACCCACGCACATCATCCTTTCTCAGCCTGGTTCCCGGACCTTGAAGAGGGTTTTATGACTCAGAAACGAGCTGGAACCATACCTCGCTCTCAGCCAGGAACCCGCACAGGGACACACGCAGAAAAAGGTGACCATCAAAGCAGGAAGCGACAGAGGCCCCCTCCTAACCACTCTTGAGTTCTGCCAGTCTGGTTAACCAGTGGGTAAACAGTAAGATCTGCTTCTGGGGTGGGGCTGGGGCAGGCAGGGAGAGTGTCAGTGAGGCACCTCTAGGTCCAGACAGCAACACTACAGCCACACTCTTGGGACACAGTCCACGGATGAGCACGCACCCCAGCGTTTAGCAGGCGACACCGGCTAAGGAAGGCGACATGGACTCGGAGCTTTCAAAAGGCAGGCTGGATGCCCCCCCTCGCTTCACGGCCATCTCTGCGGGGACCATGAGCTGCTGCGGAGGAAGAGCGTGTGGATGAGAAAACCGGTGGGCGAGCGGACATCCTCACCCTCGTGCGGCCCGCAGTCCGCACTGATGGCGCCTTAGGCCGTGAGCTTGACTCAGCGCCTGGCTTGCTGCCAGCCTGACACCAGAACCCGAGTCCGCCGGCCCTGAAAGTCACCCTGCCTCGCGGTCCCTCGCTTCGTTGTATGTGAGACAACACATCTGTGGGCCCTTGGGTGCTAGCAGGCTCTCACCCTGTGAGCCGATGCCAAGTTCAGGTTTGCCAGGTTTCCCCCACCCCACCAGAAGAGCTCCGTCTCACCAGAAGTCTCATGAAATAGTTAGAAAAGGCTCTTCCTTCTGTGTGAGACATTTCAGGGAGCTATCTGCAAGCATCATGTTTCGACATCTTGGTGTTTAGAGCGCAAAGAGCCCTTCCCAAGGGAATCAGCCGTCTCATTTTAAAAATGCAAAGATGGGGGTGCCTGGGTGGCTCAGTGGGTTAAAGCCTCTGCCTTCGGCTCAGGTCATGATCCCAGGGTCCTGGGATCGAGCCCCGCATCGGGCTCTCTGCTCAGCGGGGAGCCTGCTTCCCTTCCTCTCTCTCTCTGCCTGCCTCTCTGCCTACTTGTGATCTCTGTCTGTCAAATAAATAAATAAAATCTTAAAAAAAAATGCAAAGATGCAGCCCAGCAATTGTGGGTCTCATTCAAGGTCACAGGGAGCAGTGTGGCAGGGACCTGCATGGGGGGCTCAGTGCTCCACGTCCGAGGACACCCAGGCCCTGGTTCGGATACGTGGACAACACAGCTGAAATCCCAGGAAAGGATTTTTAACTTTACCTGGTAGTTTTCAATTGGTATTTGGCAGCCACGGAAGAAGTATTTTTAAGAAGCAAGAACAACCCAAGTCCCTCTCCCTTTCCCTCTCCCCTTCGGCTATTTAAGGCAAGCTACGTGAATTCGCTGTGTGACCTGGTGAGACAGGGGAAGGCACACATCACGGGCGCCGCCTCCTCGCACACCGGGGCACCAGATAGAGGAGTAGTGACTGATGGCTCCAGACACTAATCAGTCCAGAGTCTGTTCCGAGGAAAATGCTCTGTATGAGTCATTCAGGTTATTTCAGGGCCTGCTGTCTTGAATTGAATGTAAACTAGCACTGGTGATTCTGAATTTAAAATGTGGTTTCATTGAGGGAAGGGGAAAGCGGAGCACATATTGTTTTCGAGGTTTGGGTAGAGGCAATAGGTTTAAAAAAAAAAAAAAAGAAAAAGAAAAAGGACTGATGGTCCGTCTATAGACTTGCATAACATACTACTTTTATAAATTCTCTGAATAACCACCCCACTATTGACTTTATGTTTATTAACATAGTGACTTAAAATCAAAATACTACTACCTGAAGTGTGCATTTATTCCACTGTGGATGTTTCATATCATAGTAAACCACACAGAATCACCTAGGACACTTAAATCAATAAATTAGTAAATAAATAAATAAATAAATAAAGGTGCGGGGGCACCTGGGTGGCTCCGTGGTTGAACACCTTCCTTCGGCTCGGGTCATGATCTCAGGGTCCTGGGATCGAGACCCGAGTAAGGCTCCCTGCTCAGCGGGGAGCTTGCTTCTCTCTTTCCCTCTCCCCCTGCTCGTGCTCTCTCTCTCTGTCTCAAATAAATAAATCTTTAAAAAGGTAGATAAA
This sequence comes from Lontra canadensis, assembly GCF_010015895.1. Taxonomy (NCBI): domain Eukaryota; kingdom Metazoa; phylum Chordata; class Mammalia; order Carnivora; family Mustelidae; genus Lontra; species Lontra canadensis. The sequence goes on from NW_022631066.1 coordinate 6,452,853, forward strand.
GGTGCTGAGCCACACCTGTAAAGTCTTGCACCAAATTGCCAGTGAGTGGAGCCAAAACATAAATATTTTTCACTGATGGCCTTGAAAAGCACCATCATGGTTGACTTTCAAGCATGTATTCAATTCAGAACCCTTGACAGCACAGAACAGCCATGCAAATTCTGCTGTGCGGCTTTCACACCTCCCCATGTTCTTGGGAGAATGGAAATCTCCATTTGAAGAGAGAAATGTATTCTAAAACAGTGATGCTCAAACTTTGTTTTGCATCATAGTCGAACACTGGGGGTGGAGCCTGTTAAAAATATAAATGGCAAGTCTCACCCTCAGCCTAAAACTGCATTAAAAAAAAAAAAAAGCTATGAAGAATATTCAGAAGCACACAGTTTGAAGACTAAAACTTTCTGGAAGATTTCTGAAAAGGCCACTTGTTTCCTAAAAATTGAAGTGAAAAGAGTAAACCAAGAAGTTTATTAAAGAGACATCACTGTGTCAGACACAACTTTAAACCAGATGTAAGTGAAGTTAAGGTCACTGAAGCTCTTCTCTCAACTCCCCACACCCTCACTCTTGGCGTTAACAGGAGGTTAAGGAGGCGGCTTACATCATGGAACCAAAGTAGGCAAGTAAAGGGGAAAGATGACCCAAATTCAAGTAAATCGCGACTCCTTATCCAAAAATGGTTCAGGCAGTCAATCGTGGGTTTAAGACAATTGGAAAGGAAGTGAAGCGAGGAAGGGGTGTTCCATTAAAAGAAACTGGTAGGACCCTTAATCTCAAAGATGCATCTGAGATCCAAAGGCAGATGTAGGAGGAACAATGACCATGAGGAGACAGAAAGGAATAGCTACTTGGGCAGAGAGATTCTGGAGTTAAATGGGTCTGGGGTGGGACGTATTTATTACTTTATATGTAGGCACTCTAAAAGCAGTTCAGCAGAAAAACAAATACGTGGTGATGTCTTGATGCTGGATGATTGGTCCATGATGTCTGTACAGCAACATAATTCATAAGACACCTTGACCGACATTTCATTGTTGACTACGTACACCCTCTCATCTAGTCGTTTCTTCATCTCAACTGTAAACTGAAACTTTCCAGATCTCTTCTGAGTCCAATGTCAAAGGATTTCAGTAGACAAATTAAGTATTATTAGTCCCATTTGCATATGAGGAAAATCAGAGAGCAGGCTCTAAACCACATGGTTATATGTGGTAGGGACTGGATTCCAACCCATAATTCTAACTCCGCTACACCATAATTTCTGCTCCGTTTTAGGCTGTCTCTAACAAGTGCTCCAGAGGAAGTGGAAAATCCAAAGGCTTACAAGAAGGGCAGTTTAACAAGACAAGTGCCAGCAGAATCATGATTTCCTGTCTTGGAGAACACAGCAGTCACCGGAATGAATCGTTAAGATGTTAAAATAAATATTTTAATAACATGTTGTGAGGAAAAGGCAGTTCATTTTTTAAATCATAATTTATCATAATGCCTTCATTTTAAGGTCTTGCAGGAACATTCATTTGACCAACTTTCCAACGCTGACATTCCATACCTTACACTCCATATGCAGGACTTGGAAGTGGTGTCCAGCATGTCCCCGAAACTCCTGTTTGGAGCCAGGAGAAGGGACTCTCACATGCTTGCCTCACACATCCATACCCTTTCTGTCTTGCATGCTGTCTTCTCTACCAGATTTAAGGCCAGAGGGTATCCCCTTCCTCTCTCTGTTTCCACACACCGGCATGCCTACTGTGTGCCAGACATGGAAAACACCAAGCTAAATGCTTGTAGAAGTCAGTCATGGGGAGTGAAGAGCCAGGGTGTCAGAGAACCTGCTGAACTACAAAATTCTGGTGAATAAAGTGAAGCAGACCCAGAGAAGGAGAAAAGCCAAAGATAAAAATTCTAAACCATATCATTGTATCAAGCTTTGTCATATTTGAGAAGTCTATATTAGCGGATGAAACACATATATGTATACTTACGTACCTACATAAAATACACAGACAGGGATGGAGACATTTTGAAGCATATGAAACACAAGGACTGAACATTTATTTTTAAAAAACCCAGTAAGAACTACATTCACAGCATGACTTGGCTTCCTCAGTATATCATTGGCATTTTACCCCCCAAAGATGCTATCTTTCTCTGAAAACCTTTAAGCTGCATTTTGCATTTACGTTAGGGCCATTCATAAAATTCTGAAGTTTTTCTCCTGCATATGCTTTAAAAAACAAAACAAAACAAAACAAAAACCTGGATTCAAAATTTTGCCTAGTACAAGCATCTGGCTTCCTTGAACAGAATGTTTTTCATACACATATTTTCAGGTAGCAATTCCCAAGTTAGAAACTTTATGTAAAATGGTCACTAATTCACATACATTCGTGATTAAAAAATGGATTTATAAGCATAAGGCAAAAGAAAAAAAAAAAAGGCCATGAGAATATTCTTTGTTTGAGTTGTTGGGTTGCATACAAAAGTGAATGGAAACAGGTTCCCTAATCTCTTGGTACCTGTGATTTGTCAAGGCGGGAAAGACTGAACATAAGTAAGTACAGATATGATGAAATAGGTTTTAAAATAAAGCATGGGGGGATTTAGAGAAACTGTATCAACCATTACATTTATTCTTAAAAGGAGCCAGTATTCTTGCCATGGATGTACTTTAGAATTTATAGTGATTACTGGCTCAAATCATGCAAATTCTACTGAACCTGGTTTGTTTATTTGTTTGTGTTTTAGAGAGTGAGTGTGTGGGCAGTGTTTGGGGTGGTGGGGGTATGGGCAGAAGGAGAGAGAATCTCAAGCAGACCCCTGAGAATCTTAAGCTGTGTGGAGACCAATGCGGGGCTCGATCTCATGACCCTGAGATCATGACCTGAGCCAAAATCAAGAATCGTACACTTAACCAACTGAATCACCCAGGCGCCCCTGAACCTGGTTTACTAACAATAACTCCCCAAATCAAGAAAGCCAAAAAATCTCTAAGCCTCCCTTTGCCTGAATGTAAAAGAAGGGGCTGAGAACTAAACTGTGTAATTCTTTGGAAGTAATTCTATGAATATCCCACTCAGAGGTGAGACTTTGGGGACAGGTAGGTTTTGGAAATTTGCCCAAAGGAAGCAAAAGCACCTCGGGGCACCTAAAATATCTTTTTATAAAGTTCCTCAAGTCCACGAGCTTCATTTTCATTCAAAACAGTCGCTAACAAGTTGGGCTAGGTGTTGTCCTAGTCAATGGCACATTAAAAGCAATCCGTCAATGGCATGAGAGAGACAGAAATATTAGCAACAGATCAGTGGTGTCAGGAGATGGGATAACTGACAGACCCGCTGGAAAGGACAAGGCATCCAATGATGAGGTCTCTGGTGCTCACCGTGAGCTCCCAAAAGCAATACCAAACTATGCAAGGTGCTTTTTGTTTAAGAAGGCAGGAGAGAGGGGGCACCTGGGTGGCTCAGTCAGTTAAGCATCTTCCTTCAGCTCAGGTCATGATCCCAAGGTCCTAGGATTGAACCCCACGTTGGGCTCCCTCTTCAGCGGGGAGTCAGCCTCACCCTCTCCCTCTGTGTTCTCTCTCTCAAATAAATAAAATCTTAAAAAAAAAAAAAAAGGAAGAAGAAGGCAGGAGAGAATTTAATATTCATTTGCATCAAATGCAAAAATATTTACTTGCTCACAGCAGCCAGGGACAGTTATCTAGAAGACCAGTAATGCAATGCCTCATTCCCCAAAATGTCAACTACATGAGATTTTAAGTGATTTTCCACCTTGGCAGTATATGTCACCTAGGGAGCTTTTAAAAGATTCAGATGCTTTGAAATTCGGACTTACTAAGTCTGAGGTAGGGGTTCATATTATCTGCATATTTAACAGTCTTAAGTAACTCCAAAACATTGACATTTCAGAACCCCTATTCATTTAATTTTCTTTATTTCTGATTATCACATGCCTGGGTAAAGGCCTTTGTTGTACTGATTTGGAAAATGCAAAGTTGCCAACTTCCTTCCGAGCCAAGTATCACTGTGTGAATTCTCTTAATTCTTTATTCACTCACGCATGAACACTGTCTTGAGGGACACAAACGATAGTCTAGGTACAGGATTAGACCATTAGGCAGTAGAGATTGTAGGATGGCCAAGACAAACCTACAGTCTCGAGATCTGAATCTCGAAGAGAAACTGTCCTGCCAACAACCACAACATATCCCAGGCATTTCAGTGAAGTGGAGAACAAAGGGCAGAAGTGTCAGGGTCACAGAGAAGGGACGTACTATGCCTGGGGCAGGTTCCAAAGGGGAGCAGGTGGACAGAGAAGCTAGGGTGAAGCCGTTTGAGTTGGGTTGGAAAGTCAAAGACACTGGGCTCCCATGTTCCCAGCCACTGCTATTGCAGCGACGGCAGTAAATTATTCTCCTGTCACTCTGTGGCAGCCCACGAGACCCTGGCTACTGAAGACATCTGGTAGCACTTAGCACTTAATGTCTATGCTCCTCCGTTGGCCCCTGATATCCATCACTCTGTACTGCTCCCTACTTTTTATTCAAGTCTTGTCTAGCTAGACTGTAAATTCACCAAAGTGTAAGCTTGTCGAGGTCGGAACTACCTCTTATTCATCATTGCTTTCCCAGGGCCTAGCAAATACCGGGCACTCAATAAATACTTCTTGATCTAAACACTCCCCAAGAATACAGACGGGTCTTCAAGAGGAAGCATCTCGCAGTGAAGTCTGAGCTCGAGAGCCAACCACACCATCGGTGAATGCTTCATGTTTGCGACCAAAGGAGACTGTGATGTCAACTGATCATTTCGATGGAATGACTTTAGAATCGTGCTCTTCAAAAACTTGGAATCCCTTTCTGCTTCATCCTATTCTGCTTAAAACTTTATTTCAACATCATCTGGATGTTATTGAAATGCCACATCTTGTTTAGAATTGTTTCAATCTAAGGTCCAGTTTGTTAAGTATGTTTCTGATAGTTGTGGGTCTAGAATTCATCCTACGACCAGGAAGCCAGGATTTTTAGATGAAGATTGTGAAGTCCCATGTAAGAGTTTCTGAGTCCTTCAGCAAATGCTAGAATCCATAATGGATGTTCAAATGAAGTGACCACAAAGGAATCTGATTTTCTTCCTTCTGCCAAAACACAAGGATAGAACCTTCCAGGTAGGATTTTCATACAATGCAAAATTAACAGCTATGGTCAGAAGACCAAGCTCATTAGAAAGTGTAGGTAAAAGAGATGAAACCAGACTCCAGCTTCAGGGCCCAGATATTCTAACTACTTTAAAGACTAAAAGGTTTTGTTTGCTGCTCTGAGATTCTTGGCTTCCCGCACTGGAATGTCCGATAATCCAGCCCTGGTGGTGGGGTGGGGAGGGGAGGGGGAGGGCGTGACCGTACTTGTTTGTCAAGTGTTGTCACCCTCCTGCTTGGTCTAGATAATGAAGATTATTTAGTGCCAAAAACTTTATAAAGAAAGTGGACATAAGTGCTTATCTTTGTGAATAACAAGACTGAAAAGGTTCATGGGACACCGTGTTTCACTCTGCGTGTAGCCTAGGCAGGGAATAAGCAGGGGTAAATGTAGGTGATGTGTGGCCATGAGGAAAGGAGAAGAAACAGATGGACAGATGGGAGACGTAAGTAAGAAGTCAACAGGAGGCTGAGAAGCGGGATTAGACTCTCATTGACTCACTTACACAGTTTTCCCAAGTGATTATATCCACTTCCATGTCTTCAGGTATAACTTGAAATGGTTGGCTCCTAGGTCTATATATTTAGCCCTAAAGGCTTGGTTCTATATCCCGCTGCCTCCAAGAATATCCAACAGACAGTCCACAGCTCAACACGTCCACGGATTAAGTCATCTAGTGAAAACTTTCAGATTTTCTCCATTTGCTTTAATAGCACCTAAACCTGGCCTCCTGCCTCTTAGCTCTTTCCCATTTCCCACTGGCTCACTATAGTCTGCTCTACTTGCTAGATATATATAGTTTTTCAATGTATCCCTTCCCATTTCTACTCCCCCCAGATTTAAATTTCATGGTGTCAATTTTCTCGAATTTTACTTAACATGTTGGAAAGGAGGAAGAGAAGAAGCAGAGCCCAGGAAAGAGATGATGAGATGATTGTGCTTTGGACTAGTGTTGTACTGATAAAGCTGGGTACATTTTGAAGATGGAAACATTTTGGAGATGGTCTGAGTGAACATGTAAGTGGAGATGCTATATAGGCTATAAATATAAATTGGGATTCAGGGTGGAGAGTGGAGAGACAAGAGAAGGGAAGGAAAGGAGGGAAGGAAGAAATTAGCAAAGGATGGCCAAAGAACATGGTATCACACAGCCAAGAGCAGACAACGTTTCAAGCTAGAAAGAGTGGTCAACCATTCTGAATGCTGACAGCTTGAATAAGACAAAAAACAAAGCTTTGACTTACTTGACAGCACAGACTGCTGACCTTACTCAGAACAATTTGTTGGAGTTGTTGGTATTGAGGGGATGGAGTTTGGACGGGAGAGAAAAGGGAGAGGGAAGAGGTTAAGTACAGCAACCATTCAATTGAGAAGGTCTGGCTTGGAAGGGGGGTAGAGAGATGAAGCTGTAGCTGAAGGAGCTGGGATATGAGGCTTTTAGGATGGGCACCTTTAGGGTATGTCATGCATGGAATGATCCAGAAGAGAGAGAAAGACTGGCTGTTGTGGGAAAGAGAAGATGAATGAAGGCAGGAAAACCTTGGGGAGGTGAGAAACAGAATAAGGGGAATCTGACAGCAGGGAAGATGCCTCCTTTGTTCGAAGAGAAAGGAAGGAAGAAACACTGAACATGAATGAAGACAGGTTTACAGACCAGGGGCTACATGAGAGTGTGACCATCTGTGAACTTTTGTTTTCGCAGTATTAAAGTGAAGTGAAAAAAAAAAAAAAAACTTTTTGAAAGAAAAAATAACCTAAAAGTGAAAGAATAATTATTTTGAGGAGAGAGAAGTTAGGAAAACCATCTTGGATTATAGGAAAGTGAACACTATCTACAGCTGCTCAATAAACAGCTTTTATTTGCTGTCTTACGGGCAGTGTGAGAAACTATTTCTCTTTTTTATACATTTTCATAAATTTTTACTGTGACTCTTCAGTCCCAGGATCTTTGGATATTTTGCAGAGTTCTAGAGAAACACAGTCAAGGCTGCTGGGGTTCTCATGGTATTGGTTTCTGCCGGGCAAGCGAACAAGATGGAGTACCCACTCCCCAGAACAGGTTCAGTTGTTGGCTGTGAGGGTGGAGAGGTATCTGGTTTCTGATTAAGTGAATATCCTAAAAGCGAAAAAATGACACCTCAGGCTCTCTGTCCAGAGCACCAGAAAGATTTCAATACTCTGAGGCAGCTGTGTCTTACCAGATAGTAGATGAACTCCCTCCTGGGATGACAAGAGTCCAGACTGGGGGCCACTGGCATTTCCCAACCATACTGAGGAGGTCCGGACTTTGTAGAAGTACAAGAGCCAAAAAAACAGACTTTATCAAAATGCTAAAGACAAAGAACATATCGTCTGCAAACAAATGTATGTAAATAGAATCAAGGGGAAAATCATGGACACTGGATTCTAAGGGAACTAGGGGTCACTCCAGGGAGGAATAGGTCTACAATGACAGAATTGGTCTGGACAATGATCAGAAGACACGGCTGGACAAGCTGAACCCCTGAGGATAGCGCTCTCTAGAAGCCAGAGTAACTGAAGAAGAAACACTGGTATAGAGAAGTAGACAATAAAGAAAGTCCTTTTTGGGGGTGCCTGGGTGGCTCAGTGGGTTAAAGCCTCTGCCTTCAGCTCAGGTCATGATCCCAGGGTCCTGGGATTGAGCCCCACATCAGGCTCTCTGCTCGGCAGGGAGCCTGCTTCCTCCTCTCTCTCTGCCTGCCTCTCTGCCTACTTGTGATCTCTGTCCGTCAAATAAATAAATAAATAAATAAATAATCTTAAAAAAAAAATCTTTAACAACAACAACAACAACAACAACAATAAAAAAGTCCCTTTTGGGGCGCCTGGGTGGCTCAGTGGGTTAAGCCGCTGCCTTCGGCTCAGGTCATGATCTCAGGGTCCTGGGATCGAGTCCCACATCGGGCTCTCTGCTCAGCAGGGAGCCTGGTTCTCTCTCTCTCTCTCTCTCTCTCTCTCTGCCTGCCTCTCCGTCTACTTGTGATCTCTCTCTGTCAAATAAATAAAATCTTAAAAAAAAAAGAAAAAAAAAAAAGTCCCTTTTTTAGGAGGGGGTTCCAAACACACTGTAATCTGCTAAAAAGAAAATTCTCCCTGGAACAACTGATGAACTCAACCTCCACATCTGTGTATATCAGAATTCCTATAGGGAAAAAAAAGGTAAACAATTTGAAATAGTCCACCAGATACTAAAAAAAAAAATCAGATGTAAAAAAAGTTCCACTTAAACATCAGAGCCATGACTGCATAAATCCTGCAAAGGAATGAATTTGGGAAGCCTTCCATCAGAACTTAGCCCTACTCAAACTTCCAGAGCTCACCACTGACAGAAAGACTATAAATGTGGAAGAAATATCCAATATATGGGTCTAGAAGCCTGGCTCTGGTTCTTCCTAACCCCCTTTATGTTAGTCTAACAAAAACCACAAACAGGGAGGTAAAATATGAATTAAAACAACACCTCTGGGGCGCCTGGGTGGCTCAGTGGGTTAAAGCCTCTGCCTTCAGCTCAGGTCATGATCTCAGGTCCTGAGATTGAGCCCCGCATCCGGCTATCTGCTCAGCGGGGAGTCCGCTTCCTCCTCTCTCTCTGCCTGCCTCTCTGCCTACTTCTGATCTCTGTTTGTCAAATAAATAAATAAAATCTTAAAAACAAAAACAAAACAAAACAAAACAAAACAAAACACCTCTAATTTCTTCCATGTCTTATTATGGATTTCCATTATTTCACTTGTCATTTGAAAAGAAGTATGTGTGTGTGTGTGCACATGCACACATTAAAACAAACAATAGGATTTAAAAAATATTTAAGTAATCTGTGCACCCAATATAGGGCTCGAACTCACAACCACGAGATCAAGAGTCACACGCTCCTCTGACTGAGTTAGCCAGGTGCTCCCAAGATAACATAACAATTTTCTTAAAAGAAACCCCAAATATACTAGTACTCTACCTTCACAAAATTGTGGTTAAGAACTGCCCAACTGATTACACAGGGTCTCGAATATTATGAATATTTTAAGTCAGCAATCATAATATGGATAACAATATAAAAGGGAGAAAAGATTATTTGCTACGCTTGGTGAATTTCTTTTCAGCACTGGTCACGCCATGGTACCCCACTCGGGTAAAAAAGTTTAATTCCTGACTGGAGCACTGTCGCATGGTTCTCTGAAGCCGGAAAGACTCTGTCCGCCCAGAGGTGATCTATATCCTGGAGGTGCCCCCAGGCAGGTCTAATAGGATGGTCACAGCCCAGAAAAGCACACATCCAGCTGGATGGTCTTGGCCACCTCCTTCCTCCAGAACTATTCCAGAGGACATGGACATTTCTGCAGAGCAAACACAGCAAAGGTGACTGGGAGGCTCCAAGGACAATGGGCCCAAGGCTCCTGGTGCCATCGGTGTATGACAATAGTATTCACAACGACACGTGTGAATTTAAGGTAGCAATTAGATCAATCTCTCTCTCTCTCTCTCTCTCTCTCTATATATATATATATATATATTTAATTTTATTACTTTTTAAGATTTTTTTTAGAAAAACTCTAACTACTTTTTTTTTTTTTTTTAAATGTCACATAAAAATGTCTCAGAAAGTGAATCAATGTTGAGTTACTATCAAGGGCAAAACTTTGAAAAAGCTATGGAAAGCTTCACTTTCTTTATTTCCTTCATGCTAGCATGCAGAGGCCTTGAATTGGTCACTAAAATTAGAATAATAAATCATGAAAAAAAACCCCTCAATTTACTGAAATTATTTGTGTCATTTTGGGGAGAAGGAGGGTCTAGTCTCTATTAATTTCACTTTAAGGCATGAAGGAATCTATGGAGGACTTTCCATGTTATACTTATTCATTTATATGCATCCAATATCTAATGACTTCCTACTATGTGCTGTAAGCAAAACAGATAAAATCCCCATCTTCGTGGAGTGTACAAAAACTCTTAGAATCAATACAAATAGAAATTCACCACATGCCAATCAACAGTGAAATATGAAAGTGAATTAGGATAATATTTTCACATGTTTTCTAGACTTACACAATATTTGATCTGCCAAATTTCTTTTCCAACTAGGACCTCCATATTTTTACGCTGAACCGCTGTTGCATAGGAGGATATAAATTCACCTGCAACCAAAACCCTGAAGAGATATTTTATGTTTTTCAAACTTTCACGTTTGCATAGCTTCCAATATTTGTAGTCCAAGACTGGTAATTATCTGTAATAATTAGCCATGTTGAGAACAAATATATGCTACTAAAAATAAGCTCATTTTTATATTTCGTTCTCCAAACATTTTTTCCTCATTTTCTTGTACTATAAAAAGAAGTTGCCGAAAAATATCACTATTCAACCAGGGGAGGGGGGGAGATGGTGCATATTTAAATTTAAAAGTACTCTTACCCAAGAGCATTTTAAAATGAGGGACTATATGGTATAGGAGGAACACAAGTTATGCCATAGAGTCTAAGGCAACGGCATAAGTTGTCTCAATGTAACAGTTTCCTTTGAAAGTTCTTGGGAGGTCTATTTCTATGTCCAGACTCACAGCAGCATTATTCACAACAGCCAAAAGCTGGAAACAACGCACAAGGCCACCGATAGACAAAGGTCTAAACTCGATATGGTGTACACGTGCAACAGAATATTACACAGTTTTTTAAAGATTAATGTATGTATTTATTTGAGAGAGAAAGAGAGAGTGCATGTGTGTGCATGAATAGAGGGTAAGGGCAGAGGGAGAAGCAGACTCCCCGCTGAGCAGAGAGCCCGATGTGGGGCTCGATCCCACGACCCTGAGATCAGGACCTGAACCAAAGACAGACGCTTAACCGACTGAGCCACCCAGGCACCCCTGATGTGTAATACCCCTGAGTATTACACAGCTTTAAAAAGGAAAGTAATTTGGACATGTACCACAGTGGGGATAAACCTTGAAGACATCAAGCTAACTGAAATAAACCGATCACTAACAGACAATCGCTGTATGATTCCACTTATGTGAGGCAGTACTGCTCCTAAAGTCGTCAAATTCATAGAGAAAGTAGAACGGTAGCTGCCAGGGGCTGGGGAGATGGGGTTGGGCAATGAGTGTTTAATGGGGACAGAGTTTCAGTTGGAGAACATGCAAAAGTTTTGGAGATGGACAGTCATGATGGTTGCTTTGGAATGTGAATGAATATCCTTAATGGCACTGAACAGTTTACTTGAAAATGATAAATTTTATGTATATTTTATCACAACTGCACAAAAATCCCAATATTATGTAAAAATGGAAAAAAGAGGTCAATATCATAGTAATAATCTATGAACTTGTACACAGGGAAAACTTGCCTATAGGGCAAAATCTGGGTTATCCGTTCATCCAAATGGCAGTAATCCAATATTCTTTCTCCTTTGTGAAGTGCTCAAATAACAAATAAATTCATGTAACGTCCATTTGTTGAGTGCAGCCATCAGTCCATGTACATAGCCCGTCAAAATACACGGCACCAAGCCTTCTCCAAGGTTGGAACACCAGTTGGGTAAAAAGACATAGGAAGTCTTAAATGAATTCACAAGATTAGTTCACACAATATCAAAGGAAAAGTGCACTGGGGTGACCACCATGTATCCAAACACCATGTATCCCAACACTGCTAGAACTCAAGTAGTGAGTTCTAGCTCACTCACAGGTAGTTCAAAACAAAACAAAGATTTGTTTTGAAGTTAGTATAGAAGGAACCATCACAGATACAAGCCATGATCTGTGCGTATCTTGTGTCCAGCAACGGAAGGCAGAAGTTAGGGGCACTACAAGAAAGAACAGAAGACAGGCTGTAAGCGTAAGGCAGAGGATTTGAGAGGCAGCTGAAGGGAATGGGCTTTAAGGAAAAGAAACAGATTAAACCTTGGAGTCTCAGAAAGAATGGTAGAAAGAGAGCAGTGCGGGTCTATCAGTTACTGGAGTTCAGCTGTCTACAAGCGGTAAGGACCGGCAGGAAGTCTTCAGGGAGGTGTGTTATGAAAGTGGTGATTTACATTAATCTGTCAAGAAAGTAAAGATTACATTAACTAGATGAGAAAGAGTAATAATGGGCAACAAGGAAGCTGGTTAAGTAGGAAATGAAATAAAAGGATGTATCTGTCCCTAAAACCAGGAAATATCTTGTCTCTTGTGTTACTGCAAAAACTATCCTCGGTATAAAAAGAAACATCAGCCTCAAAGGGACTAAGTGTCACCCTCCGTGGGCATCCTTCATGGACCATCAAGCTAAGTCATGCCTCATCTCACTGCACAGCAGCAAAGCTCAATTCTACTTGGCTAATAAAAACAAATTCTGCTAAGGGTACAGAATTAGAAGCCCACCATTTTCTGGGCGATGCCCTTCTTAGTATAACACTGAGGCGCAGAGTCCAGGAGTCCAGGGTAGGGCCCAAATAACATCACGAAGATATGGAGCCTACAGAGTTAAGCTGTTTAACCAACTTAGTGCTTTAACCTTCTTAAAATTCCTGAAAGATAAGCCAGTAGAAGTGTTGAGTGCTACACGATCTGCCCTTGGGCTACCTTTCCCGATGAAAACCTCCCCCACCAGCACACCCCGCACCCACTCTGTGCACTCCACGGTCCAAGATCCAAGGAATAACCCCTTGGTCTCTACCTGGGTCAGTGCCCCTGTTCCAAACAGCACTCACCTCCAGCAACGGTGACAGCCAGATGGAAGCCAGATTACAAACTCTCTCAAAAATGTTTTCTTCCCTCCCTGAGCTTTCAACCCAGCTCTCTGAGCCCTCATTTTCCTCCAGGTCAGCACTCACTTAACCTCATAACTGCCATTTCTAAATCCCCTCTTAGGCAACGTGGCCTTCCTAGATCATCTTCCTTAATACACCATCGAGGACTTCCAGAATCAACCAGCCCCCACATGTTCCTTCCCGGACTGTGCAATGATTACTGTGGATTTGTCTGTCACAATTTTTCCCTAAAAACACAAGTTCCTCTACCATATCTTTTAATGTTCTTCACGGAGGCAGGTGCCCCATCACATACGGGCAGACATCATTGTGTGGAACTTTCGTTGCGATTCTGATGAGGACTTTTCACTTCAATGAGCATGCATATCACATTTTTAAAAAAGAACAATTTCATCTTTCTCCCAATGGAAACAAAGAAAAAAAATTTTTAAATACACAGTCCACTTGACATTCAAAGAGCAAGTAGTACAAAGGCCTATCAACTGCATTTTCTTCAAAACTTGGTTCCATGATCTAAAGTAAATGCTTTCACACATGCCTTTTCAATGAGGGCAACTGTACCCCCAACAGAGCAAAAATTTGCTCTAATAAGGTAAAAAAAAACCCACCCTTTTCTTGGGGTATAGAGCATAGGGGTGTGTGTGTGTGCGTGTGTGTGTGTGTGTGTGTGTGTGTGTGTTGCGTCGGTTATGTATAACCAGATATACAGTCTATTTGTGGTATACAATGTCACTGGGAAGAGGGGAGGGTGATTAGGAAAAAACTCTCTAGAAAACTTTCCTCCTTAAGGAGGTGATAACAGCAACAACAACAAGATCAAAGAACTCTGCTTTGATGTCACAACTGTACGAAATTACATGTTTAAATGTTAATACTGTAACCTCTAATAGTTAGTTATTAGAGATGCTTGAATTCTCTAGACCTCATTTTCCTCTGGGATGCTCTCTCTTATTCCCAAGCGTTTGGTAATACTTCTCCTGGATGCCCCAAGAGATGAATCCTTCCTGTACCATCGCCATCATGCTATACTGTAAGTGGCCACTGGACTTAATCCCTTCACTATACTGCTTGCGTCAAGAAGAGACACTTTTTTCATTCAACATTGGTTTCTATTGTGAGAAGGACACTGGGGCCGGCCCTGGAAGTCCAATGAGAAACAAAACAAATAAGAACGCTGGGCTCCAGGCACTTGCATCCTACTCGTGACAAAGAAAGCTAAGAAATATGTAAACACATGCATGACATGAGCTATACCAAAAGTTCTGTGGAGGAAGTCAGCAGGATGTAGAGAAGACAGTGGTCAAGAAGAAATCTCTGCAGAGGTGAGCATTCGTTGGGACCAGGAAGGTAAGAAGAGATTCCAGTGGACAGAGGAGATGCCAGGCCTAACACACCAACATAAAGACACTGAAGGGCAGAACTGTGGAGGCCTGAGGGGCTGAAAAGGGGGCTAAGGGTGGTTTGGGGGATTGGGAAAGGACACCAGAAAGTCAGGTCAATGGAAGCCAGTTCATGCCCTGCGTTTTAAAACGATGGTAAGTCTCGATTTATCTTACAGCCATGGAAAGCCACAATGGGTTTTTCAGCAAGACAGAGACAGGACCCAATTTAAGTATTAAGAAAATCCTCCTAGCTGTCGTGGGGAGAGAAGATGGAGAGAGGCTCCCCAAGAAAGAGACTCCTGGGAGGACTACTCTGATCTTCATAGTCCAGGTGACACAAGCTAACATGGCAGCAGCAGAGATGGAGAAACATGGACACGTACAAATAATCTGAGCCCAGGAGACAGACAGAGAGAAATGGAGGATGGGCTGAGTCTAAGCAACTAAAATCGATGGCACTCACATCTGTCAAAATGGGATTTTATCCTGGTTTTATCTGTCCCTATTACATTGCCTGACACTCTAGCTAGCATTTAGTACAATTTCCTTGAACAAATGAAGCATTAGTTCATCTCAGCTTCATAATACCTAGACACAGATATTAGTCTTCCTGAATTAAAAATAAGGAAACTGAGGATCTAAAAATAATGTATCTAATAGCCTCCAGCTAGCTGGTCGGGGTCACAGCCAGTTTAACCCCAGGACTGTATCACCTAACTCTGGGCTCCTGGCCATAGCCAACCTCTCTTCCCCCAGAGAAGCCAATCATTGAGGTGTTTACGGTAAGGCTGAGTCTCAGACAAAGGCATAGTAGGTTTGGTCCCATCCTGTAACTGTTCTGAGCTTCTCCACCAGCCCCTGAGCTCCTCCAAAGCGGGGACTTAACTAATACTTGGACTATCAACTAAAGCTAACTGAATGAGTTGATGGAATGTTCTTCAACCATAAATGAGAGAGTTTACTGGATGAATTTTTTTTTTTAGAGGATATTATTTATTTGAGAGAGAGATAGAGAATGAGAGAGAAAGAGACCGTGAGAGGGAGGAGGGTCCAAGGGAGAAGCAGACTTCCCTACTGAGCAGGGAGCCCGATGCCGGACTCAGTGCCTGGACTCCAGGATCACGACCTGAGCTGAAGGCAGTTGCTCAACCCACTGAGCCACCCAGGCGCCCCTACTGGATGAATTCTTAATGTCTCAGTCTTAAGTTACATTTTCTGCATTCATGCTACTAACGTCATCTTCTTCCTAACTCTTAATTCTAAAAGACAGCAGGTCAAGGTGACTGATTTTCTAATGATCTGAGAGTAGATTCTAAACGTAAATTTTAATGTCCCTGACTGAGACCGTTATCCTGTTAGGCAAGATTCTCACAGTGACCTACCACATAGTCATTCTTGTTCGGGGAAGCTTTTATTTTCTTTAGGCTAGGCACTTTCTGACAGGGAAATTCTGTCAAACCTGGTGTCTTTAAATAGTATCACTAGAAATGTGTGTAGGAAATGGTTCGGATCATTTGAAACAGAGCACAGTAAGTCAACTAAGTATTGGCAGAAAGATCTCAACTTCCCCCTCCCTTCAACTATTTTAATTCCTTACCAGTTTACTAGGGAAATAAGGCATCAGCTAAACTTGTAAGAGTCTACCTCAGAGGCAAGAAGTGAGAAAACAAACTACTTTGAAATTTGAAAATCTGACTGGCTGAGGCGGTGAAGTTAAAGTTGAACTTTATGAGAAGCCAAAAGTCACACAGTCAAGATGACGAGGCCCAGAAGAAACACAGGACGGGTATTTCAATGGAGCAGCAGCTCTCGACCATGAGTGTAGATTAAAACTCCCAGCAGGGTGTGTTGAAACACATGTTCTGTTCCAGATTTAGCAGATGTGGGGTAGCACCCCAAGAGTTTACATTTGTAAGGACTGACCTCGATACTACTGATCTGGAGGCACTGCCCTTTGAGGAACACCATCCTGGAGCAAACACTGAGGATAAACATCTGCTAAATTTGTTGTAAAAGAGAACATTGGCAGGAAAGTAAACATCAATATTACAGATTGTTTGAACAAAATGGCCGTACGCACATGCAAGACCCATATGGACTCCATTTTTTCAAAAACAATCTTTCAGCGTGGTCTATAGTAACAGGGGGCGGGCAGAAGGATGATGACTTAGTTTTGTCCCCTTCAAATTCAAGTGTTGAAATACTTTTTTTTTTTTTTAAGATTTTATTTATTTATTTGACAGACAGAGATCACAAGTAGGCAGAGAGAGAGGAAGGGAAGCAGGCTCCCCGCTGAGCAGAGAGCCTGAAGCAGGGCTCGATCTCAGGACCCTGGGATCATGACTTGAGCTGAAGGCAGAGGCTTTAACCCACTGAGCCACCCAGGCGTCCCCATGTGTTGAAATTCTAAGCTTCAATGTTGACTGTAATTAGGAGGTGGATAACTGGGACGTGATTAGGTCCTGAGGATGGAGCCCTCATGAATGGGTGTCTTCAGAAAAGAGACACCCTCTCTCCGCCACATGAGGATATGAGAAAATGACTATGTGTAACCCAGAAGAGGGTCCTCACCAGAACCGGACCAGTGCCAGCACTGTGATCTAAGACTTTCAGTCTCCAGAACTATGTTGTTTACAAGCCTGAACTATGGGATTCTGTTACGTCAGAACAGGTTGGAATTGGAGGCACCGGGAAAAGAAAGATGGCGGGGGTAGGGGAGTGGTGGTGGAATAAAGCCAGATGTGAGGTTGTACCATCTCTTTCAACCACCCTGGTGACCTGAATTTATATATAGCTCTAAAAATGCAGAAATTAACACAACTGATTGCAAAGAATACACAGAGGTGTAATAAACTGAGCCCTATCTATATGTAGCTATGATATAACCAGCATTCTGTTTGATATATACTTGCCTTCAAAGTAAATGCAGTGAAAACGCAGGTTTCATTGGTGTCTGTATTTGTAGTGCTGATTATGAACTAGGTGATCACCAGGGCTTGACGGAACAAAAGTGTTTCCCCGACAGACAGGGCTATGACACAGAGACACTGGGGTGGAGAGTCCCTGCTTGTGAAAATCCTTTTCCCTCTTTCCTGGGAGAAGAGTAACAAGGTAAACAGCCACACCTTTTCTGTAGGGGGAAAATGTGTTTTAGTGACAGAGCACAGTTCCGAAGCCATTCTGTTTCTTAATCCACACCGAATCCGGAAAACTTCACATTGAACAAATTCTGTCATGGTCGAGTTTAAAACAGTGCTAAATCAGCACAAGAGAAGAGATGTAGCTTGGTGACAGACACACTGTGCTCATGCCTGTGGGGTCTCTGACCCAAATTCGAAACAAAGCCAAGGACAGGTGGGAGCCTATGGAACTATTCTGGCCCAGTGATGCTTGACCTGCTCAAATGACTCTAGAAGCGAGGTGAAATTCAAGAACCATGGACGGAATGCTCACATGTCTCCAAGTCTAACGCCTCCCGCACATCCCAGTACTGCAAGAATTTCTCCCCAGAGCTAATCTAGTATACACATGAACTCTTCACATCAATAGGTTTTTATAATACGTATGGTTAAGACCACAAAATTTGCCATTGGTTCCCTGATTATGGGAAATGTATTCCAAGTAATATGCTGAAATACCAGTAGTGATTCTTTTTTCATTTATACAAATATCCATGGGGCAAAAATCCCTGCAGTGTTTCCCCTTTGCATGGAGATGCTTTCTTGCAGAAGCAAGAAGGAATACCCAGATCTTGGGGTTCCATTACTACTTACAGTCTATATTCAGCTGCTACCCCTGGTAAGCAACCTCATCACATTATATACCCGTTCTCTACTTATTCTTTTTCAATTACTGAAAGCACTAGTGGAGTTTTGTTTATTTGTTTAAGCAGGCTGCATGCCCAGCGCAGAGCCCAACACGGGGCTTGAACTCACGACCCTGAGATCAAGACATGAGCTGAGATCAAGAGTCAGATGCTCAACCGACTGAGCCACCCAGCCACCCCTAAAAGCACTCGTTTTTTAGGTGATGGGATAGATTACATCATCAGTATCTAGCAAGGAAATGAGAAAACTGCTTTGGTTCATGGACGCTTTTTCTCCCTGTTGAATGGGTTTATGGGTGTGGGGCACGAGGAAGGGTTTCCTCCAGTCAAATCTTGTTTCCAGTAATGATGTACTTTTATTTTTTAAAGGACAGACCTAAAGAGGAATGTAGCACATAGGTATTTTACAAACTATTCATTCCTGAAGACTACTGGAACTGTGCCTTAATAGTACAGTTCTGGGCTTTACAAATGTCTTACTTTGAGAATGAAACAGACGAAGGAACAGAGAAAACAAATTTTATGATGAACAGAGTTGGTGTGACTGAGCCAATGAAATGAAATGAAGGCCCTCCTGCCTTATGCCACCTGCTTGCCTGCCCCTTCCATTCTGGAGGGATCAGGCTCCTTTGTGGACTCTGGGTCCACACTCTGAACCATTCTGCCTTGTCCTGCTTCTTCTTCCAAACCTCAGCACTGAAATGTGACATTCCTTGCTTCCCCATCTCCACTCTAACTGGCCTCTGGCCTCCCATCATGTCTAGGTAACGGCAGCTTCAGAACACCCCCACAAGCTGGAGGGCAGCCTCTGGGAGGCACACCTCCAGGTAAACCCCTGGCGCTGGCATTCTCATCAGGCCCTGGCGAAATGGGGATGGAAAGTCAAAATTCTATCAAGCTCCCCAGAGACTGGATTCAGTCCCATGTTTCATCGTTCATCAACTGTATGAATCTGGCAAATCACTTAACTTCTCATGACTTCATGTCTTTAAGTGTGACACCGGGATCCTAGGACCAACCACAAAGTACCCTTGAGAAGATGAAAGTAGTTAGTAGATGTAAAGCACTAGGTAAGAGCTTACTGCTCTCATCAGACCCCCCTGCCCCGTTGGCTCTGCCTTTGCTGAAACAGTAGCTTATTGATCATAATGTCTTCATGACTTTCTGCAACGGGGGCCTTGTGTGCTCCTACTTTTTTTTTTTTTTTAATTGAAGGTGTTTGGTATGGCCTTTGCTGCCTGACTAGCATTTCCAGACCATAGGACCCCCAACAATCGTGGCCCATTTCATATAAGGCACATTCCTTCCATTTATGTCCACTGCAGGGGACCAGAATATGTTGCCCCAAAATATGCCACTTTGGCGTAAGTATTCTTTTGAGCTGGAGACAAATGAGAATCAACAGATGCAGAAAGACACCTTCCCAGAGCTTCCTTAAATGATTTCTAAGTAGAAACTTCTGGAAAAATGGTCACTGCCATACATCCCTTCTTCTTGAGAAGTTTATGGCTGAGAAGAGAATGGAAGAAATTTGCTGCCCAGAGGGACCTGCACACATTAACCTCATTGCATCAGTTGACCCCTATACTCACCTTCCCCCAATTTGACCTATCAAAAACTCAAAGTTCTTTTCCCTTGTCACATTTCTGAAATGTATTGTTCTTTTGTTAAGATGCTACATGAGCCCAAATTCTATTGGCGCCCCCTGAGCTGCTCTCCAATGATGTTTCTCCCCCGTGGTGTGTGCTGCACGTGTTGGTCAACTACCTCTCATTAAACTGTGTGCATCATTCTAATTTTCTGCAGCCCCAGCAGAAGAACTTAGGAGGGTGGAGAGAAAAATCATTTTCCTCCCCTACACCACCTTTCTTGATAGTTTCAGCACAGGGCTCACAGCATTTTCCTTCCCCTGCCCCTTCTTCCTTGTCGTATCTTCAATATCCAAAGGGACAACTTTCAGGATTCTCCTTCCCAATTCTTCAACTCCAGTGGCTGCCATCTCCTTTCTATCCTAACTTCAAGATTTTATGTGTCATCATCCACTGCTTCTTCTTTCACTTCTGGTCATTCTCCGATGGAGACGTGTCTATTCTCTCTCCCAACACTCAGATTCTACCTGCAACCTGGATTCCATATTATCCCTTCTCTACAACAGAGGTTCTCTCATTGTGGTCCCCACACCAACAGCATCAGGTCCACCCAAGTGCTTGTTGGAAATGCCACTTCTTGGGCTCCACCCTGGCATCTGCTGATCAAGGAACTCTGGGGCTGAAGCTGAGCAGTCTGGGTTTAAACAAGACCTCCAGAGCTTCTAACGCAAAACAACATTTAAGGACTATTATGGCAGAACTCGGGAAAGCAAGAATCCCCGTGCTCTTTACTCCTTCTCTACTTTGCTTCTCCGTAATCATGTTCTACTTAATCATGTTAATCCATATTCTCAAGGAAGAAAAGTCTGAATCCTGCTCCTTCTACAAAGTTTCATTAAATATTATTTTCATGGACAACATTCTCTAAACAAGGAATACAATGTACTTTCTGTTCTCACTTTCTCTTAAAAACACTCCAAGACTCCTTAAATAGGGCTCCCATCTCTATTACGTTCTAGTAAAGCTATTCTTTCCAAGGGCAGGGATAACTTAGTTTCCAAACTTTGAAGTTCTCTTCCTCCTCCTCAATCCTTCTGCCAAACACTTTCTTGGTCTTCAGAGACTTATCCTAATTTTCTAAAAGAGGAAGATCCCGGGCTCCTGCTCTGTGATCATCCTTTCTCAACCTCCTTAGCCAGTTCTCGTCCGTCTATCTCAGACAAATGCTTCCTACAATTCTCTGGTTAGCTTCACGAAAGTTCTCTTTCCTACTGCTCTCACCATACGGATTCAATTATCACTTCTAGACAGTAACTCCAAATTCTTCTTCCTATCTGAACCTTCATCTAAGCTGTGGCTCCTTACAACAGGAAGCCTTTTAGATGCATGTAGGTGCATGGTCCATGGAACCTCAAACTTAACACACCCCAATGTCAAGCTATGGTCTCTGGTGCAGACCAAATGCTAATTTCAATTTCCCAGTTTTTATTCATTACGTCATCTTCCTCCAAAGGTAGTATAGCATGTCCCAAAACAGTGTTCTGGAAAATACTAGATGATTTAGAAATGTTTGTTTAAAAAAAAAAAAAGGTGTCTATGGACAAATAAGTTTGGGAAATGGGACACCACCATCTTCTTCTGGGAGATTCACAGGGTGTATTAGCATTTTATAAGCTCTGAGAAATCCTGCCCAGGAAAAAAATGACAAATGCCACTGCAAATTGATTCGGGCAAGGTCTCAATTTCTTAGGTAATATTAAGCAGTGTCACTCGGAACATCTACCAATACATGCTAGGAGGCGACTTTATCAACCATCTCACCTCTGCCTCTTACCTCTGATTATCTGCCCAACTTGCCTGACTTTTCCTCGCAGAGATCTTCTTTCTGGGCCTCTAATCAGTTCCCTACTTCGGGATCTGCTACTTCTCGCCCAACTCTGCAACTCGCTATCTCACTTTCTTTCTCCCGAACTTTGAATGCCTAGTTTGAGACCAGATTACTTTGCTCCAAGTCCAACTCAGGACATTTCACTCCCTGATTTAAAATCTCCACTAAAGAATAAGCAGCATCATACATGAAGGAACATTCCAGGTCCTTTCTATCCCAGATGAGCCCCTCTTTGCCATCCCTTGCCCTGTTTCCTTCCTTCTGTACACTCAAATGGACCCTTGACCCTCACCTGTCCTCACATCCATTCTTTGGATCATGCTGTTCTCTTGCTTCATCATGAAAAACCCTCCAACACCACAGCCTCTCAAGGATTACCTACGTTCCACAGCTCAGCTACATACTGCCACTTCCAGGAAGCATCCTGATGCCCAGTCATAAACTATCACTGCCCCTTTTGAAATTCCAGGCACTATGCTCATCGCCCTTGTCCTTTCTGGTCTTCTGTCTTCAGAATGAGGCCTGGTGAGGACAGAAACTGCCTCTCATATGTATTTACTTCCCCCAGCTGTACCTAACACAGTGCTTTGCTCAGAAAGCTCTAGACATAACCTGGATAATGAATAAGAAGCAAAGGACATCGACCTGTACATGGAAAAAGAAACCGATGTTTTTAAATTCAGACCCCAAGACATCGGAAGCTCCTTTACCAAAATGTGGTCAGTACATGTGTGATGGAAAAGAAAACTCTCCACGTTCTTCCTTTAAAAGTGCAAGTGGCTTTTAAATACTAAGTGCTGTAATTGTGTTAAATTGAGGCCCCGCGGGTAGCTATAAACTTCGCAGTTCAAGACACACTATGAGACACAGTAATTTGTACCAGTTCCCAAGGGCCAGCTGCTAGAAGGTCCTCCCCTGTTCCGGAGAGAAATCAGTGTTCAACTTCCCAATAATACTTCAATGCTGAACTGAAAAATAACCGAATACGTTAATGTATTAATCATTACCCATGGGCAGAACCAAAATATACCAACAACTCCTACTGTCCTCGCTATGTTAGACAGGTCTGAGAAGGAAAAACTGGGACGAATTCTACCTGTTACATAACAAGTGAGCCACAAATACTTCGGTAAGCCACAAAACGAACAACTTGGAATTACTAGTTCATTTTTCCAAAAAAAAAAAAACAAAAAAAAAAACCAAAAAACACAAACAAAAAAAAACCCAAAGGGTAAAACCAGTCAAACTTAGTAGAACCACCGGACAAAAGTTCAACAAAGTCTGCACTTTTCTGTCTGTTTCTCCCGATTCCATGGTTTACCCTTTTAGTCCCTCTGTTTACAGTTCCAAATGCCATGGTCTTTCACTAATATTTCAGCCAGTGTGCTTAGCATTTTATGCTCTCACCATACATACATACATATATAAAATGATGAAATGTAAAGACGGGGTGCCTGGGTGGTTCGGTGCGTTAAAGCCTCTGCCTTTGGCTCAGGTCATGATCTCAGGGTCCTGGGATCGAGCCCCACATCAGGCTCTCTGCTCAGCGGGGAGCCTGCTGCCCACCCCCCATGCCTGCCTCTGCCTACTTATGCTCTGTCAAATAAATAAATATTTTTTTAAAAAATGTAAAGACAAAAGGAACAACTTTTGCCAAGTGGCTAAAATCCCCGATGTCCACATGAGCACAGCAGAGCGAGTAAGTGTACTAACTTTGGGACTACGCATGCGCGTTCAGACCCAGCTTATTTATTAGATGTGTGACCTTGAACAAGTTACTCACCAGTAGGCCTTCCCCACCTTCATAAAACTGGAATACTAATAGCATCTATTTCTTAGAGTTTTTACAAGTATTAAATGAGGAACACCTCTAAGTACTTAGAACAATGCTTGGCAATCATAAGCTCTCTTTATGAATACCTTTTGAATAAACAGAAAATATAACTGATGGAGTAACTCGCTCGAGGACACTCAGCTACACAGACAGTAGAGTCCCTGTTGTGATCTAGGCCTTTCCGGTTGCTCTCACTCCACGGTCCTCAGTGGAAGGTCCTGTTTATAAATAAACTTCAGGGAGACATGAGACCATAGTCCCCATCCTCTGAGAAGATGCCCGTTACCAGCAGAATGGTGTCCCCCCCAAAACGGTATGTTGAAGTCCTAACTGCTCGTACCCCAGAATGTGACCTTACATGGAGACAGGGTCTTCCCGGAAGGAATCAAGTTAAAATGAGGTCATTAGTGTGGGGTTTCATCCACTATGACTGGTGTCCCTAGAAAAAGGGGAAATTTAGACACAGAGACACGTATGGAGAGAAGGTGATGTGTGAAGAGACAGGAAGAACGCGGCCATCTACAAGCCCAAGAGAGAGGCCTGGAACAGATCCCTCCCCTGAAGGCCTCAGAAAGAGCCAACCAGTGTGGTTCTCTGTTTGGGAGCCCCAGCCAACAGTTCCCCTCACAAGAACCCTCATGCCAGTTCTCGGAGGTGCCCGTGTCAGGCTGTGCTTTTCCACAAAGTTTATGGTCACGCATTTTGTCAGCTTGCTTGGGCCGCCATGACAGAATACCACAGGCTTGGTGGCCTGAGTAACAAATTTATTTTCTGACATTTCTGGAGGCTGGAGTCCAACATCAAGGTGTTAGCAAGCTTGCTTTCTTTGGAGGCCTCTCTCCTTGGTTTGCGGAAAGCCGCTTTCTCGCTGTGTTCTCACATGGTTGCCTCTCAGCCTTGGAGCATATGGCTCCTAATCTTCTTTCTGTAAGGATACTGGTGATATTGGATCAGGGCCTACTACTCTAAGAACCTTGTTTTGACTTAATTATTTTTTATTTTTAAAAATTTTCTAAAGATTTATTTATTTTAGGAAAGAGAGAGAGAGAGCAAGCATGAAAGGGGGCAAGGGGAAGAGGGAGAGGATCTCAAGCAGACTCCCTACTGAGTGGGAAGACTGACTCGGGGCTCGATCTCATGACTGAGATCACGACCTGAGTTGAAACCAAGAGACAGACACTTAACTGACGGAGCCACCCAGGCACCCCTTAATTATTTCTTTTAATGGTCCTGTCTCCAAATACCGTCACATTCTGAGGCACATGTTGAGGTTAGGATTTCAACATATGAATTTTGGGCAGGGGGGAGTCCTTAATAGAGGCTATCGGCATACAAGGCCTCTAAGAGGTAAATAGGAGATATTCTCTCCCCGCTCTGTCCATTCTACTGAAATATTTGGGAGTGAAGTTATTTTCAGTTAATTTAGCTGCTGAGCGATCTAAAATATTTTTCTCTTAAATCATATTTTGGAGTAAAGGTAAAATTCACACACATTGTTGAAATAAACATATTTCCCAAGGCTACCTTTTCATAGGCTCATTCTGTCTGTGGGTCCAGACCCCGTTGCTCTCTGCTTGTGTACACGCAACTCAAAGCCACAGACTAGAGGAGTGGGTGGAATCATCAAGGGCACTCAGAGTAATGAAAAGTAGTAATTTTCCAGGGTCTGGGCTAATACAGTGCTTATGTGAGTAGAACCACCTAGTAAGCTCTCTGCACCCAGATGGGGGACAGAACATCCTCTTCTAATGCTTACAGGATCATCCAGAAAGGATACAAAGGATCTTCGTTCCTTCGAGAGCAACATTTTGCTCAAATTAGAGGATGTCCTTCAAGGCTACCTTGAAGTAGTAACTGGGTCACTATCTCCCTGTTAGACGTCCAGGAAACAGTATGAAATAAAATGATGACAAACAGCAGCAGAAACCCCACAGAGAACCCCAAAATGCTAAGAAGTATGCTTGCTGCACCATCACCGTGCCTCTCACCTGGAAGTACCTTCTTGCCTCTGTTAGGACACTGGGATGTTTGCGAACTTGCCAAGGATCGCACAGACTCATTGATTCGCTCTAAATTTAGCCCCTGTTATGACTCAGGCACTCCACAGGGGACGCAAACATCAACGAAACCTATTTCATACCCTTACAGACAGTACCATCCGGTTAAAGGCATGCTAAAGTAAAACCAAAATGGGTAGATAAAGAACTTAGGTTTGCTGAGCCCTAAGCTGCAGGAACCATACAGACGTCAGGTCAAGAGAAGTGTTACCACCACCTTCATTTCTACACAGCAAACTGGGCCTCAGGTTACTATACCAGAGCTAAGAAGAGCCAAAATTCAAATCAGGAGTGTCCATTACAGAGGGCAAGCCCTTTCTGCTACTCACACTGTATGATACCTTCTCCAGAGGATTAGTCTCCCAAAGGAATGTTCTAGAAGGAATCACAAGGAGACTAGCTTGAAAGTACTTAGAAAACAAATACAGAATCACGAGGAGCCAGAAAACGTTGATGCAAAACAAACCTCATTAGGCAAGCATTATTCTCCATTTTGGATGGTTATTAAATCAATGAATCAAGGAATGAGGTGAACAGAGTCTGGACTACCAGTTGCCTGACTGGTTTTCCTCCTTCCACAACTATTCCTAATCCCACAGCCTTTCTCCACATAACAGCCAGTGCTTTGCTTTGTTCTTCTGTTCCTTCTTTCTTCCTTTCCTTTTAGTGCTCTTAACATTTAAGATTTAAACAAATCACATCATTCCCTTGCTCAATACCTTTAATGGATCCCCCAATACTCACAAGAACTTGCGAGGTCTCCCCATGGCCTGCAAGTCTGCATGGGATCTTTGGCTCCCTTGCCTGCCTTTCCCTGTACTCAGACACATGGGTCTCCAGGCTGTTCCCAGGATGTGCTCAGAACCTTTGCAGCGGTTGTTCCCACAGCCTGGAAAATACTCTATCCTCCACCAAACATTCACATGCACACACATTCACTTAATCCGGGTCTCTTTTCAAACACCACCTCTTCAGAGAAGCCATTTCTGCTCACTCTCTACTCATTCTTATGCTCTTCTTTAATATGGTTGTTCAGCACTTACCACCACATCAAGCTACCTATGTTTAAGTTTGTGTATGGTCTCTTCCCCCAAATAGACCACAAGGGCAGGGATTTTGTTTACTTCTATTCTCTATGGTTGGCATACACTGAATGAATGAATGCATGCATAGATCTAAATTTAATCCAAGTACCAGATAAGACCTCTTATCCTTGGGATAGAAGCTGAATGACAGAATAATGAAGCTGGTTTATAACCATGAAAACAACAACACCTCAAGGACCCTAATTCATGGTGTGTGTGATAATCTGAGGAGACATTTAGAGCATTGTCTTGAAGGTGGTGGTGGTGTGAGGTAGGGGACTGAAGCCCCAGGGGAAAACAGTCTAGAATAACTGTAATCAGGGGAGGGGGAACAGTTATTCTGGAAGGGATACACAACATGCTACCATAAAACATGCTACTTTGGCATCAGGATTATTTTGAGCTTAGAATCAACAGACACAGCAAGACTTCTCAGCCCTCTCCTTACTGGCCCAAAACCTGGGCATTGATTTCCCTTGTGAAAGTGTCTCCCTTGCCAGAACCAGGAACAGGTGAGCAACTCTTATCACTGCAGATGGAGGAAAGCCCACCTGGTCCTGTACAAACAAATCCTACTCAGATAACCCTTCACTTCCGTTAGCTTCCCCCATGTGTTTCCTAGTCACCTCCCCTAATTTATCTTCTCTTGGAGACCAAACCCACTTTGCTCTGTTAAAATAGGCATATAATTCCCTGAGTCTAACAACGACTTTGAGTTCTACTTCTTCTATGTGAAAACCTGTGATCATAAAAATATTACTAACCCTATATGCCTCTTCTCCTGTTAGTCTGTCCTTTGCTCGTTTTATTTGCAGCCCAGGAGAAGAAACCAAAGAGTGTCGAGGAAAAGTCTTTCCTCCCAACGACCTTTATCTCACCACCAATCCACATGCCTTCCTCATCCATCCTGTTTAGTGCTTGCCCAGATCACAACTGAAGTATTTAATTCAACGTGAGCCCTACTTTGTAAGAGTTGTATTTATAGCACACTCAGACAGGAGGAATTGGTAAAGAGGCATAAAAACATGTCATTTGAGGACTCAAGGATTTTTAGCCTGGGAAAGAAAAAGTCTAGAGGAGGAGGAGGTGATTATATACCCCACAAAGCCCAGAGGGGATAGAACTCGGATCAGAGTTGATGTTAAAGCAAGGCAGACTTTCACTGTATATAAAGCAGCATAAATGAGCTACTGGCAGAAGACGCTGGCTGCCAGCCAAGAGCAGACAAGATGGCCTTTTGGAGAGATGTGGTGCAGGAGAGCAGATGGATTACTGGCCTGGATCACTATTGGTGGGACGCAGTATAAACACAAGCAATGCACACGTGGTCTGGGACTGCGTGGTCTCAGCTGCTACCTGCTAGCTGGAGGCCCTTGCCTGCCAATTACCAATCTGTTCATCTGGGCCCTCATCGTTCAAGAAAGGTAGATTAAATCAGTGGTTGGCAAACTCAGTTCCTCAGAGCCCAAGGTTCAGGGATGCTTTAGTGGAGGCTGGAGAGGGGACTCCAACTGGGCCAGGCTCTAGGTCCTCTTTCTGGAGTCTACCAGTAAGTATAGCCATGTAATCTGGTTCACCAACTGAGGTTTGATAGAAGATTTCATTTGGTAGGGGAAAAAAAAATAGTATTCTATTAATAAGAAGAATTTAACAACGAAAGGAACAGATCTGTGCCCCTTTTACTTCTGAAATTTTATTCTTTTAAAGATTTTTATTTATTTATCCAACAGAGAGAGAGAGATCCCAAGTAGTCAGAGAGAGAGGGGAAGCAGGCTCCCCACAGAGCAGAGAGCCTGATGTAGGACTTGATCCCAGGACTCTGAGATCATGACCTGAGCTGAAGGCAGAGGCTTAACCCACTGAGCATGCAGGCGCCCCTTAAATTTTATTCTTTGATGTCATTTACTAACCAACAGTTTTGAAAGAATAGGGAATATAGACATTCAAACTTTGAAAATGAAACAAAATAAGTGGGTTTGTACTCTATCATTTAATCCAACTCTATTGATGGGAAAGTCAGTTTTAATGAATTTCCACACTATTTTGATGTCAATTTCTCTTGCTTACATAAACTTTTTAATATCTCATAATAAATAATTTTCTAGGACTTGAGTTTTTAGGCAACTACTGAACATGCCGGTGATATTGTGATTTATAATAAGAAATCTATATTTGGTTTTCCTCCCAGTTTCTGGCACAGAGCACCTAAAATCCTCAGAATTTCCTAAGTGTTGGCAGCAACAAAGGTGTCTTTGTTATGTTAATGAAGCGACTTTTGGAAAGCCCCCGGTACCCTGAGGATGGGGCTGGTTGCCAGGGGAACCAACCCAGGGATTAGAGTTGGAACTCTGAGTCCCATCCCTACTTCTGGAAAGGTGGGGAGGGATCCTAGAGGTTGACTCAATCACCAATGGTCAACGATTTAATCAATCATGTCTACATAATGAAGCCCCCATAAAAACCTAAAAGGAGAGTGTTCAGAGAGCTTCTAGTTAGTAAACACATGGAGATTTGGGGACAATGGTGCACCTAGAGAGCATGGAAGCTCCAGGCCCCTTTTCTCATATGTTGATCTGTGCATCTCTTCCATCTGGCAGCGCCTGAGTTATATCCTTCTGTAATAAACCCGTCATTTAATAAGTAAACATTTCCTGAGTTCCGTGAGCTGGTCTAGCAAAAGAACAGAACAAAGAATGGGTAATGAAACCACCTCCAATTTACAGCTGGTTGGTCAGAAGCACAGGTGACAAACGAGACTTGTTATTGGCATCTGATGGTGGACAGTGAGTGTGCATTCTTGTGGGTCTGAGCCCTTAATCTGGGGGATCTCAGGTTATCCCCAGGAAGATACTGACCTCACATTTCACAAGTGACATATTTCAACCGTTTCTTGGGCCAACTCTTAGGACCAGGAGAGACCATCAAATGCTGTGGCAGATAGTCTAGAGGCTTGCTAACTCCACTTGCTTCCTCAGAATGTGGATAAACTGCATTTATAGCCTTCCTTGTAGTTGGGTTAGGTCTAGGTGATTGAGTTTGGGCCAGCAGGATGTGAGCAGATTTGAGGCCTGGCATTTCCCAGCCTGGTAGGAAAAGAATCATGTGGTCTTCCATGTTCTTTATCTTTTCTTGTAGCTAAAAATGGCAGTCATGCAAAATAGAGTCTATACCCCCATGCCACTGTGGGGAGGAGAGCCACTCCTCTGGCACTGGACTGTGACATGCAGAAGTAACTCCTCATCATGTTACACCAATGAGATGTCTAGCTTCATGTGTGATAGCAGGCAGTGCTCCTTGCTCCAATACAAACATTCACTTAAAATTTGGTTATACACAATACTATTTAAGCATCACAGTATATAAACCTGTATGAATTTAGAAATGTCCCTCTTTTCCAAACTCTATTCAGATTTCATAAAACGACTTTCTCTGAACTCTGCCTTTATCTCATGGACATTAGTAGACACAGAGAATCATCTAGTTCCTTTCCAGAGGAAACTTTCATCCAAGTTGTTGGAAATAGCACTTTTTTCATTCTAGAGTTTACCACAGCACCCAATATTTACAACTGTGAGGTCACATTCCCAGGAATAAATGTTAAGTCTCTATTTAAATGTTAAAGACAAATTTATCAAGGGACATATATATATTCCCCAAAATAAGATTGATTGAGATTATTCAGGCTGATGCAGCTTCAGCAAACAGAGCATTGTTGTCCAAAATAAAGTGAGAAAGACCGCGCTTCCTGCCCCAGGAGAGATTCTGTGAGGGATCAAATAGAAGGTGACTCACTCCTTTCTGAGGAATGATTTTTTGGGAAAAGGCCCATCTTATGTTCAGGCATATGTGGTAATCTTTGGCAAATTTATATTTCTGAGCATTTATTTTTACATATTCTCTTTCTAAGTGCATATGGAAAAAATAAACATGATTTATTTTTGTTCGGTTGTGTAAGCTCATTTGCTTTTGGCATTCTCATGGAATGGAAACCTAGTAACATTTTGTATGTATAAGAACCTGATTGTTTTTTCAGGTGCTTTTGTGTTTAAAAAATACCAAATATGCTTTGCAAGCAACAGTGCTTCTGACTATAAAGCCATATATGTCAAGGAGAATTAATCCACACACATACATGGTCTAAGTAGAACTCTAAAGGAGGACCAATTTTTACCTACAAGCCCTTTTCTAATTTTTATCTACTGATGAAGGGCAGGCAAAAGAAATGTCACAATGATTAATAAAAAGGAAATAGCATTGCTTTGATTGGGTGATTAGATTTATTTATTGTCGGTCTCTGCTTTGTTCAAAATGAATAAATGATTCCAGAAGGTTCAAATGTATAATATGCGGCCAAAATTCCTGGTTTAGCCAAGTATACTTGAAATGGCTTCTAAAATTTATGCAAATCTGAAATTAAACAGACGTTTCTAAACTTCTTCACCAAAGAGAGAAAAGCTTTTATTGGTAGACTACTGATGAACAAAAATTTTATTAATTCACTATTTGTGTTTTACTCTTTTATGGCACCCAGCTTAAGAATTTTCCTACCTGAGTATCTTTTAAAATACTCTTCATAGAAGGTACAATATTCATTTTTATTGATGGCCTTTTTTTAAAAATTAATTTTATCAATGCTCTAAAAATTGTCTAAAAATACCATTGACATTTTTAGAGTGCTTGAAAAGCCATCCTGCTCTCAAGGGGTGCCTGGCTGGCTCAGTGGGTACAGCATGCAACTCTTGATCTCGGGGTTAGGAGTTCAAGCCCCATGTTGGGTGTAGAGATATGTCAAAGATTAAAAAATCTTAAAAAAAAAAAAAAAGTCATCCTGCTTTCAAGGTCTGATCTACATGACAATTGCTAAGGCTCTGGGCTCACTGGGTCCTCCACATAGGACTAGAATTTGCCTGGCTTTAAGAAGATCTCAACAATTTTGATGTGTCTGCACATGTGTGCATGCACCCACACAAACTAACTTTCAGAATAAATAACTCTCCTGAAAATTTGGCGGGGGGGGGGGTAGTAGTCAAAGATCTATTTGGAAGTTACTTCTTCATTTTATTTCTGTGAAAAACTGAGGCAAAGGGATGATAACTGGGAAGGGTTTAGGGAAGTCGAAGGAATAGCAAGGACCCTACCTTCACAGAAAATGTGCCATTTATGTGTATGCTATATTGGCAAATCAGGCCTTTAAATGAAATGTGTTGTATTATCCATTGCTAGTTTGGCCCTTATCATCCTTTACCCTACACAGTCCTCTCCCACGGACCAGAGGGCATGGCTATCTGGTAATTCTATTTACCGAATTTCTGCCAGCAGGGAAGCAGGTTGGATTCCCCCAGTGAGGGGCATTTGTGTGAGACATTCAGAAGGCAGAGCAGAGCCACGCCGCTACACCACCAACAGACAACAGGCTTTCCAAATCCACTGGGCCAGAAGTTCTCAAAGTATGCTTCAGGAACCTCCAGAAGTCCCCGAGACTCTTTTTAGGAGTTCACCATGTCAAAATTATTTTCATAATCATACTAAGACATTATTTGCCTTTTATACTTTCATTCACCCATGACTGTAAGGTGGAACTTTCCGGAAGCCACCTGACCGGTGATGATGTTATGGCTCAGACTGCTACAGGAATGTGTGCTTCTCTATTCTCGTGTTCTAAATATCCTGTTTTACTTTCAAATGCAATAAATAGCAGTAGATGCAACCAAAATAAGCAAAAGCTCTCTGAGGGTTCAGTAACTGTTAAGACAGAAAGCGTTCCTGAGACCAAGAAGTTTGCAAAGTGAGACCAAGAAATTTGCGAAGTGTTGTTGTAGGCTCTGTCCTGAGAGGCCCCCACCCACTGCTGCAGGTAGCTGTAATTATCAGTGATGACTTTTTTCGGTTCTGGCAACTTCTTTTTTTTTTTTGGTTCTGGCAACTCTTGATTTACCCCCATAGCTACTGGCAAAACTCAAAAGTGTTCTCTGACTTTATTTCTTGAGTCCCTTTTGGGTTCTGTAAGCTTCTGATTCCCTAAACTAAATTCCTTCCTCCATGAAATATTTAAAATGGCTTTGTTTTCTTGAGGAAACCATGAGAGAGTTGAAGTGATGCTCAACACAAGATACTGTAAATTTGTTTTTAATACATCTTTAAAATCAGACCATGTGAGAAATCTCTTCCCTACTCCCACCTCTACACTCAAGTATGACTTAGAAGAACCCACCCTCAAACTAAAGATTTGAGGGAGAGAGACAGTGCGCATGCAAGAGTGGGAGAGGCAGAGGGAGGGAGAGAGAATCTCAAGCAGACTCCACACTGAACCCAGAGTCTGATGCAGGCCTCGTTCTCAGGACCTGAGCCAAGACCGAGAGCTGGACGCTTCACCGACTGAGCCACCCAGGCGCCCCAAACCAACTTCTACTCAAGCTGATGACCAAAGAAATTCTCAGTGTTCTACATTTTGAAATGGTTATTCTCTATAAAACACGCCATGTGCCTCTCAGAGGGAGCTCAGAATTAATGGATACAGCATTACATGCAACTCTACTACAGTTCCTGTTGAAATGGATAGGAATACCATAAAACGGTTTGTTCTCACCCATTAACTGTATTCCTCAAAGTTCCATGCAACTAAAATAACAAACATATGATTAAAGACAATAGTTTTGATTGTGGGGAAAAAATTTGAAGCTGGGAAGTTTTAAATTTGCCACAGAAAATGTATTTTGCCCCGGGGGTATTTATATAGTTCTAAGATTATTAACTGTAACTCTCACTCAGGAACCCATTGTCCGGTTCTGTTTTTCATTTGCACAAGGAAGGGCTTTCTTTTGTTTATCAATACCAGCCAGCATCAGCACATATAGAGTCTCCGAAATTCTTTTTTTTTTTTTAATTAAAGATTTTTACTTGACAGAGATCACAAGCAGGCAGAGAGGCAGGCAGAGAGAGAGACGGGGGAAGCATGCTCCCCGCTGAGCAGAGAGCCCGATGCGGGACTCGATCCCAGAACCCTGAGATCATGACCCGAGCTGAAGGCAGAGGCTTTAACCCGCTGAGCCACCCAGGTGCCCCAGATTCTCCGAGGTTCTTATCATCCAATGACGAGGAACAGGTGCCAATCACACACAGCTGCTGAGTTATAGAACCAATAGCTCTTTTCCTTACCCGCTTGTCTTGGTCACACCACACACCACTCCCACGACCAGGAGTGGTCTGCATGGTACAGACCTTCAGGCTTACTCAATCCATCACCTGACTGCCACTCAGTCCGGGTTGTAATGCTGAGACACAAAAACCAAGAAAGAGACTAACTTCCCAAAAGAACCTCGTTATTTGGGGCTCTAATCCAATGCTTGCTCTTCCTAAAACAGATCTTGCTCTCTTCTGCTTTTGCGAGCATGCCCGTCCCCTTGCATGAAACAGCCTATCTTGATCAATGTTGGATCTATCCACAGCTCTGGCAAACTGCCCA
Source organism: Lontra canadensis (assembly GCF_010015895.1). Classification (NCBI taxonomy): domain Eukaryota; kingdom Metazoa; phylum Chordata; class Mammalia; order Carnivora; family Mustelidae; genus Lontra; species Lontra canadensis. The sequence continues at coordinate 6,486,943 of NW_022631066.1, forward strand.
GGAACTAACAGCCTCTCAAATAAACACACACACACACACACACACACACACACACGTACACCTATAGATTTATATATTTAAATGAATCAACAGTATGATCTAAACAGTTACACTCTAACGAGGTAAAAAAAAATAACAAGCATGGCAACACACACCCCAAAGGGAAGAGATGCTTGGGCAGTTATAAAAGGCCCTGACATAGGTCATCGAGCTTTCATCTCAATGGTACTGAAACATTTTTTTGGCTCTATTACTCATTGCTTTTGAAATACAAAGCAAGTGAATTTCTTCTTCCTAAGATTCATGAAACGTTTTTGAAATTCTATTTTTATTTATTTTTAAAGATTTTTTTTCTATTTATTTGACAGACAGAAATCACAAGTAGGCAGAGAGGCAGGCAGAGAGAGAGGGGGAAGCAGGCTCCCTGCTGAGCAGAGAGCCCAACGCGGGGCTCTATCCCAGGACCCTGGGATCATGACCTGAGCAGAAGGCAGAAGCTTAACCCACTGAGCCACCCAGGTGCCCCTGAAATTTTTTTTTTTATATTTTGTTTTTAAACACTTGTATTGAGGTATTGGTGGCATACAATTACACACACACACACACACACACACACACACACACTTCAATTTGGTTGATTTTATTTATTTCTTTTCTTTCTTTTTTTTTTTAAGATTTTATTTATTTATTTGACAGAGAAAGCTAGAGAGCACAAGCAGGCAGAGCAGCAGTGGGAGAGAGAGAAGCAGGCTTGCCACTGAGCAGGGAGCCCGATGCGGGGCTCGATCCTAGGACCCTGGGACCATGACCCAAGCCGAAGGCAGACACTCAACGACTGAGCCACCCAGGTGCCCCGATTTTATTTATTTCTTTGAGAGAGAGAGAGAGGAAGAGTAGCAGATGGGAGAGGGAGAAGCAGACTCCCCACTGAGCAGGGAGCCAGATGCAGGGACCGATCTCAGGACCCCAAGATCATGACCTGAACTGAAGGCAGACGCCTAACTGACCAAGTCACCCAGATGTCCCCAGATTTGGTTAAGTTGTAACTTCTATACCCATGTAACTACCACAATCAATGTAAAAAACATAGAAGGATATCATGAAGGACAAGAAGGAAGACGACAAAAAGCATTTCGGGGGTGACAAATATGTTCACTGCCACATTTAAAATTTTAAATCTTACTTCAAATAGAATACGTGTGGTATTTTTGCTCAAACTCTGGCTAGTTTCAGACTCAAGAGAAAATCTCAGTGAGTAGCTTGACATTTCAGATTATTAAAAAGAGTTTTCAGTTTTATCCATAAGGCTTGCAATCACACATCTCTATTTCTAAAGTTGATTTATTCTTTCTTAAAAAGATAAATTACGGTCTTGTAACAGATGAATGACCAGAGGAAGGAAGTAATTATGGGGTCAACAAAAATTTCCTTGGGGCTTATCCATTTTGTTTCTTGAGTTTTATGAGACGAGTGTCATTGTCAAGATGTGTCAGTTAATTTCCTTGCTTTTTTCCCCCTGGCTTTTCAAGGAATAAAGATTACTATGTATTTGTAAAGATTTTAAGCAAAGGGAAAAAATGTGGTCAGCTCTTTCCTTTTCATATCCTGGATTATTAGGAATAAAGCCTATGTTGAAGTTGACATTTTCCCTAACTCGACTAAAGTACATTTTTTATTTAAATGGAATATGTTTGCTATTGTAAGCAATAAGCACAGGAAAAGGCAAAATAGGTTTTATAAGCACGGTTGAGAAATCTATAAAAAGAGCTCAGGATCTACTTTAGGTATTATTAAAAACAGATTATTATTAGGTATTATTAAAAAACAGATTTATTCTATTTATTTTATTCCCACAGCCAGATGTGGCAAATGGAGAAGGTAAACAAAGCAGCATTTACTGTGGATTTGTTTGAAGGATTCTAAAACTGCAGAAAAAGAGGTATCTGTGTATAAATAAAAATACAAAAGCATCTGACCGAGCCCAAATATAAATGATTAAGAGACGGTCTCTTTAAATTATCCATTTGCTTGATGCATCAAAGGCAAATGTGTAAGTGTTTCTCATGTTGATGAATAAGACTTGAGTGTAATATGTGCTCATCACTCTCCTCCAGCCCGTTTATACGTAAGAATCAACTTTTGGTCTTTTCTTTTTGGAAACACGTTTCGGTCAGAACACATCATACTACTCAGTACCTTGTTGAGACACTGAACTCTGAGATACTTTTAGAAGTTGGCCAGAAATCCCTAAAAAGAAAAAAAAATCCCTATACGTAACTTTAAAGATACAGATAAGTCTTCTCTTCCCCTCCTCCATACATGAAAAAATATAGACTAAACACGCTGTGTGACTCTTTTAGTTCTAAGACACATTCATATACTTAGTCAGAATGAGAATTAACATTTGACAGGCGTGTCTGTTGACGCCGCCCCTTTTCTACTTAGAAAAGGTTCTTTTACCCCCATTATTTTGGGTAATATGACCCTGTAACAGTTTATTAATGTGTCTCTCAATTGACCTGACCTTTCTGACAAACGTTCCACCAAAGATTAACTGACAGTGCCATTAGGTGTTGGTTTTTGGTTTCATTTTTTTTTTTTTTAACTTTCCAGATAATGGTTCAGAATTTTCCAATGTTAGTAAAATATCAATTCCTTGATTCAGGAGGTACAATTAATTCCAATCAGGATTTTAAAGGAAAGGAAATTGGTACCTTGACAGATTGCAGTGAAACTACAGAACACCAAAGACAGAGACGAGATCTTTGAGCAGCCAGGAAAATTAGAGAATTGCAAAGAATTGATAGTTACCCTGAGAACAGACTCCTCAAAAGCCAAAAGCCAAAAGCCAAAAGCCAAAAGATGGTAAAATATCGTCTTCCAAGCACTAGGAAAAAAAAATAGCTCTCAACCTAAAATTGTTTTTTAAGCAAAACTACCTTTCACAAATGAGTTTTTTTCCCAAATACACCTCCCCATCAAAAATGTGCTCATGAGGGCGCCTGGGTGGCTCAGTGGGTTAAGCCGCTGCCTTCGGCTCAGGTCATGATCTCAGGGTCCTGGGATCGAGTCCCACATGGGGCTCTCTGCTCAGCAGGGAGCCTGCTTCCTTCTCTCTCTCTGGCTGCCTCTCTGTCTACTTATGATCTCTGTCAAATAAATAAATAAAATCTTAAAAAAAAAATGTGCTCATGAGGAGAAGAATAAATGAAACAAGATGGGATTGGGAGGGAGACAAACCATAAGTGACTCTTAATCTCACAAAACAAACTGAGGGTTGATGGGGGGAGGGGGGATGGGAGAGGGGGGTGGGGTTACGGACATTGGGGAGGATATGTGCTGTGGTGAGTGCTGTGAGGTGTGTAAACCTGGCGTTTCACAGACCTGTACCCCTGGGGATAAAAATATATTATATGTTTATAAAACATAAAATTAAAAAAAAATGTGCTCATGAAAGGAACTTATAAATGACAAATATCAATGGCAACAGTGATATGAGAAGGAATCCCTGATGCCTGAAAGAAATGGTAAGCAAAGGCAGTAGAAATGAAATGGGAAAACCTTTTTTTTTTTTTAAGATTTTATTTATTTATTTGACAGAGAGAGATCACAAGAGGGCAGAGAGAGAGGGAGACACAGGCTTCCTGCTTCACAGAGAGCCCGATGTGGGGCTCGATCCCAGGACCCTGGGATCATGACCTGAGCCAAAGGCAGAGGCTTTAACCCACTGAGCCACGCAGGTGCCCCAAAATGGGAAAATCTTAAAAAAATACAATTTACTTTAAAAAATGTAACTACTACTCCTACTACTATCTAATGTGTGGTGTTACAAGCAGATTAAGTGGGGGCACCTGGGTGGCTCAGTTAAGCATCTGACTTGATTTCAGCTCAGGTCACGATATCAGGGTCCTGAGACTGAGCCCTATGGGCTCTGTGCTGGGTGTGGAACCTGCCTGGGATTCTCTCTCCCTCCCCCCAGCTCTCATGCATGGGCTCCCTCTCAAAAAAAAAAGTCAAAAGAAATCAAAACGAAAACACTTAGCACAGAACAGTAACAAAATGCCACACATCAGTATTTGTGGGATACAGAAACAGAAACATGAAAAGTGTATATGATCAACAGAGAAGAGTATGAGAAATCTTGACTTAAATGAACAAGAAAAAAATGAGAATAACAGGGGCACCTGTGTTGGACTCTTGGTTTCTAATCCATCTCAAGATCCTGACCTCTAGCCCCGGGTTGGGCTCTGCACTCATTGTGTGGTCTGCTGGGGATTTTCTCCCCTCCCCCTACTCCTTTCCCTGCTCATTGTCTCAATCTTTAAAGTAAATAAATAAAATCTTAAAAAAAAAAAAGAAAGAAAAATTACTGAAACAGGAAATAGAGAAAATTACAAATTTTATTTGTATGTATTAATCAAATAGGTGAGCATCTTTGAGATAGATACAACCAAGATTTTAAAAGATAGCACAATTATAAATAAATCTAGACTAACATATGTGAAAATATAGATAAAAACAAAAAAGAACGAAGGAGCTAGAACACCTAAAATGACAGGGGAGTGAAAACCCTGAATTGTCCTATAATATAATCAAAGAATTTCAATCAATTGTTTGAAAGGCTTTCTACCAAAGAGTAAAACCACAGTACCTATAGGAATTCTCCCCGGGGAGTTCTAGAAACTATCAAGGAATAATTAGAACATAGCAGAAACTCTTCCAGGGGGAAAAAGCCAAAATGAACAAACAAAAATAGCGATTTTATGAGCACAGCAAACTTCGATCTTAAACCACATGGAAACAGTACAAATTAGATAAATTAAAGGCCGATTCCTCTCATGATCATTTGTTAAACGTTAGCAAGTCAAATCCCGCCTCATATTTTTCCTAGAAAAGTTTGTTTATTCATCTGAGAGAGAGAACTCGAGTGAGAGAGAGGGACAACATGATGGGATGAGGGCTGCCGGCAGAAGGAGAAGGAGAAGCAGAAGTAGACTTTCTGCTGAGCAGTGAGTGGATCCAGGAACTTGATCTGGGACTCCAAGATCATGACCTGAGCTGAAAGCAAAAGCTTAATCACCGACTGTGCCACCCAGGTGCCACAAATCCAGCCACATATTTAAAAAGATAGAATATTAAAAAAAAAAAAAAAAAGATAAACTATTGTGAAAATGTTACTTATCCAGGGATGCAGTCAGTTTAACATAGAAAATCTATTAATTTAAAGAATTTTAAAGAAATTTAAAAAAAAGATCACAGGATCATCTTAAAAGATATAAAAAGAGGCATTTGAAAAGATTCAGTATCAATACCTGGTCTTTTTTTTTTTTAAAACCTGGCAAACTAGAGATAGAAGCAAACTTCCTTAACATGAGCAAGAGTATCTACAAAAAAACCCACATCAATTATAAATAGTAAAAAAACAAAACAAAACAAAAAACCAAAAAAAAAACTAGTAAAAAATAAAAGCATTCTCTTTTAAAAACTCAGAGACCAGGATGCTGTACCTGTCAAATACCCAAAAGGAGGTTCTAACCATGGAGGTCTAACCAGTGCACTAAGATAAGAACACAATGAAAAGTTAAAAGGATTGGAGAGGAAGAAATAGAATTTTCGTTATTCACATGATAGGACTGTCCAATCTATGTTTGATAGAAAACCCAGGAATCTACAGAAAGTTTATTAACATTTAATAAGCATTTAAGAAGACTGACAAATACCAAGATTTTGATGCAAAATCAAGTATGATTTGTTTGGTGATGTACAAAAATATAACTTGAGAGAAAGTGGGACAGAGGGACTGACTATACAGTAGTAACTAAAAATATATATAAGATACCCAGGAACATACCTGACAAGTATAAGCATGACCTTTATGGAAAAAATTACAAAACATTCAATGGACTTTTTTTTAAGGAGTTTTTTTTTTCTCTCTCTTTTTTAAAGATTTTATTTGTTTATGACAGAGAGGGACAGCAAGAGAGGGAACACAAGCACGAGGAGCTAGAGAGGGAGAAGCAGGCTCCCCACTGAGCAAGGAGCCTGACACAGGGCTCGATCCCAGGACCCCAGATCATGACCTGAGCTGAAGGCAGACGCTTAATGACTGAGCCACCCAGGTGCCCCAAGAATGAAATTAATGGCAAGATATTTCATATTCATGGATAAGATGACTCAAGAGTAAACAACAAAGGCATTTTCTCCCCAGTTCATCTACAGATTTAAATGTCACCCCAAATCTCAGCTGTGTATGTTTGTGTACTGGGGGTTTTTTGGTCTGTTTTCATTGTATGCTTGTGTGTGTGTGTGTGTGTGTGTGTGTGTGGTGAACTTCACATGTGTTACATCTACAATTTATCTGAAGGACAAAGGTCTAAGAATAGCTCATTCTTTCCTGAGGAATACAGTGGGTTGACATGCCCAGTATTTTTATTTCATTTTATTTATTTATTTATTTATTTAAAGATTTTATGTATTCATTTGACAGAGAGAGTCACAACGAGAGGGAACACAAGCAGGGGGAGTGGGAGAGGAAGAAGCAGGCTTCCCACTGAGCAGGGAGCTCAATTCCGGGCTCGATCCCAGGACCCTGGGATCATGACCTGAGCGGAAGGCAGAGGCTTAAGGACTGGGGCTTTCTGCTCAGCAGGGAGCCTCCTTCCTCCCTCTCTCTCTGCTGCCTCTCTGCCTACTTGTAATCTCTCTCTCCGTCAAATGAATAAATAAAATCTTTTTAAAAAAATCTCATCTTTACGTAATAGAACAGCTCTTCAGAAACTGGGCTGTAAAGGACTCTTGCTTAAGACAAAGAATGCAAAGTCTTGGCAGCTATGAGTCAGGAATCTGGCCACTTGGAGGGGCACCCTTTTTCCCTCAGAGACCACCTGCTCAGATGTGGTTCCTACGTGTTCCATCACCCCATGCTCTACACAGTGGCCTTGGTGAAGGGGGACCCTACTCCAACAAACAGTTTCTGAAAACTCTTCTTCAGTTATCTCTACCAGAAACTTCAATTTTTTTTTTTTCCACTAAGAAATGAACAAAGTTGGGGCACCTGGGTGGCTCAGTGGGTTAAAGCTTCTGCCTTCGGCTCAGGTCATGATCCCAGGGTCCTGGGCTCGAGCCCCACATCGGGCTCTCTGCTCGGCACGGAGCCTGCTTCCCCCCTTCTCTCTCTGCCTACTTGTGATCTCTGTCAAATAAATAAAAATGTTAAAAAAAAAAAAAAAGAAAGAAATGCACAAAGTCACCAAGAGGCATTCTGTGTCTCACTCACTGGAATAGGAGAAACAAACTCTACATCCCACTTCCCCTCTCCAAGGCCACAAGCAGCTGTGAGGATAAGACAGAACATCCTAAAACAGTTAAGTCACAAGGATCAGACAGCAAAATGTGGTTACATCCCAAACGTTCTGAGCTCCAGTCACATGTTCCCCAGCACTCCCTAATCACGTGGCTCATTGACTCCACAAATACTCGCTAGGCTTCGGCAAAGGAGGTAAATTATAAGTGTCAACAGGACAATCTTAGTTCAAGTTTTTCCCAGTTTACACATTTGGGGAGAGAAGCAAAACCCAAAGGGGCCTGAAAGGCTGTAAGACGCAAGAACACACCGAGTCACTTGGGGCAGGAGGTGAGGTAGGGAGGGGTGGTGGGACAGAGCATGAGCCGCATCAGACAGGAGCCCACGGTTGCTGAATACAGTGAAATTCTCAATGGAATCCTAGAGCCCCGGGCAGGGAAAAGCCCTGCGGCTGCGAACGTGTAATATTTCAATTATTTTTCCAAGACGGCCAGAAAAATGGCAGGAGGTTTCGGGGGGGGGGGGGGGGGGGGGGGGGGGGGGGAGGACAATTAGGCAACAGACAGCCTTAATGTTCTGTAACCTGCAGGCAGGCTCCCCTCCAAACAGCTCGTCAGTGTCCAAATCAAACAGATATTCCAGGCGAGAATAAAGAGTAAATATGCAGATTATATTTTATGGGCGTTAACACAGGATAAAGCAGCTCAGAAGCTCACAGACCAGGAAGCCCACAGAGGCAGGCAGCCAGGACCGGCCACAGAAAAATAAGCGCTCATGATCTGCTCAACTTGAAAGCATCTTTCCGTTTTGTTCATTTTCATACAGGTCACTGAAAACGCTGAAAGCAAAACAAAACCTGGACATGGCGAGCCACTGACAACTGTTTAAACTAGGACACCCTTCACAGCTAGACAGCACGTGAAAGTATTTGGAATATTGTATATTTGCCTAAACTCTGGTTCCACACTAGACTAAACACTATGGCTCACAGGAAAACTCCAAGACAAATGTATGTGATAATCTCAAGTATCTAGAGCAAGGCAAAGCATGACTCTTCCTGAGGGTAATGTCCCATAGTTCGGGCGGCATCTGCCATTCTACATGGAGGACTGCTGGGTTTTCAACAAAGATTCTTGTACTTTTGTAAACCTTCAGGAAACGCACATTGATTTCAGGGGTCTGCGAAGACCTGGAAATATCAGCCCAGCTAGAGGGCGTGGAAACGGGACTCCTTCTCTGGAGAAGGCTCACCGATTTTATCATATATTCAAAGACATTTGTGATCCAGAAAAGGTGAAGAAACACTGTTAAAAAAAAAAAAAAAAAAAAAGAGTCCCCTACTGGTGATGTTACAATGAACATTTTTCAGCCAAGGAAACAGCATAGATATTTCAGGGAAGTATAAAAAATTATTTCAAGGGTCAAGAATGTTAAGGTGCCCTGTTTTTTGTTTTTTTTTTTTTTAACTGGAACTCACAGTTTTTCTTGGGCTCGAGTTTATTAGGAGTTGACTGACCTTTATGAAGATCAAAACATTTTATAGACATATGCTCTTTTAAGAAAAAAGAAACATCATTCGAAGTCCTCTCTTTCATTATAAAGATGCTACATTTTATGCCAGATCTTGCCCTTTTATTTTACTAAGACATTTGGCAAAAAGTATGAGACTAGAAACAAATGGTTCATGTTTTATAAAACTAAGGTAGTTAGGAGAAATTTTGAGTACCATTTTAAGGTCTAAGTAAGGACTAGGTTTTTAAATTAATCCTTTTCATTTCTTCTCGGATTTTCTGGAACCCCAGGCCCTTTGGACAGAGTCAAACTCAAATGCCCAAGTACTCTATACTGGACATGGTTGTACGGGTACCGGTGAGACAGCCATCAGACTTCTACTCCAAGAACATGCCCTGGATTTGTAGCAAAAGATGAGTGCCAGGGTATACATTTATTAATGTGTTAAGCTTAAATGAAATATTTAAGGTTGGGCTACCTCCCTTTAGTGGACTTTTGATCCCCTGGATAAGAGGATGCTGATACCCCTGCTATGTCCGAAATGCCATCTCTGAGGCATGTGGTCAAACGGGCACGAAATATATGGCAGTTCATAAACCTTAGTGCACGTGGGAGCTGTGAAACCTGCCCCCCAGTCTGCTCAGTTTCCCTCTCTCATTTCAAAGGCAGGAGATGAATAAGGTGATTTGGTACATTTATAGGTCCTCTTTGATGGAGCTCCTAAGATCGGGAAGCAAGACTTCCTCATTTCCTATCTTCTAGCATCACGCTCACCACAAGGGAGGTGACCAAAAATGTACGCATGTTCTACGAATAATGCAGTGATTTAGCATGTGAACATCATCACCTGTTCAAATGATTTCTATACTCATTGTGTGCATCCATGAGGGGACCTGTGACATGATCCAGACTCCCTCGACTTGCATAATTCAGCAAGTGGCATATGCCAAAGACTCGCTTTAATTCTGGGCGAATGTATGATGCTGTGTGGCCTTGTAAACAAACTTGAATCATGACTTTCATCCGTAAGGAATATAGGCTGACTCCAATGTAAGATTAAAATTGGTCCAGTTACGAATTCATCCAAGGATGACTACCGTTCCCTTACGAAGACAAAAGGGAGAGTTAAACTCTGTATGATCCAGGGAGTGGAATCAGAAAGCATAAAAGACTGCAAAGTTGACTGCTTACAATTTTGCCCAGCTCCTGCCAAATACTTTTCCTGGCCTGATCTTGAGAGTAAGTAGGGAAGCATGGTGTCAGCCTCTAATCTTCAAGAACGGACACTTTTTCTAAAATTTGTTTTTTTTTGTTTTTTTGGTTTGTTTTAAAGCAGTGGCATTCCTGCAAGTGTCAGTAGAAAGAACTATTAGCAGAGAGTCTAAAACATAAATAATTGACAGTTAATTAAGCCCTTCATCTCCTTTCCTAAAGAGAGGGTTTAGTTGTTTTTTTCATATCTTGTTTCCTTTTTATTTTTTATTTTTTTTTTTTTAAGTAATCCTTACATCCACCCTGGGACTCAGATTCAGTACCCTGAGATCAAGAGCTGGATGCTCGACCCACTGGGCCAGGCAGGTGCCTCCAGGGTTTAGTTTTTACAAAGACAACAGCAACACTTGTTTAAGTTACAAAAATTTCTTTTAAACCATCACTGAGGCAGTTTCCTAGTTTTTCTTGACAACATATTCTCAACCTTCTCTAGCCAATTTTAACATTTAACGTTATATTTTTTGCTATGATTTTTAGACCCTTCCTGTTTTTGTTTTTGTTTTTTGGGTTTTTTGTTTTGTTTTGTTTTTTTGGTAGGAATAGGACAAAACTTGGGAAACCTCTTCTCAAATAGTTTCATTGTTAAGTTCAATCTTTTCTCCCTTGGCCTACTTAAACTGTTTCTTCAGCATCCTTCTTACAACATATTTCCTAGATATTTGGTTATTTTTCCATTTCTCTTTAGGAAGATCCTACTTAAATATTTTCAAGCACATTCCATTGAACCAAGAATAGAGTACACATACACGTCCTGAAAATTCCTCTCTTAAAACTGTACTCTTTCCAAATCAGTGGCATAAGGACCATAAGCAAAACTTAAAATGTGGGAATAAAGATGAATATTTTGTTTGTGAAACTCCAATTGTGCTATCTAACTCAACAGCCAAAAAAAAAAAAAAAAAAAGCAGAGGTGGCATTTTTATTTTTAAAATTGTTGTAATGGTTGTCTTTTTTTTGCTTCCGTCATTAAGGAAAAAAAATTGTGTTCGTCCTTTAATCCCTGCAGAACATTAAACAAAGAGGCAACGTTAGTGTGTTCTTGGTTTACATCTAAGAGGTGCTCACTGATTAGGTGAAAGAATGTAAGAGAATCCTACCAAAAAACCTAGGTCCTTGTCCTCATTCTGCCACTTGAGAGTTCAACGACCTTGGGCAAGAGCCTTCTATATCCACATCAATTTCCTCATTCATAAAGTGGGGTAACTATATCTGCCCTCCCTTCTTCACTCAGTAGTAGCAAAGGATCAAGCCAAGTAAAACACTGGAAAGCTCAGGACTGAGACACTGTATGACATCACCTTTAATTACTCATTACTGATAGAATAGCTTAACAAGACCACTAAAAAAAATCCAAGATAAAAACAACAACAACACAGCATTATTCACAATAGCCAAGAGACAGAAGCAACCCAAATGGTTATTGACAGATGAATGGATAAAGAAAATACAGCATATTCATGGATGGAACTAGAGGGTATTATGCTTAGTGAAATAAGTCAGAGAAAGACAATTATCATATGATCTCCCTGATATGAGGAAGTTGAGAGGCAACATGGGGGGCTTGGGGGGTGGAAAAGAATAAATGAAACAAGATGGGATCAGGAGGGAGATAAACCATAAGAGACTCTTAATCTCACAAAACAAACGGAGGGTTGCGTGGTTGGGGGGGATAGGGAGAGGGTGGTGGGGTTATGGACATCGGGGAAGGTATGTGCTATGAAGTGTATAAACTTGGCAATTCACAGACCTGTACCCCTGGGGCTAATAATACATTATATGTTAATAAAAAATAAAAAATAAAGATAAAAGAAAATACAGTATATTTATAGAATGGAATCTTATTTAGTCTTTAAAAAAAAAAAAAAAGCAAATTCTGGCACCTGCTTAGACATGAACTTTGAGGACATCATGCTGAGTTAAGTAAGCCAGTCAGCAAAGGACAAATACTGTATGATTCCATTCATCTGAGGTACCTAGAGTAGCCAAAATCATGAAAACAAAGTAAAATGGTGGTTGTCAAGGGCTGGGGGTAGGGAGGATAAGGAGCTGCTGTCTGTTGTCCAGTAAGTATAGAAATCTCCTTTTTGCAAGATGAAAAAGTTCTAGAGATCTGTTACACAACGATGGGAACACAGTTAACACTACTGCACTGTACTCATCAAAACGGTTAAGCAGGTAAAAACAAAATAAAAGAAAAAAAACTTTAATGTGCTTAGTTCACAGTAAATTGGAACTAAGTAGGATTTAAACAAAATTAAACCAAAAGAACAGCCTTTGTTGGAGCCCTGGGTTAGCAATAAATCCTGCTAACCTTAGAATGCATGCTGCGGGTTAACAAAGGTTGTGCTCCAAGGATTCACACAACAGTGGGGGCATCTGTAATCCCACCAGCCTTCCGGTGTCTTCCAGCCCTTCCTCTCCCCCAACCAGAACTGAGGGTCACCTGGTCAGGACCCTTAAAGCACCACCCAGCCATGCTGCTGCTAGTTTAACACTTACCACATCACCCTCAGCCAGTGACACACACATCTGGCATCATCACTAGACCCTGGGTTTCTTGAGGGAGAAACCACATCTAACACATCTTTGATTTCCCTTCTTCTAGCTCCCAGCTCAACAGCATAATCACTCATCAAATGTTTACTAACTGAATAAATTCTACTGTTTCCCAGTTTCCGTCATCTTTCATTTAGCTGTTGGGGGCCGAACTCAAGAGTAGAGCAGGAGGATGACAACTTTAAGCAGCCTGGAAAGGTCTTTCTGTGTTCCCCCATTCAAATCGGGCAAAGAAAAAGGAGAAAAATCATGTATTTATAGCTGTGTTTATAAGGATACAACAAAGATGTTCAGTTACAGCTCTCAAAGGAAAAAGAAAAAAAAGCTTGAGCTGCAAAGTTTATAATAATCCTTCCCAATCCATTTATGGCTCTGAAATAGCCAGAAGTCTATATTATGTTAACAGTCCTTATAAGCGTTCTTACACAAGAGGGTAGTTTTAAACGTGGGCAAATTTCACCCCTCTAGAACTTCCGTGAATATAACCATAAACCACTCAAAGAGCACTGAATTAGATAATCAGGCTCTCTTTAAAACCTATAACCCTTAGCCATACGCCCAGGTAGATTGTCAAGATAAATATAACTGTAAAGATATAGAGAGCGATATGTAATTTTATTCCTAAAATACTCAGGTGTTAGAAGATGTGAGAAGAGCACAAGGGCAGGTTAGCTCGCTCTTGGTAATGAAGGTAGGAGTCAGTCCAGTGAGAAGAAGCACAGAGAACATCTTTACTCTGAAGGGGCTCAAAGTCCAGTTCGGGAGACAGGACGTGGGCCCTGGTCATGGGTTGGATGGGATGCCACCCGACCTGATGTGGTGAGCTGCTGTAAAGGTCATGTGATCGAGGACATGCCCGTTGCTGCAGGGCTGCTGAAGTCACTGGACCTACAGATTGGCCACACAGCACTCACCACTAAGTTAGAAATGAGTAATTTGAATACGACTGCCACCAAATAGTATACAGTGTTCATTAAAGAGAAATGGAAAGAGTGGTTTCTTAACTTTTCGTACAGACTCCCCAGCGGACACTGAACTTGAGCTATGGGTATGAGTGGTTCCAAATGGGAACCCTGTGCTTGACATGTACCATGTATCAGCTCACACAATAATCACTGCAACTACAACTTCACAGGCAGCTCGCCGAAAGGTCAGGCAGCCCGTCCATGGCAGAGATGGAATCGGAGTCCGGGCAGCCCCGAGCTGGGAGGCTGTGACACAGACCACAAGACTGGAGGCACTGGAAATACTTCCTAACTGACCCCTTAACAGAAGAAAATTGCCAACCCTCAGACTAACTTAGGAGGATGAAGTTAACCTTGACAGAGGTCGGAAAACGCAGAGAGGAAAGGGTTTGAAAGAAAAAGTGGAGAGCTCAATTTGAAACAGTGTGGTGGAGGGGGAGGGCGCAGAACGGATAAGGATGCCAGAGAGAAGAGGACATGACATCATTAACACCAGGGAGAGAGGCTGGGGCAAAGCTGCCGATGAAAAGTAGGAGCTATGGGAAGTGCAAGACAGGAAGGGGAAAGACAGCAGTGGTTTAAAAGTCCTTGTGGAGGGGCACCTGGTTGGCTCAAGTGAAACATACACGGGAGTCCCAGCGCAACAGAAGAATGGAGGGAGCTCCTTTGACCGATTCTAGAAGGAATGCACAGAACACAACCTGCCGGGGCCCCTCTCTGCCTCTGCAGCAGCTCCTGAGGAACCCAACGGTTTGAAAGCCAATGGCATGCCTAACGCCATGAAAGCCACCGGGTCGAGGTCCCAGCACTGAGCACGTGGCTGGATGGACTTCCATGAAAGCAGCAGCGAAAGAGACGGAAAAGGAGCCAGAGAAGTAGCAGCAATAGGCTTGTGTTGTAGGCAGAAAGGGGACTTGGTTGGGAAGAAGAACAAGGTGAGGCTTACAGAGAAGTCAAGGCAACACTTGATGAAAGGTCAGTCGGCTTCATTAGGTCATGAGAGATGTTAGTCACTATCAGTAGAGAGACAGAAAGGAGTTTCAGAGAGCTGGGGAAGAAACGAAGAACTGGAAATGGGGACGAAACCTGCTATAAGGAAGGTTGGCACTAACAGGAAGGGAAAGATGGGAAGGAAGACAGGTGTTTCTCTTAGAAGGTAAGGAAGTATCTCTTTTTCCAGAAGGGGGAGGGAGAAAAAGATGGGAGACTCTGCAGAAAAAGGCTGCAACCAGTCACCAGCCGAATCCAGGTCCTGGGGTCATCCCCTCGCACACAGACTCCGGTCTTAGCCACGTGGTGTGCTGTCACCAACAAGGCCTCAGCAAACAGGACACAGAAAGGACGTGAGTATTTCCCAATGGGGCTTGCACGCACTCGGTGTGCTTGTAGCCCTGAAACCAGCAAGAGAAGGAGACAACCAGCCTGCGGAGGCCTGAGAGACCAACTAGAGGAGGAAAAGGAACCCCCCCAAGTTCAGAGATGCCAACCTCCACACCTGCCGAAGGCCATCCCAGAACACCTGGTCACCAGGCAACCTGCCAGCGGGCCAGCAATGCACAGAAGAGAACTGGGACCAGAGGAAAAATGGTGGGGGCTTTAAGGTGACAAGAGCAGTTTGCTCTGTGGCTAAAGCTAGTGGAGAGAACAAAGGAGGATTTTTTCCGGATGTCAAAAACAGTCCAGGCACCCATCCAATGCTGTATGTACTTCGTGGTCATAACCGCTCTAAAGTATTTCAAAATGCTCTGAAGATACAGAGCTTTGCATTTCTACTTTCCAAGTGTCTGTTGAACAGAGATCCTCCAACAGATGTTGTCATTACTGTTGTTACTGTTACTGTTACCTACCAAGTGGGATGAGCAGGGGTACAAGCACCAGTGTTCAGGGTTATACCTCCCCAGTCACATGCATGAGTTTTTGATTTCTTACAGGTAGGAAAAAAGGGCAATCTAAGCTAATATGTATTTAAATTAACCCAAGCTACTGGAGATTTGACCTTTTAGCCAGTCTCCTACTTCTATTTGGAAGGTAATTGCTATGAGCCAAGGAGAGCTGACCATTTTTCCATGCAAAAACTGAAAGGCAGCATTGAGATCAATGATGGGAAAATGAGTTAAGCCTAAAATATCGTCCTAAGAAGGTCTACTGTGTGTTTTCTATGATGAGCACTTTCTGCTGGGTTTTTACCCATGAAACATGGTGTTTTCCTATAAACAGCTTTCTCATTTAATACCTGCCATATGTTTTCTGGATTCTAATAGTCTCTCCGATAGGTTTGAGAAAGTATGTAATACAGGTATATACATACGCTTCGTCCTTACCTCCCACAGAAGTTAATCATACACGTTTCTAAAAACATGTTTAATATTTTTGGAATTAAAAAGGTCATCTTCAGGCTGAAGGTGAAAACACATATTCATGTTTTTTTTTTTTTCCTTTCTTCTGAAAAGGCTGGTTCAGGGAGTATTTCTAATTGGGTCAGATTCCCCCACTGTCTAAGGCTTTTATGGATGAAGACAATAGGAAAAACACATTTTCTCTTTTATATACAATATGTTTACTGATGACTATGGGGGAATAAAACATGGTCAACTGAACATATGCTTCTTCCTAAAAATATTTTTTTTTGAGAAAGTATAAACCCACAGACAAAAAGAACAGGAAATGAGAGGAGAGTCGACAAAAATGTAGACTATAGAAAGTGACAGTGGCAGTTGACAAAGTAGAAAGCGTGAGAACATCAAGTACCAAGAGGCTGGAGACTCTAGTCTGAGAACATGAACCAGGCAAAAGGGAAGACGTCCCCGTCCAATCCACCTATCAAAGAGGAGCAGCTAGGAAGCTTTGCTATTGCACTTAGAACTTCCAGTGGGCTTTATACGTATTTAAGAGCAAGACCCTGTAGACTGCCAAAAAGCACATCTCTGAAAACAGTAAGACCAAATTTTAAAAGTTTAAAGAACAGTGACAGTACAGAAAAATTAAAATGAATAGCTCATGGGATGCAAGAGAAAATATTACAGCAATGGAATAAGAACAGTGAAGCTACAAAAGAGGAGAGGAGAAAGCTCTTGGGAATCAAATTGTCAAATATAAACATTTCAATGGATGGGTTTGAAGGTAAAATGGAGAGAGACTAGACAGTAGAACAGAGACAGAAAAAAAAAAAATCCAAAGAAAGCTCCCATCAAACTAGAAAATCCAAAAAAGAAGAATATACACTGGGGAAAATGATCAAAATAAAAATCGGTCCCTTTCCAGAACTGAAGTGACTGGCCCTTCATAATGAATGTTCAATGAGAAGCCGGGCACGATAAATGAGAGCTGCACCAAGGCAAAATGTCAAAATACCAAAGGCAGAGCAGTCCTCGACATACTGCAGAAAATTAAAAAACAAAACCCTCAAAACCCCAATGACACCGGTCAGCATATCAACAGTGCTGGAAGGCAGAAACACCAAAATTACATTTTTTAAGTGCCAAAGAAGAACCGCCGTCATACCTGAATATTGTAACTAGCCAAACTAGGAATTAAATGTGAGGCTAGAATTAAGACATTTGCAAGTTGGCAAGATCTCCAAAAAAAACCCAAAACAACAACAACAAAAAACACCTTTCTCTAGAAGGTTCCATGTTTTCTTGCTGCCAGCCATTTCCTATGTTGGCATTCGCTTACATTACTTATTAGGCCACTGGCCACTTTTCTTTTTTTTTCAGCTGAACTCGTGTCCATTCTGGAAGGGCTTTCTGTTCCTGCCAGTAGGGGGCAGTCTTCCCACCCTGATGCTCCTGACTCCCCTACAGTATTTCTACTCTATTAACATGATCTAAGGCCAAGACTTTTTTCTCCCCAAACAAACAGGAAAAGCTTTCTGCAGTCTGCTTATTTCTTTTTTGTGGTTCTGGCCTTGTAGCCTGTGTACTCACCAACGGTGCCTAATACAATTTCCCCACCAAGGTGCTATGCACCAATGAGAGAACAGTCAATTTAAAATTTCACGTTAATCCATTCTACTAAGAAGACTGCACTGAGCCTACTTCAAGTCTGTGCCAATCCCTTCCACATTCGGACTTCCTAACTCTGAGTCTCTGCTCCTAGAGCAGAAGGCATCAGTTCTGGGGAGTAAGAGCGAAAAGAAAAAAGTTATTCTTTCAATTAACCAAAAAAAAAAAAAAAAGATGGTCCGATGACCCAGCAATTTCACTCCTAGATATATACGAATGAGAAATGGAAACATATGTTCATGCAAAAACTTGTACGCGAATGTTCATCACAGCATTATTCACAATAGCTTAAAGTGGAAACAAACCAGATGTCCACAGAACGATAATGGATAAATATATACATACAATGGAATATTACTGGGCAAAAAACAGGACTGAGGTACTGACATATACTGTAGCAGGGTGAACGCAGAAAACATCCCTAAAGGAAGGTAGCCAGTCGCAACAGACCACCTACCGCACGATTCCATTTATATGCAAGATCTACAGAGACGGAAGGTTGGAGAGTGGCTAGGACTGGGGGGCTTGGGAAAAAGGTGCTCGAGTGCTAGCTCAGAGCATGGGATTTCTTTAAGGGGCAATGAAAATGTTCCACAGTTGATCGTAACGATGGTTGCACACCTCTGTGAATATTCCCCAAACCACCAAATTGTATATTTTAAGTGCGTGAATGAATTACACCCCAATAAAGAGGCCTTTCAAAAAAGATCACTCTGGGAGTAAATTAAGTTCATGTACTACTTGTCTCAAAGGCAAAAAAATCAAAGAGCACCAGCTTAAATAAGGCAAGATTTGCAAAGAACGGCAGAACTGAAAAGGAACAAAACAAAACGTGCCTTTGGGATGAAAACACCAAGTTAAATAAAAAAAAAAAAATCAGGTCAGCTGATTTTTCTTTGTCTGAAAATTAATACATAATTTGTTCACTGTAGAGTTTACCAGTTGAAGAGAAACCATAATGAAAAGTACTGGCTTTTACTGGAATCAACGGAGTGCCTGGTTAGAGAACCTTTTGTAGGTCACTTAATTTCAAAAGGCAACGTCTCTAGTTGTACTCCTCGCCCCATCGCCTTATTTCACAGACCCGTTCTTGAGGGCAATTAATGGGTAATGTCGTTCTTACTTAAAGAGGGCCAAGATCTGAAAAGGCTGCTGCGGTTTATTCCAGGCCCTCTCCCAGGGATCTCACCGCACGTGATCCGCGGGGGCAGTAAGATACAGCGCCCACTGAGAAAGTCTGCCGGAGGGATGCTATCTATAATGATTACAACAGAAGTGTGGGAAACTTTTGATTCTTCCAAGATGGTCGTGCAAAGTGTTTTCGACTATCTAAAATTAAACGATGAATTCATGTATTTTTAAACTTTAAAAGCTTCCTTTTAAAATAGGGCCCACAAAGTCGTACTGACATAAAGGCCTGGTGGGAGGGGAAGGGAGAAAATAAGCTAATCAGGGGCACCTGGCGGCGGACTCCGTCAGAAGGGCACTCGACTCTTGATCTCAGGGTCTTGAGTTCAAGCCCCACGCTGCCTGCAGAGATTATTTAAGAATAAAATCTTTTTTTTTTTTTTTTAAAGATTATACTTACTCGTTTGACAGAGAGAGAGAAAGAGAGAGCGAGCGAGCACAGTAGGCAAAGCAGCCGGCAGAGGGAGAGGGAGAAACAGGATCCCCGCAGAACAGGGAGCCCAAAGCTCTCCTATCCCAGGGCCCTGGGATCATGACCTGAGCCGAAGCAGAGGTTCAACAACTGAGCCACCCAGGCACCCCAAGAATAAAATCTTAAAAAAAAACAACAACAAAACAAAACAATAAGCTAATGAAAAAGCCATCTCCAAGCCCTCTTTTGCATTTCTTCTTCAGAGGTCCTAGAATTAATAAACCAGACCTACCAAGCCATGAGTTTCACATAAAGCACACTTAAATCCTAGTCCTTCCATGGTCTTTCAGAATATATTCAAATTCTCACCTATCCTAGTGTAACTCATTTGAATACATCAAAGGTTTAAGACAGGGACCTAATGGGGCACCTGTTGTTTAAGTGTCCCATTCTTGGTTTCAACCTAGGTCAGGATCTCTGGGTCATGAGATCAAGCCCTGCATCCAGCTCCTCCTTAAGCCCTGAGTCTGCTTAAGATTCTTTCTGCCTTCCCCTCTGCACCCCCTGCTCCTGCTCTCTCTAAAATAAATAGATAAATCTTAAAACAAAAAACAAAAAAACCCTAATTTTAAGGAAGAAAAATGGATGTCAATAAACCATTTTCATTAAACAGAAAACGTTTTGATTGTTTTGCCTTGGTTTTAAATTATCTTCATTTTTCTTTCATCTTCTACGTTATTTGTAATCATAAACTTTTTAGTCTGTATGACAAGTAACATGAACCTGGTTTGATTTGGGAAACAGGATTTTGGTCCATGCTGGTTAAAAGATATTTAAAATTTCTACACAGCTGGGTCACTTTAACTGAGGGCTTACAACACACAGTTATGGACAAAAACTCCCCAACCAGATAACTAAAGACTTTGAAAACCAAACCTATAAAGACAGTGGATTATATGATCATGTGATACGAATCTGAGAAACTGGTTAATTTTGGTATGTGAAAATCACATGAATAAATTAGTGCAAATAAAACACTTATTTCTGGAACACAGACTGTTATTTTTTTTCCCAGACTCTTCTTTGCACCCCGATACAAAATACAAGGATTCAGATTCTCAATCTCGACATATATTAGTTACACTGCAAACATGTGGCAACAAACTTCACTAGGCATACCTGTTGTTTTTCTCCATTAATTTTATATTTTTTTAATTGTGTAAGAACATTTCACAAGCAATCTACCCTTTTAACATACGAAGTGCTACATACAGTTGTGCTAACTCTAGGCACCACGTTGTACAACAGATCTCTTGAATTTATTCATCTTGCATAACTGCAACTTTCTGTTGATTAGCAACTCGCCACTTCCTCCTCCACCTCTTCCTCCTCTTCCCAGCCCCTGGCAACCACCGTGCCCCTCTCTGCTTCTAGGAGTGTGACTGCTTTAGATGCCTCCTCTAAGTGGAATCACACAGGGTTCATCCCTCTGCGATTGGCTTATTTCACGGAGCATTATGTCCTCCAGCTTCATCCATAGTGTCTCCCCGTAATGTTTTAGATGGGGGACACCTGGAAGAGATTAGTTGATAGCAACTGGGCCACACCTAGCTTTATCAGCTCCCCGCTCCCGCTGTTTACGACTTGTCTTGCAGTCAAGATGGTGTCAGATCTGGAAATGACTGCCCTGCCCGATGAGGTGAGAACACGGTTTTTGATGTATGGAAAGACTGCTTTTTAAAAGTCAAGGCCTCCTGGCTGTTCCTCTGCAAACTACTTTGGCAGCTGTGCTAGAGGCCATGAATATTACATAAGGGCCGTCCATGCATTCCAGCCAGAAGATTTAAGTCACAATTCCCATAGCAACACACAGAGATTTTACTCATCTCGGAAGAAGCAGCCAGCAAGAGTGTCTAATGCCACCCCTGATTTTTTTTTTAAGCAAGATCAACACAGTACTTCTTCTTTTTCCAAAGCAATAATTTTTTTTTTCCAAAAGAAAACCAACCACCATGCGAAATGGGTTCATTTCCAAGTTACCCAGATCCCAAGGGTATACCCAAGACACCGTAAACTTGAACGACAATCTATGCTTTTAGAAATGGTTGCCATTCGAATGACTGCATGGGAAAAAGAATTCACATCGTTATAATTAGTGAAACGAACAACTGTCTTGGTTAATACTGTACTTACAGATCTTATCTCTGATTTCCAGTCCCCCTTCCATAGATACACACTTCATTATATGATGGAGAAGAACAGGTTCCAAGGGAAGAACGCTTTTAACTGATAAAATCTTTTATGGCTTATTTTTGAAAAGCATTATGCAATCTATTTTTTCAATATAAGAAAATACTACTATAGAACATCTGTGGAGTAAAATTTGGGGGAAAAACTGTTCAAGCCTATGAAAATACACATCACCTTGAAGAAAGTTGTTTTTCTGGGCAGAGGAATGGTTTACTGGAAAAATGAAGTGAAATCATTCTGTTACCAGAAGCAGATTTCTCCCCTTTGTATATCTGGGCATCATTTTCTGTGTGTCTAAATAAAATATCCACCTACAGAAATGAGTTGGTTGGATTATAAAACGAGATAAAAGCCAGGACCACTCTTATCTATCACCCTGCCTTTTTCTATCAAGGAAATCAAATACACTCCCTTTCTTGCACTTGTTTAAAATCAGACAATGACACACTGTAAGAGTCCAAACATATGCTTTAAAGGAAACTTCCACAGGTGGCCCATCTCAGACCCGGCATGACTGGCAAAGACCTTGGCAGGAGAGAAATGGTTTTACCTTTGCTTTTTCCAGCTGGGCCTGGGCCTGTCGCTCTGCTTCTCTGCGCACTGCCTCCCGATCTTCCTCCAAAGAAACATCTGAATCGGATGGACGGCTGGTGTAGGAGTCTGCCGAACCCTTGAGAGAAAAATTTGCATTTTAAAACAGATCCCATCTATGATGTTTGCATTGGAAAAGTCTCATTGACACAGCAGTTAGCTTCCTCGACTCTGCTATAAATTCCTGAAAAGAGGAGAAAATAATCCATTTTGTGGCAAGCCATCTAGAAACATCATGCTCTCCTTTGCAGACCATTCCCTGGGATAGTTGCGCCTACCAAGTTACCATTCCTTCCCCAGGCTGAGGGTTCCAAGGACTATGCTTTCTGGAAGCCTGAACAAGTTCCTTTATAATTAAACAGGCTCCGTGGTGCAGTGCCCAGCTGAAGGGCATAGAGGGGTTTCATGGATGGCTTCAAGAAGAGACGACAGGCTAAATCAAGTATTTACAACGGGGAAGAAGATACGACTAACTAAAAAAACATAAAAGAAAGCCTGACGAGTTATAAACTTCAATTCTCTGCCGCAACTCCCCTTTTAACATTAAGCATCCTTCGGTACCTTTCTGTTTACCTGATACCTTCACTGACAAAACTGTAAGACAACAGCAGCCGGCTTCACTCCATCCTCAAGCAACACATTTTTTTTCCCCCATAGCTTTAAACAGACATTTAATAAACGCTGCCTAAAGAAAACACCTGCCCGGGATAGCTTCTCTGGCAATAAATAACAACATAGGAAAAGGAGCTCAGAAAATTACAGGACTCTCCCTCGCTCCCTCTCTTGCAATCAGGCTCAGATTACTAAATCACGGGAGCCCCTGCCAGCACTCACTGGAAGGACAGCAGCAGTAACGACAATATAGAGTCTCCCCCAGATGAAAGCCCTTGAGCTTACACAGATATCCGAATTCTTCAGCCTTCCTCCCTTGGCTCTTTTCAGAAGCCTGACCCAGGTGGCCTTCATTAGCCAGACAGCGCCTTTCTCATCCGCAGCTGCAGCCCCGGGCACAGATCCTGAGTGCGCGCTGAGCCCTGGAGCGCCCCGGCTCCTTTCCTATCCATGCTCTGGGCAAGCCCCTCTTCTCCGTCCCTTCCTGCCTCCGGGGCTTTCACGCCTTACCCCGGAGGACTCTGATCCAAGGAGATTCTTATTTTCCCATTCCGGGCGCGGGGGTGCAAAAAACACCAAAAAACCAAAAAACCAAAAAAACCCAAAAAACCCCCAAACACTCGAATGCCTTATATTGCTTTAAAAATAAAGAACACTTCAAGTGCATTCAAAGACAGGCATCAACTCGTTCTAAACTTGATGCATCTTATCACACTCAATATTCTCTGCTCTGGGATTGTTACAGGAAATTAGTTGTAAGAGAACCTTTAAAAAAAAAAAAACCCTAGTGCAAAACGTATGCAGTGACATTTGCAAGTGCAAAGTTCAAGCCTTATCTTCAGAGATCTGGAGGGGGAGGGCGGAGGACGCACTCACCGCACTGGGCATGCTCCATATGTAGCCTTTTTACGCAGATGCCTACATCACACTGTTAGTCTATGTCAAATTGCCATTTTGCATCCGAAGTGTAAACAGCTGGAAAGGGCTTTTCAGTTCTATAGTAACAGGCACATGGTATGTCTGTCATGTAGCCGTTGCAGTTGAAACATTCTCCAGAGACAAAGCATGCAATCTTTTCATTTAATGATCGCTTTCCATCACCCTGCTGCAGAAAGTATATCCTGTGCCATAAGACAATTCAAAAATAAGCAATATGATACACACGTTATTGGACAGGAGAAACCAATGAAGATGCTTATCAGTCAGAGCATCAACCTGCCCTTGATTGCTTGTGACTTTCCAAACAAGATGCAGGAGACCCATTTGCCCCTTTAATTAGGACATGAAAGTAATCACAGCTCAAAGCAAGGAGTTTAACTGAGCTCAAAATGACTTTGAACTGCTTCTCCAACTGAGACCGTTTGAAAGAAAGTCTGTAGACTGAATAACAGTATGAATTTCCAGAAAAGTAACTATGAAGAAATTGCAAAGCTTGGTTGGTTGCTTAGCTCGAGTTAAGATTTACAGAATAATTTAGTCCAAGTTCTTCTTATAAATAAGGTGACTGAAGTTTGAGAAGATACTAATTTTCTGTACTAATTGGATTGCATTTTTAAAGTTCTCTGAAGAAATACACACTTCTAGATCTCTTAAAGTAAACATAAAATTCCATCACTGCTTTCCAAATTAGTTTTTTTTGGCATGGTGGGGAGGGGATTATTCTGTAAAGTCTCATGCAAATGAAAGATGTTTTTTAAGAAAATCTTTGTTACTTTGTTACTTTTTCTCTCCAACCCAACTTTTTCTCCCCCCAACCTTTCATCTATGGACTAAGACCAATCTTCATGATGTAAATCCTAGAAAATACAGTAGAATAGAGGCTTTTGAATAAAAGTTACAGATTGAATGCACCTTAATTGTGGTATCATAAATCAATGACCAGAATATTTATATTCTTGTGAAATGAATGTAAAATGTATGGGAGATACCGAATGCATTGAAATTTTTTATTCCAATAAGATTCACAACAGGAGACATAGGTATTTTTCCCCCACCAACTCATATCCTAGGGGATCCCTAATCTTCCCAGAGAGTTTCTCAGCAGGAGTAGCATGGTACAAAATTACCAGGAAGCATAACTTTATCCCTAAAAGGGCCTCAGGCCCATTGTCACAAGTGTTGGCATTTTATTTATTTATTTTTAAATTAAATTTAATTTTTTTTCAGTGTTCCAAAAGTGTTGGGATTTTAAACTCAATCACCCTGAGGAAGGTTCAGTTCACACCTCAGTGAGGATACAAAGTTTCTGTCCTTAAGAACCCCCATAATATGGAGAGGAAGAGCCCGACACACACATAATTGTGTGCTATCCCCTTCCCTTCTGAACAAAATAAGATTTAAAAAGTCCTTGGCTAATAATCAGATGTAGCTTTTAATTGCACAATCATGTTGAGACCTGTTTGCAGGTTTAAATAATAAAGCATAAAAAAAAAAAAACAACTCTACAGTGACTTTTGGCAAAGATCTTTTGAATATTTGCAACAATATATTAACTTTTGGTTCTTGTACAATATGAGATGGGACTCTCAACTGATGTGTAATGTAGTTTATAGAGAGTCATGATTCTTCCATCATTCTTTGTATCTGTATTAATAAGAGCAAAATGGCTAAATTGTTTCATTACAGAAGTTGCATGAACCTACTGCAGAGAGAGACACACAAATAACGGTCACTTTCAATTCTCCCACCCAAAGATAACCACTATTAAAGAGAAACATGTTTTAGCCTCCAGAATTCTTGTGTTTTTGAAAGTCACCCTCCCCACATGAGCATTACAATTAATCTGCTTCCTTCTGGGAGTGTGGATTTATGAAGTTAGAAGTAATATATCTAATTAGGCTTTTGCCTTTGGTACCATATGGACTTTCTGGGTCATTCTGCCTCAAGTAGTCTTCAGTCAGGAACAGCTGGCAGGCCATTCCATAACTCCAGAATAGGTTATTACAAGATGTACCCTGGATCTCTTGGGTTGCTACAATGTGATTAGCTGGTCTTTTACAGTTTTGTCCTTGAAGCTACCTCCCATGTTCAGCTACAAATATTTCCTTTTCTACACCTTAATATTCTCATTTCTCATTGTAGAGTTCCAAGATGTAACTTGCAACTTGACATTTACCAAAACTCATTCCGGATCATTCACTTTTATCCTCAGAACTCTTACTCCAAATATGTGTGCATTGCTTACGGGAAAGTTAAATTGGATTAACTCGTGCTTTTTAAAAATTTTTATTATTATTAGTTTTTTAGAGAGGGAGAGAGGAGGTGGTGGGGAGGGGCAGAGGGAGAGGGAGAGACTCTTAAACAGACTCCACCTCGGGGCTCAACCTCACAACCCTGAGCTCATGACCTGAGCTGAAATCAAGAGTCAGATGCTGAACTGACAGGTTCAGGTGCCCCTAACTCACACTTTTTATCTACTCTTCAGTTTTTGTCTTTTTCCAATTTATGCCAAATACATACACAAAAAAAGTGTCACCCTTTTCCTTTAACACCTTTTTTCTATATTTATAAAGTTTGCTTTTTTTGATGCTGTACTCTGTTTCAATCATATATCTTTCCAGCATCATTTTTCTGGAGTGTTCTTTTTCTTGTATTTTCTCTTTTAAAGCCAAAAGGGTAAGAGGTATAAACCTATACAGGAGTAGCATCTTGGATCCCAAAGTGGTCATCTATTTCTGTAGAAAATCTTTATGCTCTTGGGAAAAATAGATTTCTCACAGTATCCCAAGGCTACCCTGATTCTAGATAAATCTATGTTCCATCCCAAACCCTCAAGACTTCAAATGACCCTCCACATGTATAGGACAATGCTAAGCCAATGGCAAGTTTGATTTCCATTGTTTCCTTCTGACCTGCCATGGGATAGATAGACATCGCACTGCCATACTCTTCAGGCCCACTTTCAGAAAAAAGCAAGATGTGATGGACTTCTGAGGCCAAGGACCAATGAGAAGAGTTCTATCTTGTATTATCTGCTTGTATTAGCTGGCAGAGATAATTCTTCTATTTCTCCTATTGTCATCTCTTTTCACAGGTCAGAAGAATTTTTTTTTTTTTTTCTGTGTAGAGATCTGGATCTCTAAGAAAATGAATTGCTAACCCCTGCACTGTTGAGGTTACAACAAAACCATAAACTGTTCACTAATGATAAGATCCTGACTCCAAAAATTTTAAAGTGGTAGACCACTGAGATGAAGTACATTTACATGAATACTGTATACTTTAGTTTGCAAATGTCATGGAATTACTATTCATACCCATTCAATTAATGAAATTCTCAAATGTGATTGGCCTCCCATTTGGCTTAATGTGAAACATTAACCAAGGTCATGGTAATAAATCCACGTGAGTTCATCCCTGTGTGGTAACTTTGATGATTATGAAAAAGCTAAGATATTAGCTTCAATTTTCTCAAGAGCACAGGGAAATTTAGAAACTTTTTTAAATTGCCCTAGGTACTGACAAAAGGACTAAATGTTACCCAAAGCAAAACCAAAACCCAACCACATGCATTTACTGAGTACTTCCTACTTTGTAAAAGTGTACCATGCTCTGACTCTAAGTTAAATGCTGGGAATATGATAGAAAAGATGAAAGCTAAGTTCCCATCGGGGAGCCTAATAATCTAGTTGAAAAGGAGACCATTTTTTTTTTTTTTTTAAGTAATCAGAAAAATAATCCCAATAAGAAAACACAAAACAGGCTGAGAAAGAGAATAATGGTAAGCAGGAGCTATTTTAGTTAGGGTTATGAGACAACATTCTGAGATGTTATTGAAGCTGAAATATCCCAAAGGAAAAAGACGAAAAACAAGTTAGCTTTAGAATGTTGAGAAAGGCAATGTGTGGGAAGACAGAAGCGCATCTCCTAAGGCCTGAGGACAAGTTTTACTCAGCAGTTTGAGGAAGTGAAAAGAGATCAGTGTGCATGATCCTTTTTCCAGAGGACAAATTTCAGTCTCTCCCTCCTTTATTCCTCCTCTTTATTATTCTGCAGGTAGATACACACTGAGGCCCACTTGCATTAGGGGTTTGGGGAATCTTTCTCATTTAAAAAAAAAAAAATTTTATTTATTTATTTGACAGAGAGAGAGATCACAAGTAGGCAGAGAGGCATGCAGAGAGAGAGAGGAAGGCAAACAGGCTCCCTGCTGAGCAGAGAGCCTGATGTGGGGGTTTTATCCCTGGACCCTGGGATCATGACCTGAGCTGAAGGCAGAGGCTTTAACCCACTGAGCCACCCAGGCACCGCCTGGAGGCAGATTTTTAATGGAATTCAAATTTGAATTCAGGTTCCATGCACGCATCACTTCATACAAATAAGCCAGAACAATCCCTTCCTGCC
The DNA here is from genome assembly GCF_010015895.1 of Lontra canadensis. NCBI lineage: Eukaryota > Metazoa > Chordata > Mammalia > Carnivora > Mustelidae > Lontra > Lontra canadensis. The sequence goes on from NW_022631066.1 coordinate 6,514,951, forward strand.
ACTAATGTTTCTACTTGAAAACGCTGATGATTGAAAATGCTCTTTTACTGCTTACCAGGCACACATGTAGCCATTTCTAATGGTCATAAATGCCAAGATGACTTCCAAGTTCTTCGTGGTCTTTCCTAACCCTAGCACGCGTGCCCTCTCTCTCTCTCACACACACACCCTGCATATACATTTTTACAGAACTTCAAGTTTTATCTTCCCCAAAGGCACAATGAAGGTCCAACAAGAAACAGATAATTTCTTATTCATCACTGTAATGCTGTTTTGTGCAAAGAAGCATTCAAAGAGTTGCCTGCTACCGTGAAATTTTCCTCCCTTCATAGAATCTCAAAATTGTAAAGCCTTCTTTTCATTACTCATCTACAATGGGAAGTAGATAGGTAGAAGAGGACAACAATGGAAGCCAAGAAATCAGCTATTTAAATTTCTCTCTTTTCCCTGAAAATGAACGTAGCTTTGGCAAGCTGGCCTTCGGTAGCCATGTTGGCATCTAATCTTGCCAGAAGCTGGCTGGAATTCAAGCATCTTCTGAGTATATGATCAACAGGAACGGTTGCTGGTGTTCAGCACTGAAGCTGAAGTTACTAAAAAGTACAAATCAGAGACATGACTAACTCACCTATCTTTTAGAGGAATTTTTTTTTTTTTAAGAATAATATATTAAAACCCTGTTACCACCAAAATATGCCTTAAAGGAAGGGCATGTGGCTGTTTGTATTTCACAGAAGAACCCCCTGCCCAAAATTTGCAAAATTTGATGTCGCTAAAAAGAACCATTTTTAAAAAGTTAAAATTAGATGGCCATTTTTAGAAAAAGATTTTATTTATTTATTTGACAAACAGAGATCACAAGTAGGCAGAGAGGCAGGCAGAAGGGGGTTGGTAAGCAGGCTCCCTGCTGAGCAGAGAGCCCAATGCGGGGCTCGATCCCAGGACCCTGAGATCATGCCCTGAGCCGAAGGCAGAGGCTTAACCCACTGAGCCACCCAGGTGCCCCTAGGTGGCCATTTTTTTTTTAAAGATTTTATTTATTTATTTGACAGATAGAGATCACAAGTAGGCAGAGAGGCAGGCAGAGAGAGAGAGGAGGAGGAGGCAGGTTCCCTGCTGAGCAGAGAGCCCGATGTGGGGCTCAATCCCAGGACACTGGGACCATGACCTGAGCCGAAGGCAGAGGCTTTAACCCACTGAGCCACCCAGGCGCCCCTAGATGGCCATTTTTAATGTTATTTTGAGTTTGGGATTTTAGGCATAGAATAAATAACTTCCCTTCATAATCACAACATTGTGTGTGGCGGGGGGGTTGCTGAGGGAAGTTTTTAGGCCTTTCGTATATGTTTACTAATGGTGATAAATGACAACAATGTTTCACGCTATATAATTTCTTACCTAAAACTTTACCTTTCAGCCATGAAAATGGAAATGAGTAGGCAAGAAGCAGAAAAATCGCAGTCTGGGAGAGTTGACTTTTCCTAAAATACTGCTGAAAAATTTTAAATTAAATGAGGGAAAAGGAGTGAATGAATCAGACACAGGACATTTTTGGCACAGGAACTCATGGTGAGTATAGATACTGTCAGAAACTCTGCGTGGACATCACTACCTTCGGTCTTCCCACTGAGTCATTCTAATCAGCAGACACATGCTCTCACTCCTCTCTGCCCAAGAAAACCATCCTTTGATTCCATTTTCTCTGCCACTTCCCATCCCATGTCTTTGCTCTCCTCTGCAGAAAAAAAAAAAAAAAAAAAAAAATGCCCCAAAGATGTTGCCTATATTCCCTTCAATTCTCTTCTGGTTTTCTCTTAAACCTACTCTCTCCCTGCCCTCCACCATCAGTGCTCATCAAGGCGGTCAGTGATAGGGGGCTAAATCCGAAGGGCAATTCTCCATGCTCATCTTTCCTAACCTATTAGGAGCACGGAGCATGGTTGTTCAGTATCATTCCTCATTCTTTATTCCCTTTCTCAATGGGGCTTCCAGAAACCACTCTCCTACCTGTTGGCTCCTCCTTCTAAGTCTCCTTTGCTGGTTATCTGCTCTTCTAGCATCTGCTCTGGACTCCTCCCCACACACAGCCTCCTTCTTTCTGCTCCAACCTCACTCATCGCTTCACAGGCGCCAGGAATGCTCTCTCCCTAGATTTCCATACGACCAGCGACCACCTCCTTCACGTCTTTGTTCAGACTTCACCTTCTCTCTCTCTCTCTCTCTCTTTTTTAAAGATTTTATTCATTTGTTCGACAGAGAGAGAGATCACAAGTAGACAGGCTGGCAGAGGGGAGGGGGAAGCAGGTCCCCTGCTGAGCAGAGAGCCCAATGCGGGCTCAATCCCAGGACCCTGAGATCATAACCTGAGCCGAAGGCAAAGGCTTAACCCACTGAGGCACTGAGGCGCCCCCAGACTTCACCTTCTCCATGAGGCCCTTCCACGACCATCCTATGGAAAACTAATCCCCAGGGCCCTCCAGTATCTCTAATTCCACTTACCCTCCTCTACTCATGCTTGTAAATGGTGCTTTTACCTTCGTAAACATGTAATTTGTTTATTATGTTTATCATGCGGGGTCTTTCTCCCCTCAATAGAAACATCCATGAGGGCAGACATTTTCTTTCCCGTTTTGTTCACTCATTTACCCCGTGTGCCCAGAATAGTAGCTGGGACGGCATACGTGCTCTATAAATATATGTTGAATAAATGAATAAGGATTACCAGAGAGAGACAGAGAGCCTGTTCTCCATCACACCCCATGTCTCAAACCTCCTCCACTACAAGGTCCTCCTTAGCCTTCCTAAACATTTCTAAGTATTCCTAAACATTCTCGTGTCATCTCCTTACTAAGAAAACAGCAACAGCAAATTGACCCAGATGGTGAATGGCTAATAAAGACTTGGTACAGTGAGCAAGAGAAGAAAACGAAGACCTTAGCCTGAGAATATACTTGGTGATTTATCGTGACCCTCAGTAAATACCAGCTCCATGAACTTAGTGCAAATGTCAGCTATGATCAGTTGATTAAATACACATGTCCCCTAACAAACCACTTAAAAAAAAAATCATTATACTTAAAATGTATACTGCAATCTTATTCCCAGAAATGTAGGAGAGATTTTATATTTCAAAAATATGATTGAAGCTCATTTCCTATGAAGATCCTTTTCTCATTGATTGTACTTCTTCATTCCAGAGATTTAAAGTTCTAGTCCTAAAATGGCCAAGGACCCTTTGTGTAGCCATAGGCAAGTCATGTAAACATTCTCCAGGCTAGATCCCCCCCTGAAAAAGGAATATAAAAAACAAAAGAACAAAAAACAAACAAACAAAAAAACGGTGCTACTAGAAAGAATATTCTTAAAAATTTTCTTACAGATGGTTGAAAAAACACTGTAAATATGACATATTGTATGACCGTTTACTGACTGTTACTTCTCATCCACTAGCCCTGCTTTTCCTATGGGGACCGAATTTAAATTCACGGCAGAAAACGTGACTATACATACAATGTCTAGTAAGACAGAGTGTTCAAGAAAATCAAGCCAGCATAGAAGGAAGATATTTCTTCAAGCAATTTTGGGTGATATATTTAAAAGGAATGCAACTGACTAACTGGACAGATATATAAAACTCTGAAACATCTTAATGGGCTCTCTATCACTAAATAAAGGTCACATTGGAAGATGACATGTCCAGTGGTGAGTCTTTCCTTGAGTGACAGAACAATCAAACAATAAATCTTGGCCCCTGCCTGCCGGGGTGAACGCTCCCAGGTGTGGCAAGGCACAATCAATCCAAAGACATTAAAGGATAGTCATTGGTGTCCTCCAGGGAACCACAGAGCTGTCGGAAGGGCTATGGCTTCAGTCCTCAAAGATTCTACCCTCTAAAATGTTCTTTGCTTATGCAGAAGTTCTATTAACTGATAAAACAGTCAGAGATCAGGAGATCTAAGTAGACAAAGGTTAGGGACACAAAATTCACAAAAAATCAACCAGTCACAAGCATCTGGAAAAAGTGTTCAGCCTGCTCAGTAAACACAATACCATTTCCTTATTAAATGAGTTCTCTCTGCCAAGTACCAATTCACAATGTTATGAGGATACATTAAAACTGATGCTTTACCATCTTGTTGATAGTGTTTTGACTTTCATTAAACCCTTTGGGAAAGCGATGTTCTTTCTGTTTGTATCTAGACATGTATCCAGACTAATATGTATTTAGACTATAATGATTTCACTTCTGGGACCTGTCTTAAGAAAATTCTAAAATTATGTTCCATACAACACTTAGATTATTACATAACCTTAATAATAGTTACAAAGCCTGCAGAGCATTATAGGCAAATGTTACTGATGATTATATTTGGTTAAAAGGATAAAGAAATAAAAAATCTGTATCATTTCTTTTTTAAGATTTTATTTATTTATATGACAGAGAGAGAGCGAGCATGAACAGGGGTGGGGGGAGCTTCAGAGAGAGTGAGGGAGAAGCAGGCTCCCCCACTGAGCAGGGATCATGACCTGAGCCAAAGGCAGATGCTTAACCCACTGAGCCCCCCAGATGCCCCTGTATCATTTCTATAAATACATACATTCATGCATGTAAAAATACTGGGAGGACACAAAATGAACAGAAGAGATAAGGTTGGATTCACCGTTTTGATTGCAGGGAGCTAATTTAAATTTTTTTTTCTGTAATGATACCATTTTTGAATAGAATTAAAAAGCTCTTAATGCAATTGAATTATCTAACAAAATACCCTGAAAGTATTTTTTGTGTTGCATAAAAGAGGATTGGCGGATATATACTTTCTGTAATATGTTGATTTAACCTTGATAGTTTTTTGCATGTGGGGAAGGAAGACAAGCTTTGGATCTTCTGAAAGACTCTTTATGCACACTAAAGGGAGGAAGGGAGGAAGGGAGGAAATATGGATGCACGAATTACATCAGGTAAGAAATAAGAATTAAAAGAAAAGTACTGGAATCTCCAATGTTAACATTTTAAAGTAGTACATATTACATTTCTCTGTAGAAAATGCCTTAAAATGATTATGTTAAGTTTCCACTGAAACACTGGGACGTTCTAATAGGACTGCTTAAATAATTTTTTGCTCCTGGGTTAGATACTTAAGCAGGCCAAATGACTCAGTAATTTGGTGTTAGATTATTAATATACTGCTCTAAAAGTCTAACCTTCCAGAAAGATATGACTTTGGTTCAGAGAGACTTAATATTAAAAACAGGCTACGCCATCAGGGATTTATTTGGCTGGAAAAGTGCCAGTGGTATGGAGCATTTAGAAATAAAGATCTGCAAAGTACCCTACTGACCTAAAATAGTTAATGCATCCCTTAAGCAGCTAACCTACCTTGGGGAGGTGATTTAAGAACCAGAGACGATCTGGTTTAAATAAATCTATGTTTAGAAATATGCTGCAAATTTTAGCTTGTTTAGCCGGAGCTGTCTTGTTGGGTATGTCAATACACTATTAATGTTAGAAAATCCAGACTATATTAAGAACACTTAATAAGCATCAGACATAGCCACTTGGTAAAAAGCATTCATAGGGTATTTCCTGTCTCACAAATAAAGAATTTTTTTTGCAAATATTTGATATGTGGCTTCACAGACCAAATGCTTGTGCCCGCCCCCAATTCATATGTTGAAACCTAATCTCTAAAGTGATGGTGTTAGGAGGTGGGCTTTTTGGGAGGTGATGAGATCATCACAGTGGAGTCCTCATGAACTGAATGAATGCCTTTGTAGAAGAGACCACAGAGAGCCCCCTTGCTCCTTTGACTACGTGAGGTCCCAGCAGAAAAGAGGTCTGTCTGTGAACCAGGAAGCAGGCTCTCACCAAACACCGAATCAGCCAGTGCCTTGATCTTGGCCTTCCCAGCTTCCCAAGCGTGAGAAATAAATATCTGTTGTTTTTAAGCCACTCATCTATGGTATTTTATAATAACGATTCACATGGACGAAGACACATGGAAATATATGTTCTGATTTAAGTTTAAAAGTCTAATGGACTTCGGTGTTGGTAAAACCTCAATCAAGACAGGCAAAAATGCTGTGGCAGTTTGGTAAGAAGACCGTTTGGTAAAGATTAGAAAAGACCAGGTCACTGCTGCTGACCATGCCTGTCCACGCTTGCATGATGGCCTGGGGACCACTGTGTCAGAGCCTGTTATATGCCAGATGCTTCCACTGTTAAAACAGACCCCAAACGTGAGCACTTCAAAGCAAAGATACATCTACTAGTTCTCCCACTCCACTGAAATATCAATCATTTAGTATTGTGGACAACTAAATTTATTATTATCTCTCCCTCCCCAACATACACACACACTAGACTGTACTGTTCTACTTTCCTATCCACAAGGGTCGCAGAAAAATTGGGTGTTTTTTTTTTTTCCCACCTCTGTATCCCTAGGGAGAGTGTACATCTGGGAAGAAGAGCCCGTTGGGGTTTACAGATGTTCCAGAGGTGATAACCTACACATGCTTTTATGACAGTTTTGGTAATTTCTGTATAGGAGAGGGACAGATGCTACGAGGGAACGTAGCAGGGTGACTAAGTAGAGGCTTCTAAAAGGAAAAGCAAATTTAGGCTAGGTTTGACATGGAGAAGCAGCAAGTCATAGAAAGAGGTAAGGGGAAGATGTTCCAAGGCAGAAGGACCAATTTGAAGAGAAGAATTCTCGTGGCATAGTTAAGGAGCCAGAGCTTAAGGGGCAAGAGAAAACCTTTTGAGAGAACTCATTAGAATATGCTTTTTGGCACTTAATACTTCAAGTGTAAACTTGTACATCCAACTACCAAGGGAATTAAATTATGGGCATACCATTAATTCCTTAACTTTTCAGGGAGGAGTACATGTGATCAGCTTGAATGATCCTTCATCATCATCATGATTACAACCAACCATTCCTTCAACCAGTACCTACCGTGCACCAGACACTGAGGATCCAAGAGTAGGAAGATACATTCCCTGCCCTCGAGTACCTTGCAGAAGCCGGATCAAATACCAGTTAATATTTTAAAGTTCCAAAACACAAAACCCATACATTTTATTATGTAAAATTTAAAAATTATAAGTAAAAAAAAAAAATCCAGTAATAACATTCGGAAAAAATTTACAATAACAAAAGGTTCCCCTCTTTCATTTCATAAAAGATCTTGGAAACCAATAAGAGAAAGAGCAATACTACTAGAAAAATGGGGGGAGAAAAGGAAGGTATTCACAGAAAAAGAAATGTTTTAAGCATATGGAAAATGCCCAACTTTTAATTCTGATGTTAAAAGAAGCAAAATCAAAGAAGGGACTAGTCTTTATTGGCAAAGATTAAAAGCAAAGCACTTGTTAGTGTGGTGCTCTCATCTTTGCCCCCGAAGGACAAAATCTGGTTGCACTTTCAAAATTGAAAATTCCTTTATGACCAATAATTCAAATTCTGATTCTATAACTTTAATCTTAAAAGTATGTACAGATATATATAAAGAATGTATACATAAGAATGTTCATTAAAGGGGCACCTGGGTGGCTCAGTGGGTTAAGCCTCTGCTTTCAGCTCAGGTCATGATCTCAGGGTCCTGGGATTGAGCCCCTCATCGGGCTCTTTGCTCAGCAAGGGAGCCTGATTCCCCCTCCCCCTCTGCCTGCCTCTCTGCCTGCCTGTGATCTCTCTCTGTGTCAAATAAATAAAATCCTTAAAAAAAAAAATGTTCATTAAAGAAATTAAAAAAAATAATAATAATAAAGCAAGGTTCATTACAACATTATTTGTGTTAACAGATACCTTTAAATAGCATAATTGTCTGGGACGTCTGGGTGGCTCAGTCAGTTAAATGCCTGCCTTCAGCTAAGGTCACGATCCCAGGGTCCTGGGATTAAGTCCCACACTGGGCTCCCTGCTCAGAGGGGAGCCTGCTTCTGCTTCTGCCTCTGCCTGCTGCTCCCTCTGCTTGTGCTCTGTCTCCCCTGCTTCTGCTCTGTCCCCTACCCCCAACCTGATAAATAAATAAATAAAATCTTTTAAAATAAATAAATAAATAATTTTAAAATGCTCTTCATAAAATAAATAAATAAATAAAATAACTAGCATACCTGTCTACCAGTAGGAGACTGGTTAAATAAATTAAGACTCATCCATATGATGGCACGATATGGAGACATTAAAGATAATAAGGTATATACAGTTATATATATTAACAGTTTCCAAAATATATTTTACATGTAAAAAATTTTAAAAGCAAGAGGCAAAACAGTGAATACGCTTTTGCTATCACCTGCATATATTCTTTTAAAGGATGCATATAGACGTTAGTATTTATTTTTATATATTTATAAGTGGCTGCACATGAAGTAATCTGGAGAAGACGGTAAAACTCCCTCTGCTTGGGTTATATCTCAACAAAAAACTCTGAGGGGCAGGACCAGGCATCAGTGCTTAAAGCTCTGCACGTGGTTCTGTTGCCCATCAATGGTGGAGGACTCTATGTCGGGACCCCAAACAGTGATGGCGTCTGGGGAAGAAACCTGAGAGAGCCAAGGCCGGGGTGGGAGGGACTTATTTTTCATTGTGGAACCTTCTGTAATGCTTGAAATTGTATTTTAAAAAATGTTTTACTTATGTATTTTTTAAAGATTTATTTATTTTAGAAAGGGGTGGGGGAGGAGGGGCAGCAGGAGAGGGAGAGAGTTTGTCAGCAGACTCCCTGTTGGGCACAGAGCCCGACATGGGGCTCCATCCCAGGACCCTGAGACCATGACCTGAGCCAAGTCCAATGATTAACTGACTGAGATGCCCAGCAACCCCTGCATTTTTTTAAAACCATGATCATAATATCTTTTAAGATTTTATTTATTTATTTGACAGACAGAGATCACAAGTAGGCAGAGAGGCAGGCAGAGAAAGAGGAGGAAGCAGGGCTTGATCCCAGGACCTTGGAATCATGACCCAAGCTGAAGCCAGAGGATTTAACCCACTGAGCCACCCAGGCGCCTCATGATCATAATATCTTAACAAGAGACATTTATAAACAAAATTCCTGTTATTGTCTATCAGGGATTTATAAGAGCTTTCCCTTCTCCAATTCTTGTGGTAACTTTTTTCATAAAAATAGCCATGACTTCGAATTTTATTTTCAATGAAAGAAGAAGAGGTATACTTTATTTTTATGGTGAAAACATACTGAAGTTATTTCAAAACGTGGCCACTGGCAAAGAAGTCAAACTTCCACTATTTGCAGATGACATAATACTGTATATAGAAAACCCTAAAGACTCCATCAAGAAATTAACTAGAATTGATATGTGAATTTGGTAAAGTTATGGATACAAAATCAATATAGAGAATTTTGTTGTATTTCTGTATCCTAGTCATGAAGTAGCCAAAAGAGAAATTAAGAAAACAGTCCCCCATACAATTAACACCAAAAGTAATACCTAAGAATGAACTTAGCCAAGGAGCTGAAAGACCTGTACCCTGAAAACTATAAACACTGATGAAAGAAATTGAATACGATACAAACAAATTGAAAGATATTCCACAGCCATGGATTGGAAGAATAAATATTGTTAGAATATCCATACGACCCAACGCAACCTACAGGTTTAATGCAATCGCTATCAAATTACCAACAGCATTTTTCACAGAGCTAGAACAAGTCATATTAGAATTCATATAGAATCACAAAGGAGCCTGAACAGCCAAAACAATCTTGAAGAAGAAAAACAAAACTGGAGGTTTCAAGTTATATAACAAAGGTGTAGTAATCAAAACACTATGATATTGGCACAAAAATAGACACATAGATCAGTGGGACAGAACAGAAAGCCCAGAAATAAATTCACAATTATATGGCCAATTAATCTTCAATAAAGGAGGCAAAAATATGCAAATGGGAAAAGTCTCTTCAACAAATGGCATTGGGAAAACTGGAAAGCATGCAAAAGAATGAAACTCGACTACTTTTTTACACCTTACACAAAACTAAACTGATAATGGATTAAAGACCTAAGTGGGAGACCTGAAAAACCATAAAAATCCTAGAAGAGAGTAATTTCAAGTGTTGGCATAGATGCAGAGTAAAAGGAACCCTCACGCACTCTTGCTGGGAAGGTAAACCGGAGCACCCACTTTTGAAAACAGTATGGAGGTTCCTCAAAAAATTAAATAGAATTATCATATCATAGGTCTAGTAATTCCACTACTGGGTATTCACCCAAAGAATATGAAAACATTAATTTGAGAAGATATATGTACCCTTATGTTTACTGCAGTCTATTTACGATAGCCAAGATATGGAAACAAACCAAGCACCCATCGATACATGAACAAATAAAGAAGATGGTTATAGATCTGCAATGGAATATTACTCAGCCATAAAAAAGAATGAAATCTTGCCATTGGCAACAACTTGGGTAGATCTACCGGGTAGAATGAAGTGAAATTAGTCAGACAAAAAGAAATACCATAGGATTTCACTCATTTGTGGAATTTAAGAAACAAAACAAAGAAAAAGAGAGATAAACCAAAAAACAGACTCTTAACAGTAGAGAACCAACTAATGGTCACCAGAGGGGAGGACAGGAGAAATAAGTGATGGGATAAAGAGCACACGATGAGCACACGATGAGCACCAAGTAATATACAGAATTGTTGAATCACTATATTGTACACATGAAACTAATATAACACTGAATGTTAACTATACTGGAATTAAAATTTAAAAAAGAGGGGCGCCTGGGTGGCTCAGTGGGTTAAGCCGCTGCCTTCGGCTCGGGTCATGATCTCAGAATCCTGGGATCGAGCCCCGCATCAGGCTCTCTGCTCAGCAGGGAGCCTGCTTCCTCCTCTCTCTCTGCCTGCCTCTCTGCCTGCTTGTGATCTCTCTGTCAAATAAATAAATAAAATCTTAAAAAAAAAATAAAATAAAATTTAAAAAAGAAAAAAACAAAAATGTGACCACCGATGTTGGCAATATGGCCCAGAGGCAGGAAGCTGAGCCTATGGATTTGGGGGGTGGGGAGACTCTCTGTACTGACTCAATGCGGACTACAAGACCCTTAGTGGCCCTCATGCTTCTTTGGTCCTGTTAACTCTGCTTTTGGATGCACTTTGTTTTGTTTGTTTGTTCTCCCAAAATGTCTTTGTAAATCCCCAAAGTCAAAGATTACAAATCTGACAAAAATAACTAGCATTTAAAATGACAATCTGTCAGCTACTGACTATCTCACTATTCCCTTTTCTCTGCTTTGTTTCTCCATCTTCTCACCTTCCAGCACACCATGCAGGGACTTGTGGATGTACTCATGGTTCTACCATCTGCACTAAGATCTCAGCTCCACGAAGGGATGGGTTTGTGTCACTTTCAGTCACTGTTGAATCTCTAGGACCTAGCAGAGGGCCTGGTACACAGCAGGCACTCAATAAATGTTTGTTGGTTACAAATCAAGCCGCTCTGTTGTTTTGCTTCATGCAAATGTCATCACCCACCTCCTTCCACTGCACCCCTCCAAGGAGTCAGATCTCCCAGGGTGCGGGGACACCTGCCACAGCTTTCTGACTGGTCTTCCCGCTTCTGCCCACCTCCAGCCCTTCCATGCATATGGTCAGACGAATCTTCTTCAAACATGCACCAGATCACACCACTCCCCTATTTAGAAGAGTTCCATTTCTTCCCATTCCGCTTAAAAGTAAAATCCACTTCTTGCCTATAGACTTTGCCATCGCCTGCATCTCCAAACAGATCATGCATTACTTTTCCTTCACTACCTTCCAGGCACAAACAGCACCTTTGGGGGGGTCTTTTGGGTACAAACCAAACACTTTTTGCTTTAGAATTTCTACTTCTGTTTTTCCCAATGCTCACAGCCCTCCTTTCTCTCTTGCTACAGCACACTGTCGCATCCCCAGCTTATCTTCTTTGGAGACCCTCTCCGATTATGAAAAGACTTGTTGAGTCATTGCTTACTTTCTTTTATTATTTTTTTTTAAAGAGAGAGAGAAGTAGGTGGCAGAGGGAGAGGGAGAGAGAGAGAATCTTCAGCAGGCTCTACACCTAGCATGGAGCTCACGACTCTGAGATTAGGACCTGAGCCGAAATCAAGAGTCAGATGCTTAACCGACTGAGCCATCCGGGCGCCCCTAATCACTGTTTACTGTTTACTCATCTACCTCACTCCCCGAGTCTCCCAGGTAGAATACAAGCTCTGAAAATGCAGCTCTTAGATTTGGGAAAGAGGAGCCTATATACACTTGCCGCCCATGCCTTTTCCTCTAACCCAGAACTTTCTGCAGTAATATCTATATTTGTTCCGTAGCTATATATGTAATACCTATATATATTTGTTTTATATCCAAGCTCTCCCATATGATAGCCTCTAGACAACATGTGGCTTGAAATATAGCTAGTGTGACTAAAGGAACTCAATCTTCAATTTTTTTTTAAGATTTTATTTATTTATTTGAGAGAGAGACAGAGATAGCAACAGAATGCACGAGCTGGGGAAGAGAGGGAGAGAAGCAGGCTCCTCCCTGCTGAGCAGGGAGCCCGACGTGGGGCTTGATCCCAGGACCCTGGGATCATGACCCGAGCCCAAGGCAGACACTTTACAGACTGAGCCACCCAGGCACCTTTAATCTTAAAATTTTATTTAATTTTAACTAATTGACATCTCAATTGCCCTACATGGCAAGGTCTACCATATTATAGAGGGTAGCTCTAGACAGTCTGGGTACCAGAGACCTTGGAATTTACTGACCAAATGGCCATGAGCCTGGTAGGCCTACCTGGGCTTCTTCCCAAGTTCCTACTCTCAGGATACACTTCCCTACCAGTGTGCACATTTCCAGACCCCGGTGCTGCTCAGCGCAGCTGTATGATGAGGTAGGTAGGCAGCGATGAGCAGGAGCTTGAATGTATGGGGTGGGCTTCCACTCACAAGCAAAAGCCCCTCAAGGACCTTGACAGACCCCAATGGGATGTGAGGTCTGTATGTCAGCTCTCTCTCCACTGCCGGACTTCCCAGCAGTACTTCCAAAGATAACCGTAAATTCAAACCGGCCTTCACAGTCATAGAGGCATGAACTGTTTGGGCCTCCTCTGGTCCTCTTTGGCCTCAGACCCAGAAGAAGCGGGTCTTCCACCATGGCGGGGACTCCATTTTGTTCATATCAGCATCTTCTGCTTCTAGCTGAGTACCTGGCACTCAGCCTGGTGTCTAGTAGTTGGCCGATAAGTATTTTTGGGTAAGTGAATAAAGTATATGTCTATTAAATCAAACTTGGGGGGATATCTGGTGTTAAGGAGGTAAGGAGACAACTTCAGGAGCCTCACTGTTCTGTGGATTGTTTAGCAAAGAATATAACATCTATATTTCCTACTGGTGGGACTTCCAAGTGTGGGTAAAACAGGACTTACACCATCCCATCATCTGAGAAACGCAGAGGAAGGACACCTAGCCAACTCCACAAGGAAGCTTCAGCACAGAGATCAAGCTGTGGTAAATACAGAGGAGAAACTGTGCCTGGAGTGATAGGCATTTGCAAAGCTTATCAGAAGAGACAACACTCTGGAAAAGTCTAGACATCCAGACAAGCCTAGAAGACAAGAGATGCGGGGCCTGGTTTTTTTCTTCCCTCTTCTTTTTTTTGGCCCTACCCAGGAGTTTAAGTCTACTTCAGTAAGTTGAAAAGCACAAATAAAATCAGAGTCCCAATGTATAGCACTTAGACGTACACTAATTTTCTTGGAATTAGGATCCTGTGGTAAAAAACACATGAAAACCTCACTGCCTAATGGGGATGTTCAACACCTTTCAAGTTATCCTTTTGTGACATCCGTGAAGAACTAAGTAAAAGAATATTTCCATAGAGTCCAGGGAGATGCCTGGAATGGGTAGACCCCATCAGGCTAGGGCAGGATTTCAGAGCTCTGGGGGGATCACATCGTGAATGCACGTCGTTAGGAACCGACATTTTTCAGGACCTATTTCTGTCCACGTGAACCACGTGTTTCATGAATGCAGGGCTGACTAATAGAATTCCTGCCCTCCACATTCCAACCTCTGTAGGCAATTAAATCACAGTAAAATGAACCTTCTATTAGGTAGGAAAGATGGGGGCTCCTACCTGTTATTACTGACAACAGAACCAAAGGAAAGCAACCAGGAGTATAATTTCCCCAGCTGGCACTGTGTCTAAAGGCTTGGTCTCAGTGTTAGGATTAACAACTCTGTTGATCTCACTTCTTTCTACTTTCAGAAAACACTGCTGCTCACATTCTTCCTGGTGGCTCCTGGGGGTGCTTTACCAGCAAGGCAGCTCACTGGGAAAGGGAGGGCACCCTAAAACAGTTTTCCTTACACAGGGGGGAAACGTGCTAATTAACATAAAATTGAGATCAGAGGAAGAAAAGTTTACACATTTTCAAAAAAGTAGGATTCCCCCCAGTTAGGACAGTATGTATTTATTTTCCTGTTCACACTTTCTTTTCCAAAAAGTTAAGAAAATTCTGCTGCACCTTTCTCTAAAGATAACCTACAAAAATGAGTTCTCCTAATTAATAATTTCTCACTGACTTTAGAAAGTATTTTAAAGTGGGACCATCCTCAAAATAGTTCCTTACTCCCATGCCAAGAGTGCACTTGGGTTCTCATAGTTAGACTGTAATGCTCAAAGGTTTTCAACCAATCAGATCTTTTATTTTTTGGTTAAGGCAAAAACAAAATGAAAATATTGTTTGGTGAGTCAGTCAACATTAAAAAATATTTTGTCAAAGGAATTGTGAACACTGTTGTTCTTGAGATAAAAAAATTTTAACTTGATTGCATTAAAACTAAAATGTTTAATTCAAGATAATTAAATATTTTTTTAAAAGCACAGTTTCCTATGAACCTTTAAGATGTTATGTTGAGTGAAATAAGCAAATACTGAGGACAAATGAGGACATATGAGGACAAATACCGTAATCATTCCATTGAGTAGTCACATACATAGAGACAGAAAGAACGGTGGTTGCCAGAAGCCAGGGGAGAGGAGATGGGGAATTAGTACTTAAAACATGCACTTAGGGGCATCTGGGGGGCTCATTCGGCTGGGCGCCCGACTCTTGATTTCATCTAAGGTCATGGTTTCAGGTCATGAGTTCGAGTCCTGCATGGAGCACAGTGTTGGGCTCTGCACTGGTGTTTGGAGTCTGCTTGAGATTCTCTTGCTCCCTCTGCCCTTCTCCCCACCCCACCCCACCGCTCCCTCTTTCTCTCTCTCTTCAAAAAACCAAAAAAGACGCCAAAAAACCCATGTACTTAGGTCCACAGAACTGTACACTTAATAACAGTGAAAATGGTAAATATTGTTGTGTATATTTTGCCACAATGAAATTTTTTTTGACCCACATGGTTTCTGCTAGAGAAATCAGAGTAAGCATCTAAACTAAAAAAAAAGAAAAAAAGAGAGGGCGCCTGGGTGGCTCAGTGGGTTAAAGCCTCTGCCTTCGGCTCAGCTCATGATCTCAGGGTCCTGGGATCGAGCCCCGCATTGGGCTCTCTGCTCAGCGGGGAGCCTGCTTCCTCCTCTCTCTCTGCCTGCCTCCCTGCCTACTTGTGATCTCTGTCTGTCAAATAAATAAATAAAATCTTTAAAAAAAAAAAGAGAGAGAGAGAGAGAGAGAAGAGAGCAAGAAATTCTATTAGGCAAGGAAATACGTAACAAAGAGCTCTAGGAAAGCAAGGGCTACTGGTTGCACTGGCCTCTCCTGTGCCCAAGCACTGAGCCCTGAGCTGGACTGGGCAGCCATGCCACACATTTCCTCTAGGCAGCTGGGAAGTAAAGGGAGGACAGGGAGGTATTATTTTCCCAGTGTTAATGAGATACAGTTGACCTACCTACCTTACGCACTGTGTAAGTTTAAGCAGCACAGTGACCTGACTTACATATATTATAAAATAATTTCCCCACAGTTTGGTTGACATCCATCATCTCATAAAGATTAAAAAAAAAAAAAGTCTTTTTTTTTTTCTCCTTGAGATGACAACTGTCAAGATTTACTTGCTTAACGACTTCCAAATATACCATTCGGCAGGGCTCTCTATCTTCCCGGTGTACATTGTTTCAAGGGGAGGTATTTTCCGTTTTTTGTTTTTGTTTTTGTTTTCAGTTGCAGTTCACAATTCCAACCAGCCCCGAACTGTGAACGAGCTGATTCAGGAAGGCTTACTACCAAGTCACCATGGAGCCTAATAATTACAGTTCTGAATTATTAATTGATCTAAAGCGTGTGCCTTAAATACATTTTGTAAAAGCAATCAAAGCTAGAGAAAGAGAGTCTGTATGCGCTATATAATTATAAAAATCAGGGAACTTCAGGTTGTGTCAGTGTTTTAGGTAACAAATAATTTCAGCACTAAAATATCCAATTAACACTCATTCAGAATTAAAATGTTGACATATCACCAAGCATGCTGTCGGTCGTAGAGTATAATGCACTGGGATTCAGATGGGACAAAGTGACACATTTGAGGATTTGTATTCAGAACCTTACTCTAACTACTGGCTGGGTTTTCTCTGTTTCTGGTCCCAGCAGCCCCATATAAACTGTCAGTTAGACCATTCCTGTAAGGATAATACCTTCCATAAGCAGCTGAAGCATGATGTTAGCAAAAAGACAATGACCCTTCAAAACAACCAGAAGACAGGGTTCAAGGGATCTGTGTCTTTCATAATAATTATATTCAGTCAGTTACCGGGTCTGGGAAGAAATCTGAATAAAATACCTGAATTAAAGAGCGGAGGTTAATGTTGGAGTTGGCCGAGTATAATTTTCAAAAGCCTCTAATAAAATAGCTTTTTACAAAGGGCCATCTATATAGTGCATTCTCAGATTTTCTATGAGGCTTGTGTAGAAAGCATTATACTTTTGCTGGTATAAAAATATGTCTAGGGCTCTATCCACACAGATGCTATCAGGGACCAGCTGACCACAGCTCTGGGACCAAAGTCAGCCTGTCATCTCTTTTTGTGTCTCGTGAGCTAATGGCTGCTCTTGAGTTACAACACCAGATCTCAGCGATGGAGACAGAGAATGTATGGCCTCAAAGCCAAAAATATTTACCGTCTGGTTGTTACAGAAAAAAATTTGTCAACTTCACTGTTATATGATATGCCAGGCTTCACATTACAGAGCTTGCATAATACTGATACCTAATCAGTCCAATTATTCTATACTCTGATTCCTCTTTTTTATAACAGTAATTGAAGGGTTTGATTTTGGAGGCTATCTATGGGGCACAAGATGTTTGCTCTCCTGGGGTGCCTGATGGCTCAGTCGGTTAAATGCCTGCCTTTGTGTCAGGTCATGATCTCACGGTCCTGGGATCAAGCCCCACATTGGGCTCCATGCTCAGTGGGGAGCCTGCTTCTTCCTCTCCCTCTCCTCATGTACGGGTGCTCTCTCTCTCTCTCATATAGAAAAATAAAATCTTTTTTTTTTTTAAAGATTATTTATTTATTGGTGGCGCCTGGGTGGCTCAGTGGGTTAAAGCCTCTGCTTTCGGCTCAGGTCATGATCCCAGGGTCCTGGGATCGAGCCCCACATCGGGCTCTCTGCTCAGCGGGGAGCCTGCTTCCTCCTCTCTCTGACTGCTTCTCTGCCTACTTGTAATCTCTGTCTGTCAAATAAATAAATAAAATCTTAAAAAAAAAGATTATTTATTTATTTATTTGACAGATCACAAGTAGGTGGAGAGGCAGGCAGAGAGGGAGGGAGGAAGCAGGCTCCCCACTGGGCAGAGAGCCCGATGCGGGGCTTGATCCCAGGACCCTGGGATCATGACCTGAGCAGAAGGCAGAGGCTTTAACCCACTGAGCCACCCCGGTGCCTCGATAAATAAAATCATTTTTTAAAAAAGATATTTCCTCTCCTTCTCTTAAGCTCTCTAACTGAAATAATTTATACTTAAGCTGGTATCATAGTGCAGTTGGTTTTTAATATTGTGACAACCTCAACTGGTGAGAAAAATCTTTTTCCCTTCCAAATCCACGTTCCCAGCATGAAGAGGCTCCTTCGTGGTGGTTTCAGCATATCAACAAACCAGGAAAATCCAACCACCTTTCCATCCTGGCCTGTTCAGGAGTTGACTGTCCAGCCTTCCCATCTACTGATAATCGTGCTCAGGCCTACAAACATTAAGCTCATTGCTCAGAGCACGGGTCCCCGGATATTCCCAGTAAGGGTCGAGGAGAACTGAATTTCTACTTGCTAGCTGTATTTTGTGGCAAATACCGCCTTCCTTTTCCCAGTTCCAAGGTACTAGGTTAGGGAAAATACATGAAAGGTCTTCATCGACTAAAAGTTGTTTCTTTAGTTTAATTTTCCTGCCATTTTCTTCCAATGCATAACTCTGAAAACTCAATGCAAAGAGTAAATATTACTTCTCAGAGGATTTACAAAATGATTAATTTAACAGTGGACTTCATCCCCATGAACACACTGAGGTTCCCTTTATCTTTTTTTTTTTTAAATATTTTATTTATTTATTTGACAGAGATAGATCACAAGTAGGCAGAGAGGCAGGCAGAGAGAGAGGCGGGGAAGCAGGCTCCCTGCTGAGCAGAGAGCCCGATGCGGGGCTCGATCCCAGGACCCGGGGATCATGACCTGAGCCGAAAGCAGAGGCTTTAACCCACTGAGCCACCCAGGCACCCCAGGTTCCCTTTATCTTAATAAAGATGCATGTACCTCCCATCTTATGGCATTGATACAGGATAGGGAGAGTGAAATCACAGGACAAAATAAAAGAGAACAGGATATGTCAAAGCACTTAGTTCACACTAATCTTCAATTTCTAACACCAGAGAAAACAGGAAGTGTTCTTTGGGCTATGCATTAGCCCAGCCTTTTGCTTTTACTAAAAAGACCCTTTCTTTAGGGGGCAGTGTAACAAATACCAAACCTGACACTTTCTAGTGACCTTGGCCAAGTTACAGAACATCGCAAAGGCTGAATAAATCTAACCAAAGAGACAAAGAATCTTTACTCAGAAAACTATAGAACATTCATGAAAGAAAATAAGGAAGACACAAAGAAATGGAAAAACGTTCTATGCTCATGGATTGGAAGAACAAATATTACGAAAATTTCTATGATGCCTAGAGCAATCTACACATTTAATGCAATCCCTATCAAAATACCATCAACTTTTTTCAAAGAAATGGTACAAATAATCCTAAAATTTGTATGGAACCAGAAAAGACCCTGAATAGCCAGAGGAATGTTGGAAAAGAAAACCAAAGCTGGTGACATCACAATTCCGGACTTCAAGCTCTATTACAAAGCTGTAATCATCAAGACAGTATGGTACTGGCACAGAAACAGACACATAGATCAATGGAACAGAATAGAGAAGCCAGAAGTGGACCCTCAACTCTATGGCCAACTAATCTTTGACAAAGCAGGAGAGAATGTCCAATGGAAAAAAGATAATCTCTTCAACAAATGGTGTTGGGGAAATTGGACAGCCACATGCAGAAGAATGAGACTGGACCATTTCCTTACACCACACACAAAAACAGACTCAAAACGAATGAAAGACCTCAATGTGAGACAGGAATCCATCAAAATCCTTAAGGAGAACACAGGCAGCAACCTCTTCGACCTCAGCTGCAGCAACTTCTTCCTAGAAACATTGTCAAAGGCAAGGGAAGCAGGGGCAAAAATGAATTCCTGGGACTTCATCAAGATCAAAAGTTTTGCACAGCAAAGGAAACAGTCAACAAAACCAAGAAAACTGACAGAATGGGAGAAGATATTTGCAAATGACATATCAGATAAAGGGCTAGTATCCAAAATCTATAAAGAACTTATCAAACTCAACACCCAAAGAACAAATTATCCAGTCAAGAAATGGGCAGAAGACATGAATTTCTGCCTATTTCTGTAAAGAAGACATCCAAATGGTCAACATACACATGAAGAAGTGCTCAACATCCCTTGGCATCAGGGAAATACAAATCAAAACCACAGTGAGATATCACCTCACACCAGTCAGAATGGCTAAAATTAACAAGTCAGGAAATGACAGATGCTGGAGAGGATGCAGAGAAAGGGGAACCCTCCTTCACTGTTGGTGGGAATGCAAGCTGGTGCAACCACTCTGAAAAACAGCATGGAGGTTCCTCAAAAAGTTGAAAATAGAGCTACCCTACAACCCAGCAATTTGCACTACTGGTTATTTACCCTAAAGATACAAATGAAGTGATCCAAAGGGGCATGTGCACCGAATGTTTATAGCAGCAATGTCCACAATAGCCAAACTATGTAAAGAGCCTAGATGTCCATCAACAGATGAATGGATAAAGAAGATGTGGTAAGTGTATATATATATGTGTGTATGTATACACACACACACACACACACACACACACACACACACACACGATAGAATACTACACAGCTATCAAAAACTGCAATCTTGCCATTTGCAATGACATGGATGGAACTAGGGGGTATTATGCTAAACAAATGAGTCAATCAAAGAATGAAAATTATCATATGATCTCACTGATATGAGGAATTTGAGAAATAAGAAAAGATCATAAGGGGAGGGAGCAGAAATGAATCAAGATGAAATCAGAGAGAGAGACAAACCCTAAGAGACTCTTAATCTCAGGAAACGAACTAAGGGTTCCTGGGGGGGTAAGGGGGAGGGATGGGGAGGCTGGGTGATGGACACTGGGGGAGCATATGTGCTATGGTGAGTGCTATGAATTGTATAAGACTGATGATTCACAGACCTGTGCACTTGAAACAAATAATACATTATACGTTAATTTAAAAAAAAGAACATCACAAAGGCTGAGTTTATCTGGAAAATGGGAGGGAGGCAGCTCCTGGTGCATAAAGCTGTTGTGATGTAAGTAATCCTCGCCAAGCGAAGTACTCGGGAAAGTGCCATTTACCTCGACTTTGTGGTTCTGTGGTTGCACAGGATACAAAAGGCTAAGTAAACCATTTAGGACACCAAGCACTTTACAAAGAAAACCTACCTCAGTGACAAAGGAGGTCAACGAATTATTCAGTAACTCCTGAACTCTAACTAGTTTTATGTTGCCTCTGTTTCATTCTGAAGGCAGCTGTTCGCCTTTACTGTAAACCCAAGGAGACACTTCCTTTCCTACTAGGTCAGGATTAGTCCCTCAAGGCAATCTTGGGATTCCATTCCCCATCCAGCCAGTTCTACCTGGCACCTCTCCAGGCACTGACTTGCCCCTAAGCCCCTGTCTACCTTCCTGGAAGTCTGAAGGGACACCTCATCTCACTTATCTCTTGTCCTGCTCGGTCTGGTGACCTCAGCAATCCTTCCAACCTTGGAGACATCGCTCTATGTCGTAAATCTTTATAGTGGCATTTTCCTCTGGCACTCTTTATCCTTAGTCACTATCTCCCCCTGATAAGCCCGTAATTATTTATTTTTCTCTAAATCAAGGCAGGCACTACAACACAAATGAGCGTAGAGAAGGAAGCTGATTTATTCTTACCATCATTTCTGTTCCCTACACAAGTCTTCAAGATTTTCTCTCATATTTTGTTCTTTACCAGTAAACCTTAACTTTAGTTTGGAAATGTGATCCTCTCAAGGTTGCACATCAGTACCCATACAAGCGTGTCCCAATGACATGTGGGCTTCCAGAGATAGCTACTGGATAAACACTTTCCCAAAAGCAAATCCCATAACGATTGGGTTGACCATTCTAACACCTTATTCATTAAATAAAGACGAAACAAAAAAAAAAAAACACAACTGTGACAAAAAATCTGAAGGAACATACAGGTTAGCCCAAAGGCTCAAGAAAGCAAATGGAGAAACCAGGAGGCTGACCTCATGAGAGGAGCCACACAAGACAAGGAAGGGCTTGGATTCTGCAGTTGGCTTAGCCAGCGCTGAAATTCTGGTTCTACTGCTTAGCTGTGTGCTCTTAGGCACATTTTTACAATATTTTACAACTCCCTGAATCCCTGGGCACCTGGGTTGCTTAGCGTCTGCCTTCAGCTCAGGTCAGGATCCAGCCCTGGAGTCAAGATCCCTGCTCAGCAGGGAGTTGGCTCCTCCCCCCCCCCCTGCTCCCCCCCCCCCCCCCCCCCCCCGCACCAGGCTCTTCTTCACTCTCTCTCAAATAAATGAATAAAATCTTTTATAAAAATTAAAAAAAAAAACTTCCTGAATCACAGTTTCCTTATCTGTAAATTGTGGGTGGTAAAACAATTATTTTGAATGATTATTATATATAAATCATTTGATCTAGTGCCCGACATAAATATCCAATAAATAATAGCGGTTATCCTCGTCCTCTTCCACCTGTCAGCCTTGCACAGCCAGCTGCTAACCCTTCAGGAAGGCTGTTCTGCTTTGTTGGGGAGAAAGAGAAATCGGAATTAAGATACAAAAGTAGGAGCAGACACAAATCCACCTGGGTTTAGGGCGGGAGGAAGCACAGTAAGGGTTCTATAAACCTTGCTGAATGATGAACAAATAAGGATCCCCACAGACCATGAGAACCTTCACCAAGAAGGTTCTTTATGATCCCTCCTCAGCGCAGGGCAAAGTGAGGTCACTGGTCACTGAAGAGAAGTGATTTTGCTTCATAGCAAAGTTTTCTTCTTCTTCTTTTTTCCCCCCAAACGACGGCATCTAGGGAGCTTCCTGTACTACCAACAGTGAAAATCTCCAGGGAGAGGGGCTCATGTGTGTGCACAAGAGCCACAGGCTGAGCTGATGTTCTGATGACTGTGGCCTTGGGAGGGCATTCTGCAGCTCCCTCCCAACCGCCCCCGACCCCCAAGAAAGTAACAGAAGAGAGGGAACGTGGCCTCGTTGGTGAACTCGTCCATGCAGGAACTGTAACAAGATGGAGGCACCGAGGGGCTCTGGGTTTCTGATCTGCCAGCTGCACAAAACCAAATCAGAATTGGTATAGTTTTCACTGGGCAAAATTCCTTTTTGGGTCATCGTGACATGGGCTGAACAAAAGCCCAAATCCTCAGTCCCTAAGTGATCTCCCCTGATCTCCATCCCAGAAGTCCTGGGCAGTCAATACAAAGGCAACACCCTTAACGTGTCAGGTGGGCCTTTGGCCACCCAAGCCTCTGAAGATGGGGTTACTGTGATCACAGTGACTGATGTAGACCAGCTGTTGTGTACAAACTACTCTTCCAGGTGACTTATGCATAGATTAACTTAACCCTCCCAACCATCCCTAAGCCAAGTCCTACCACCCTCCCTGTTTTCCAGATGAGCTGAGAGTGCTGGTGACATCGCACAGCTACAAAGCGACAGAGCCAGGGGCGGAACTCCGGACACGTGGCTCCAGAGTTGATAACAACCAGCATGCTGTAAACCCGAGGTGTAAACCCAAGTGCAACTCCGAGGGGGTGAGCGGCCATAATCCCCAGTGGCACAGAGGCGGCAGAGGAGGAGAAGTCGGTCCTACTCTGGACAAGCCACCGAAACTTTTTTCCATATCTATACAATGGGGATAATAATATCAGACGACACACCCAGGGTGAGGATTCAACTTCTATACTGAGGATCGTCCCATCTTGTGGCTTCCAGCGCCTTCAGAAGCAACAGGGACCAGATTCATCAGAAAGTTTCACCCTCTCCCACTTCGTGCAAGGAAGTGAGAAAAGTCAATAAAGCTCTAAGTTCTGGGATCGCAATAGAAAACAATGGACAAAAGCCATCAATCAACATTCACTGAAGACCAATAACCAATATTTCTACAACTCCTACTATTCCAAGTACGTGAAATATATTAACTGATTTGGTTTTCACACGGACCTTACAAAGCGACTTGAGATTTAAAAAAAAAAATAAAAAAACAAGGGGTGCCTGGGTGGCTCCGTGGGTTAAGCCTCTGCCTTCGGCTCAGGTCATGATCTCAGGGTTCTGGGATCGAGCCCTGCATTGGGCTCTCTGCTCAGCGGGGAGCCTGCTTCACCCTCCCTCTCTGCCTGCCTCTCTGCCTACTTGTGATCTCTCTCTCTGTCAAATAAATAAATAAAATATTTTTTAAAAAATCAATAAAAAACAAGATACAGAGTTAAATAACTCACCCAAAGACACAAAACTAAGGAAGAAACAACTATGGCTAAAAAAAATATGAAAAAATATTTAACCTCACCGTAATAAAAAATACACAGATGTTTAAAAATGAGATTTTTTGCCTATCAAATTATTTTAACACTTTCTATTTTTATTTTTTGTTTATTTTTATTTTTTTAAATGAGATATAATTGACATATAACATTATATTAGTTTGAGGTGTATAAAAATGGTTTGATATATGCATGCACTTCATGTTATCAAATGGTCACTGTAATAAATCTAGTTTGCCTCCGTCACTGCACATAGTTGCAACTTGTTATCTTGTGATGAGAACTTTTAAGCTCCAGTCTTTTAAGAAACTTCCAAATATACAATATAGTATTGTGAATTATAGTCACCATGCTGTACATTACATCCCTGGGACTAATTCATCATATAACTGGATGTTGGTACCTTTTGACTAACTGCACCCATTTCGCCCACCTCCCACATGCAAGTGCAGTTATAGAGCATTTGTCTTTCTCTGACGGACTTATTTCAGTCAGCATACTGTCCTCAAGGGCTATCTGTGTTGTTGCAAATGGCAGGACTTCCCTTCTATGGCTGGATAATATTCCATCCCCGTCAAATTAACCATTTAAAAAATGATAGTCATTGGGACGCCTGGGTGGCTCAGTTGGTTAAGCAGCTGCCTTCGGCTCAGGTCATGATCCCAGCGTCCTGGGATCGATTCCCACATCGGGCTCCTTGCTCAGCAGGGAGCCTGCTTCTCCCTCTGCCTCTGCCTGCCTGTGCTCGCTTTCTCGCTCTCCCTCTCTCTGACAAATAAATAAATAAAATCTTAAAAAAAAATGATAGTCAATACTGCAGTGAAATGAACTCATACAATGCTGGTAGATGTCTAACGTAAGGCAACGTTTCTGAAAAGCAATTTGGAAAGGCATGCTACTCTCTTAAAAAGTATATATTCAGGAATTCTCTTTTCCAGAATCTATGTGAAGGAAATAAAGATGCCAAGAAATACGTACGAGAATGTTCCCACGGGCTGAAACACACATACATCGTCTATATGTACATGTGTGTATGTGTGTATACATATGTGCTTGTATGTATAAAACAATGTAAATATACGACAGGGGGAGAATGGCTCAATTACAAAAAGTACTTTGAAAATTATATTCTGTAAGCACAGACTACTTTTTCAGTGTCGAAAGAATGATGGGAATTTTAAGTAATGATGTGCTTTTCTTTCTAACCAGATGACAGCTCCCCCCACCACTTGGATTAGCTGCCTGATGAAGCACCATTAAGATGAAAACTTGTGACTAATAGTTTGAGCTCACCCTAGGTTCATTCTTTTTAAAACATAGAATTTGCTGAAAAGGAAATTCTGGCTATACTCCCAACATATCCCTCCCTGTTTTGCAACCGGGAGGGTAGAACCACACTTTCTGGTGGCTCCATCTAGGAGCTACAGAGAGAGGCAGAATTTTGGAGACATTGTATAGCATCTGGGGGCCTCCGGGCACTAGTGGGAGAGGACGAGAAAGGGGGAATTGGTGCCTGAGTGACTCAGTGGGTTAAGCCTCTGTCTTTGGCTCAGGTCGTGGTCTCGGGGTCCTGGGATCAAGCCCTGCATCAGGGTCTCAGCTCAGCGGGGAGCCTGCTTCTCCCTCTCTCTCTGTCTGCCTCTCTGCCTCCTTGTGATCTCTCTCTGTGTCAAATAAATAAATAAAATCTTAAAAAAAAAGTAAATCAGCAAGAAGCTGCAACCGTTCTCTTAGGTCTGCAGTGCAAGGATTCCTTCAGGGCTTAAAGAGGCTGGGTCACTGCTTCTCACCTTAATCCCAAAGATGTAACATGTGACCAAAAAGCCAATCACTGGGCTCAGACCCTCTTTTCTTGAAGACCAGCGGCCATCATTTGAGACTTTGCAAAGCCCATTTAAATGTGGAAGAAAGACAGAGTCTGCTATAGTCCGTGCGTCTCCTTTGAAATCAGGCACAACTTTCTGTAATATGAGTCAACAACAATCCTCTTGAGGGTCTACTGTGTGTATAAACACTTTGCTTACGTTACGTCACTTCATCTTTTTTTTTTTTTTAAAGATTTTGTTTATTTATTTATTTGACAGAGATCACAAGTAGGCAGAGAGGCAGGCAGAGAGAGAGGAGGAAGCAGGCTCCCTGCTGAGCAGAGAGCCCGATGTGGGGCTCTATCCCAGGACCCTGGGATCATGACCTGAGCCGAAGGCAGAGGCTTTAACCCACTGAGCCACCCAGGCGCCCCACGTCACTTCATCTTCACTACAGGGGGACGGGTCCTACTTCATCATCTCTCCCTTGCACAGGGGGAACCGAACCACAGACACAACGGTATGCCTCAAGTCGCTCACTGCCAACACACAGCAAAGCTGCGTTTCTACCTGTGCTCTGACCTCTAAGTGGATGCCCCTTCCCTCTCTTTGAATCGCAAGTCACTAACTTCTCTGAAATTAAAAAGTTAGAGGCTCACTCATCTCATCTAACCATCCAGTCTGCGTAAGAATGCCTGTGAGACTAGCTCTGCTAAATGACGATGAACACAGGATCCTCCTGGAGAGCTTGCTAAAACGAGGACTGTTGGTAGTATGTGTGAAGTGGGGCCTGAGATTCTGCATTTCTACCAAGCTCTGGGGTGATGCTGGAACTGCTGGTCCATGGAGCAAAACTCTGGTTAAAAGGAGTCCAGTAGAAGCTACCATGGACTATTTAAATTTAATTACATATTCAATTCTTACATTGCCTCGTTTCAAGAGCTCAACAGCTACATGTGGCTACCATATTGGACACCACAGATACAGACTATTTCATTCATCAGAAAAAGTTCTTCTGTCTAGGGCATGCCGAAAGCAAGATAGCTACTTCTAAGGGTGGGGAGTTGGCGGCCCATTTCCTAGTGAACTCTTATTAGCTTCTAAACTGAAAAGACACATACCTCCTCCCTTCTTACAACTTTCACTACTGGCCCCATTCCATACTCTTAACAAGACACGACAAGGAAATATACCTCCTTAAATATGGAAGTCCTCTCAAATGTAGCATGTTTTTACATGTTTCTTATTAAAAATAAGACCACTTCAATGATGATTCTTACCTTCCCCAAAAATTAAAATTTGGATATGGGTGTATTAGAAATATCAAATTTAGACTACTGTTACCTATACTATAGCAAAGTAAAGGATATTTCAGATAGTCAATAATAATGACAAAACTACAAAAAATATTAGTAACACAAATAGAATATTCGACTCACAGGAAGAAAAACAGAAAAAGGACTTTGGAGCTAAAAGAAATGGAAAATAATTTATTTTTTTATGTGCACATAACTGTTCTTTATGATACCAGTAAAATTAAGCAGATCTGGCTAGTTATAAAACCTAGAAGAATTACTAAAGTCAGTTTTCTTAAATAGTTATACAGGCCTCTTCTTATAAAACAAATACAAATCTAAGTACTCAATGAATATTTTAGTCTAGTTTTCAGACTTTTTCTTTTTTCTTTTTTATTTGTTTGTTTGGAGGGGGTGGAAGGGCAGAGGGAGAGGGAGAGAGAGATTCTTACCATGCCCAGCACAGAGCCAGCACAATCCCACAACCCTGAGATCGTGACCTGAAGCCAAAATCAAGAGTCAGACGTTTAACCAACTGAGCCACCCAGGTGCCCTGCAGATTTTTTAAAAAAAATTTTAATACTTAAACCCAGGAAAGTTTCCAAATTTGGTCTTGATAAGCAAAATGGCCTATATCAATAAAATGACAGTGATTTTAAATTAATAGCATGCTTCAAATCCTTTAAGTTCCTGTTGTCACACTTAGGGCAGCATTTTTAAAAAAGTATATGTATATAGTGACTCATACTGTAACTGTTTAACATGATTGCAGACTTTAAATATTTTTTCTTCATTATAGAACATATGGTTCCTTAAATTATGCAAAAAATGATAGAAATTATTCATGAAAAAAATTGGTTTCTGTGCATAACCATACCCAACAGGTGTGTATTTTAAACACACGGGGGCTAATTAATGAGTGTTTGTATTCCTAAAATACTCGTTGGGGTGTATTCTAAGAAATAATTTCTGTGTTCTCTTACATATTAAAAAGTAACAAAAACCTGGAACTCATTTTCAGGAGTGCTTTCCTAAAATGCTAACATCATTCCTCAAAATACTTTTTCTTCTTTGACAGCTTATGCTTGGGTGCAACCCTGAAATAGTTTGAAAATTCTGCATGAGCCACAAGCAGGGCAGACTGGAACAAGGGACAGGAAGGCTTACACGTTGCATGCGTTTCCGCACTATTCATTTTGTAGGAGTTTTAAGGGACTTATTCTGAAAACTTATAATTTTGCAACTTTAAATCCTGAGGAACATCTGAAGGGGGCCTATCCTGCTCATTAAATAATTTTGGCTCATCTTGACAGTGACCTGAGAGCATAGATCAAAAGACAAAAGAAGGTCTTAAAAAACACTGACCATATTAGAAAAAAACCATTCTGAAATGGATGGCAAAAACCTTCAGCTCTCCTTCTGGAATTGTATCTGTCATCGTGATCTTAGGCCAATGGTTGGAATAAAGGAATCAAATTAAATAGAAGACTGTGTGATTTCAACTTGCTATGTTTAAAGTAGAAATTTCAGTTGCTTTTCGGGAAATTTCTTTTCTTCTGGCTGCATGACAAGAAGTGAAATCATCTCATTCTGGGATGCCTACACACACCTAAAAAGGGAATTTGGTTTTTAGTGGAATATGACCAGAAAACTAAAATTCACTATTTAATGCAAGTTTATTTCTTCACAGTTAAGCTGTGGTATTATTTACTGAACACAGGGTTGATAAATCTTTCTGAAATCAGATCAAATTAGCATCACAATTCATCAAGTTATGAAGGAATCAGAAATGTAATTATTGAACTTGGCTCAAATTCAGTATTTCAAAGGAACATATGGCTTAAAATACCTTTTGACGTTTTCAAAACTGTGTCTATAATTCTTGAAGTTTAACTTCATTTTTTATTTGGATATGAGAAACACTAACTGTTCATAATGCACAATGTAGGGATTAATGTGAATTTTTACATATTTTACGGGTTGAGAACAATGTGGTACTCTCTCTATATAGTCTTAATTTAAATATTTTTTAATGTTTAAGGAATGCATTTAGTGTTTAAGGTTAAGAGTGACATTTTACTAATGGTTTACTATTTACAAATGATCTGAAGAGTATTTTATGACAATAAAAATTCTCAATTCGGTTACTTTGAATTTTACTTAACAGATATGATTTCATTGGTAAGTCAAGGATTTTTTGTTAAAGAATCTTAATTGCTGTCATTACACTATAGGGATTTTTTAAAACACATTTTCATAGACGTAAGGTACTGATAACCATTTCAAATCTAAGTTCAAGTACAAAAATAATCTCAAATACAACAAATAATAAAATTACTAAACATGTTTGATTTCAAATTTTGTTCTAAACTGTTTCTGCATTTGTGCTAGTCTTTCAGAAATGAGCGATTTGTTTGAAATTTCTGTGATACCAGGCACTTGAGAGGAAAGTTTAAAAACAGACTTGGAAATGGTTAAAAAAAAAAACTGATTAAAAATGCTAGACGTCAATGACTTTAAAAAGAGTTTCTTACCGCTTCAGAATGCTCACTGCCATCATCATACATGTTTCTTCTACGCCTCAAACTAGAGTCTCAGCATGGCCATCAACAAGTCCTTTTGCAGGAAGCTAAAGTGCGTTATCCTAGTGATTCTGTTTCCACAGCTGGGATATAGTGCTATTAGTTTCCCACGCTTGGCAATGCTCTTAAAATAGTCTCTCAGACACCGAAAGACAAAAAATGACTATTTGCAAGCACTTCAGGAAATGATGGTCTGGCAGACTGAGTGAAAATTCCACAACTGAACAAAATTGGTTTTTGATGTAGTATATTAATTGATTACTAAAAGCAAAACAGACCCAAGAAAATATTGGGTCAGGGAACAGTCATTCACTCTTTTGGTAAGTAGTTTTATCACCTGACCCACACCTAGACACAGAAAGCTCCTGGTTCTCAATGGAGGGCTAGCAAACATTATAGGAACTCAGGTAGACAGGGAAAAAACATACCGCTCATAATTCCTTTCCATTTATTGAAATAAGTAGAAAGATTTTCTAGGAATTTAAAGGGAATTCGAGCATTAGTTTGTGTAAAATTAAAAGACTGAGTAACTTATTGGATATGATATTTTAGCCAAATCAGCTAACATATTCTATCATTATTATTTCAATAATATACATGTATACATGTCCCTCTTGGTCTGCGTTTGTTTCAAATTGTGAATAATTCGTGTGGGAAGGTACACAAAGAAATCCATGAATGATTAATGCTACACTGGTCCTTAAATGAAAAATAATCTGTCTCTTTTGTTAACTTCAGGTGGTATATAAAAGAATGTCACATTGTTCTGTCTCAACATTATGACTCAAAGAAAATATTTCAACAAAACGCTTTATTTTCCCACAGTCTTTTAAAAAATGATAACAAAAATCTTGCCAAACATCCTTGTAGTACAAGGACAGGATTTCTGCCAAGGAAGCCGTGATGTTTTAATTAGAAATAATTTAACCAAATACTGGACAGGCTTAATTGGTTGTACAGATCAAAATACAGTAATGTAGCAAAAAAAGCTCAACCTTGAGTGGTGTTTGGGAGGAAAAAACAAAACAAGCACAAATGCAAACCATGTCCAAGCATCCAACTCACCTCATACTTGTAAATAATTGGTCATCAAAGAGTTTGTGAAATGAAGGAAGATGGAGATTTATGAAGACACCTCATAAAGCAGCTGGACCCCTCCTATTCGGATGAGAATCTCAAGGCCAGAGAGGTTAAATAACTTACCCAAAGTCAATCAGCTAGACTGCCTGCTGGGAACAAACTAACCCCCAGATAATGTCCTCAGCTAAACTCTATGACAGGACACACAATACATCGGAGAGCAAAAGTACAAAGAAACAAGAGTGGGCTGAGTTCTGGAAACCGTCTTAACTATCAACTCCATCAGTCATTAACCTTGAGATCAAGGGCAATTCACGTAGGGCCTCTGGACACTTGCTCTCATTCTTAAACCAAGTGGACAAGATTGGAAAAACTGCCACCTCTCCTTCGACCTCTACCTTTCCAAAACTGTGCATATGAATAAGATAGCCCTCTGCTTAAAACGTTACCGTAAACAAACAAAAACAGAATTTGTATAGACTTCTGGATTTTAGGAGAACTCTTCAATTTCCTGTAATGGTGAACCCTATTATGCACACTAAGAGGAAAGAAAGCTAAAGAATAATGGAGAAAGAAATACTGCGTGGGAAATGGGACTTTGGCATAGAGAGGGAAATCAGGAAAGAAGATAAAAGCAAGTATAGTAAATTATATAGTGACACATGGGAGAAAGCTGCAGGTCCCAGGTAATACTCTGAGAACAGGCAGGGGAAAAAGGAATAGGCTGAAGATGTTGAAAAAAAGACAAGAGTAGACCAGAAAAATGAACTGCATTGAAGGCCACATTATTTTAAAAGGCATTCACCAATGTAACCGCCATATTAATATTTTTACCGTAGTTTATGACATGGAATGTACTACCTGCATATTAGTTTGTTCTAAAACCAGACCAATTTAATTGGTATTATTATCCTTACGATTCTACAAGAAAACAAAACTGGTATTCAGAGATGTTCGGCACCGTGGACAAAGCCAGAGAGCTCCTAAGAGTGCACAAGACAACGGACCCTCCAGCTCAAATGCACACGTTTCTCAAGCACATCACGCTGCCTGTCTAGTCACAGCTTTAAAAAAAAAAGGGGGGGTGCTATTAAACACTGTGTGATTAGTAACTTCCTGGACCAGGAGACAGAAGGGAAAATGAGTAACTCATAAACTCGTACCTCACCTTCAGAGCATACAATCTTTTAAGATGTGAGGCGGATATTGTCACCAAGTAACTAGCAAGACAAATAGTAAACAGATCCCAGGATCAGAGGATGGGCCTCCATGGGCAACACAGGAGACTCCCCAAAAGAACAGGATTTGAACCAGGCCTGAGAAGAAAACTGGGGGGTCACTGGGTACAAGACATTCTCAACTGAAGACAGACAGTAGCCAATCAATCAATCAATCAGTTAATCAATCAAAGTTTGTATGGGAACCACAGGCATTATGTCTGCAAAGGCAAGCCTGAGCCCCCCATCCTGGTGAGAGCCTTGAATTCCAGGTTGACTTTGAAATTTATCCTATAAATAATAAGGAGCCACCCAAGATTATAAAACAGCGGCTTGAAATGTTAACGTCTCTACTTAGGAAGGATTTCCTAAGTAAGCAGAAAGATTTCTGCTTTTCTAGGAAAAATGGCCTATGAAGCAGAAAGGCCAGAGAGGGGTGGGGGAGAGAACTTTATGAATCTGAAAGACAGAGGAGACAGCAGATCAAAGGTGGTCAACTCAGACAAGCAGCCTTCCTCACTGGCAAAACCACTGAGCACATAGTTTATGAACTGGTTTAACGAGGATCTCGCTTCAGAACCTACTCTCATTTTCTACAGCAGTATTTGCTAATGGACCTTATTTTTTATGGACTTTAAAATCAATTACTTCACAGGTAATTACTTTTATTTATTTACTTGTATGTTAAATTTAACTTTAAGGGGTGTGTATCTGGCTCAGTTGGAAGAGCACGTGACTCTTGATCTCAGGGTTTTTTTTTTATTTTTTTTTTAAGATTTTATTTATTTATTTGACAGAGAGAGATCACAAGTAGACAGGGAGGCAGGCAGAGAGAGAGAGAGAGAGAGAGAGAGGGAAGCAGGCTCCCTGCCGAGCAGAGAGCCCGACGCGGGACTCGATCCCAGGACCCTGAGACCATGACCTGAGCCAAAGGCAGCGGCCCAACCCACTGAGCCACCCAGGCGCCCCGATCTCAGGGTTTTGAGTTTGAGCCCCATGCTGGGTGCAGCAATTACTTAAATAAATAAATAAAACTTTAAAGAACTTCAAGATCTTTTCTCCTATTAACTTCCAAATATATATATAGTAAAATTTTTTTCAAGATTTATTTATTAACTTTAGAGAGAGAGCGAGTGCAAGTAGGGGTAGAGGCCGAGGGAGAGCGTCTCCATCAGCCTCCCTGCCGAGTGCAGAGCCTGATGCCTCATGGGGGTCTTGAACTTATGACCTCAAGATCATAACCGAAGGTGAAATTAAAAGTCTGACACTCAACATACTAAGTCACTCAGGTGTCCCTGTATGACAGTATTATTAATTACAGTCACTATGCTATACATTACATCCCAGGACTTACTTATTTTATAACTGGAAGTTTGTGCCTTTTGACCCCCCTCCAACCATTTCTTCACCTATTTAAGAAAGTAGATCTTAAAGTTTCTCTTTACAAGAAAAAAAATTTTAACTATGTGTGGTGATAGATTTTAACTAAACCCTACTGTCATAATTTTATAATATATAATCATTAAATTGTACACAAGAAACTGATATAATGTTATATGTTAGTTATATCTCAAAAAATTTTTTAAAGATTTTATTTATTCATTTGACAGACAGAGATCACAAGTAGGCAGAGAGGCAGGCAGAGAGAGAGGAGGAAGCAGGTTCCCCGCTGAGCAGAGAGCCTGATGCGGGGCTCGATCCCAGGACCCTGAGAACATGACCTGAGCTGAAGGCAGAGGCTTTAACCCACTGAGCCACCCAGGCGCCCCTCAATTTTTTTTTTTTTAAAGAATTTTTAATCAATTCACCTAAGGCTACTTCTGTGTTAAAATTTCTAAAAGTACTACAGTACTCAAATAATCACTTTAAAAAAAGCAATATGAAACAAGACATAGTAATCACACAACATAAAGAAAGTTGGATAAAACTAGTAACATTTCTATGAATTTTACAAGTATTTACTGCTACTCACAAAACATTGGGAAGAAAAAGTCTTCAGATAAACATCTCTTAAGTAGTTATAACTAAAACAAAAATATCCACAGTGCTAATTTGGCCATTAGTGTTTTGAAATGCAAATTAAGTTGGAAATGCTTTTTAAGAAGTATGGTTAAGAAGTCTTTAAAAGAAAGATGACTAAAAAGAACAGTACTTTCACATACGGAGAGAGAGCACAAGCTCACGAGAATAGGGTATTTGTTTGATGAGTTGCTGCCTTCCTAGGTCCTAGAACAGCAACCTAGCCCCCAGAGTCGTGCTCAGTGCACTTTTTTTTTTTTTAGATTTTATTTATTTATTTGACAGACAGAGATCACAAGTAGGCAGAGAGGCAGGCAGAGAGAGGGAGAAGCAGGCTCCCTGCTGAGCAGAGAGCCCGATGAGGGGCTCAATTCCAGGACCCTGGGATCATAACCCAAGCCCAAGGCAGAGGCTTTAACCCACCGAGCCACCCAGGCGCCCTCAGTGCACACTTTTTAACTGAATGGATGAACATGTTTCCCTGTTTCCATGCATTCCCATTCATTCATTCACTCCTTAAATATTTGTCATGCACTGCTATGATATAAATAATTGGCTAGATATTGAGGCTTCCAGGGTCAATAAGGCAAACACAGGTCCTGCACTAGAGGAGCTTGTAGCCTAGACCGGTGGTTCCAAAAAGGTATTCCAGAAATTTGCTGCAGAATTTCTGGTTGTCTCAACAATTGTGGGACATTACAGGCTGCCCGTGGGCAGTGGCCAGGGATATAAATGTCCTACATCGTGCACAAACGTTCTCGTGTAATAACAAAGTGGGTGTGTGCACCCCTCATGCCCTTGGTCTTGCTGGAATGCATGCAGGTGAAAAATCTGTTTATAAAATGATCCGAACCCAGACTCTAACCCTATTAAGCGTATAAGCACAAAGCATTTTTGTAGAGATGTCAAACGTACTGAGTTGTCTACAAATGAAAGTAGTGCGTGAATCAACAGAAGATTGTACTTTGTGTGGAACTTTATGAAGAATTGTGAAGTACTGTCTCCAGTAGCCACCCACCTGTGCCCCACACCACTGTCGACCAGCATTGACATCTGTCCCACCCACGGTACCTGCAGACAGGGGCAGACACCTGACTCCTTCATCGCGTCTTCCAGGGTGGTCATACCTGCGCCATCGGAAACTGAAATACACATGACTGAAGAATAAGCAAATTACTTCCTGAGGTTTTACATTATGTGTGAGTCGTTCACGTTAAGGTCGACTTTCATTTCAGGATCACGAAGGAGACCCGCGGAAGTATTTGTAAAAGAAACCGAGTCTGCTAGAAATGGGACCTGCCGTTCCAGACAAGAAGGAAGCCAGATAATTGCGTTTGGAGGAAGCAAATAAACTCAGTCCCGGGACAGAGACAAATGGGAGGAACCACTTCATAGAGGGCAGTCAGCAAAAACCTTTCTGAAGAATTACGCTTTAATTGAAAGCTTACAAATAAGAGGAAGGGACAGAAAGAACATTTCTAAGAAAAAAGAACAGCAGGTGCAAAGCCGTGAGGTTGGAAAGAACTTGGCTTATTGGAGAAATTGGGGGAAAAAAAAAATCAGTGATGATGAAGTACGGCAGGTCAAGGGACGTGATGCTGCTGGTGATGGTGGGAATCTTGGGGCTGCCCTAAACGGGTAGGGCGCGGGGCAGATGCTGGACTGGCCGGGCTGTATGGACGAATCAGTCTTCAGGGTGGAGGGAGAAAAGCTGGGTAGAGGTCTAGACTACGGTGGCCCCAGTGGGGTTCCCAGAGCTCTGGCCCATCAAGTAGAGAAGGTGCGTAAGAAGCATCAGAGGTTGCACGGGGTGAGACATCTGGTCTCCTAGGATCTACAGCCCCAGTGCACCAGGAGCGTCCCTGTGAAAACCTTCTAGAAAAGTGCTTTGTTTGTTTGTTTGTTTCTTTTTTTTTTTTTAAAGAGAGAGAGCACAAGCAGGGGGGAACAGCAGGCAGAGGGGGAAGCAGGCTCCCCGCTGAGCAAGGAGTCTGATGTAGGACTCGATCCCAGGATCCTGGGATCATGACCTGAACCGAAGGCAGATGCTTAACCGACTGAGCCACTCAGGTATCCCTGTGTTGTTTGTTCTTCATATTTTACCTGCTAGTTAGTTCCTTCAGACACTACGAACAACAAAGAAAAAGTGAGATCAGACACGGAGAGCCTAAGCAGCTGAGCTCCTACCAGATACCTCTTTGATTCTAAGTGGAGCTCTTGGCTTTAGCAGGAGCTCTGCTGCAGCATAAAACGAAATAAAAGGAAGGCGACATTTATTCGAGAGGTATAATCATTCGTGTGATATCATTCATCACCTTGAGAAGAAATCACATGTAAAATCAACACCAAATGGTTAGTTATATATGGAAATCCTCGTTTAAAAAATTTTTTTTTTAATATGACTTTTCTAACTAGGTTCATACCTTTGTAGATAGGAACAGCTACAGGTAAGATTTACAGAACATAAGCTCTTTATCTATCATCCAAAAATCTAGAAAGCTCCAACAGCAAGAGGCAGTGGAAATATTGAAGCCCCCTGAAACACGCTGTTTACATCTTCCCTTCAGAAGTGACTCCTGAAGAAAGAAACCACGCGTTGTTCCAAGGGTGTGTTATATTTTGATTCTCTGAATCCTGCCAATCCCATGTGTAGGATATGTAGATAATGAACCTATTTTCAGATTCAAAGGCCGCTATCTCTTACTGTTTGCTCTGCCTTCCTTCTCCTAAGTCTCCCCATTCCTCTGCTATTAGGCCTTTGGCTCCAAGGTGTCTGGAGATACAATTTGCAAAACAAACAAGACACAAAAACAAGATGAAACACAGAATCGGGCTTTCTTGGCAGCCTAGACCCTCAGCAGCACCTGATGCAGTTGCCTACTCTGTGACGTCACTCAGCTCCCCTCAGGCCCCATGGTGACTGTGTGGGCATGGGCCACCTGCTTCCTCTCCCCAGCACTCTTCCGGCAGCGTTCGGACCTTTTTAAGGGCAGAGCAAGGCAGCGGAGGGGTAGGTGGAATGGAGGGTGCACTGGGGGTTAGGACCAGGCACAACAAGAAGGTCTTGGAATTGTACCAAGGAGACTGTTCCCAAGATTGGTCGGGTGGTAGGCAAGCAAAGGCTCAGGTCAGGAGGAAAAAGACATGTCAGTCCTTAACACACGCTTGTCAAATGGTTAATCCCTTATCATCACAGGGCGCTTCACTATTTTCAAGACTTACACAAAGATTATATTTGATCCTCGAGGCCCCTATAGGGCTCATGTCATGATTGCTCGATTGGAAAAATAAGGAAATGGACTCTCAGAGACACTGGGTGATGTGTTCAATGTCACCCATCTACTTAAAGCCTATTCCAGCTTTTTAAAGAAACATCCATTCCATTTTGACACCAATCAAGTACTCATCAGGCTATGAGCCACTCGCTGGTATTAAGAAATACCAAGAGTTTTCAAAACATGAACCAGAATTCTTAAGAGTTTGACCAAGGTCTAGAACGATTTATTGTTTGTACTAGAAATAAGACTTTGCTCATAATATTTCATTGTAACATCTTTGGGCAAAGACATAGATAATGGATATTGTCGGAGTTAATAGACTAAACAGATCTTTTAGGATAAGTAGGGTTAATACAAAGATCTCAACTGCCAGAGGGCAGCCTATGGAATTTTTTTTTAAGGGAAATAAAGCTGGAAATCTAAACTCATACTCTCAAACTAGATGCCAGTGAATAAGAAATGTCAATAGTTCGTTAATCCCCAGAGCATTATATTCTCTCTTTTTCCCTTCAATTAGTTTCAGATGTCTTTGCAGGTCATTTTACTTTGATGTGTACCTTACACTAAATCAACACAGATCAGTCCACTGTAAAGAAAAGGAACGCTTACACACTTAGTTTATATCATCAAATCAGTGAACTGAAAACAGTTGAGAGGAGTCATGCCCCTAAGAAAGATTTTTCCAAGGACATAAAAATACAGATTTCATCCAGAGTCATACATTTTAAAATTCCGATTCTAATTTGAAAACTTAAGATCATCCAGAATTAAAACTGAAGTCATATTATTGTTTAAGAACGGTATCTCTTAGAAAAAAAAAATTATAAGACGATTTTTATCTCTCATGATCCTCTAACTGAACAGATCCCATTTTCCTGCTCCCAAATATAACATTTCCTGAATAAGAAAAACAATTTATAATTTTACTACAGATAACATGGGCTTGAAATTCAAAATATGCCCCCATATACTCGTAGATACAAATTTATATATTCACTCATTTGCTCAGAAGATGAGAACACCCAAAACACTAATAATTTCAAGTTGTGCTGGATATTTTATATAAAATGTTCTCCCTTAAAAACAATGATGAAATGCCATGAAGAAATTTTTTTTTTCAGGATTACTTATAACATAGTTCTCCGGGGCGCCTGGGTGGTTCAGTGGGTTAAAGCCTCTGCCTTCGACTCAGGTCATGATCCCAGGGTCCTGGGATCGAGCCCTGCATCGGGCTCTCTGCTCAGTGGGGAGCCTGCTTCCTCCTCTCCTCTGCCTGCCTCTCTGCCTACTTGTGATCTCTCTCTCTCTGTCAAATAAATAAATAAAATCTTTAAAAAAAAATAGTTCTCCAACTAAACAAACCCATGTATCCTCCTGTCATTTGTATAACAATTGAGGATAGATTATTGAAAAATGACACATCTAAGGGAGAGCAACTCTTCCAAAGCCACCAGCAGACAGTAAAACAAAGTGAGTAAGAGTTCTTATAACTGGAACTCTCGGAATGCTTTTAAGCAATGTACTTACTTATCATTCCCCTTTTCTGGCTACTCTTCTCTTTTCACAA
This sequence comes from Lontra canadensis, assembly GCF_010015895.1. Taxonomy (NCBI): domain Eukaryota; kingdom Metazoa; phylum Chordata; class Mammalia; order Carnivora; family Mustelidae; genus Lontra; species Lontra canadensis. The sequence goes on from NW_022631066.1 coordinate 6,553,962, forward strand.
TTTATCAATCCCACGGCTCTCTACTTCAGTACACTTGCATGATAACGTTAGGCACTGACCAAATTCCTTAGCCTAAGAACATTCGTGCAGTGGTGACACGGGCTATCTTGCGATAAAGCAATTATGTTCTCTGGTGTTGTAAGAATGAGCAGCACCAGATGCCATGTTTCCCCCAGCTTCACAGAGGAGCCCGGTAATGAGACAGGATATGTAAAAGGGCATCTCAATTCATGCAACCTGAAAGAAAACATGAATACCAAATAAGGAGACATTATCTCTCTGAAGGGGAAGAATGAAGTCTAATGAGACGGACTTGGGTGTTAAAGTGGACTTTTAGGCAGAAGACGTCATTGGTGGATGAGGCCAGTCGCACCTTGTTCGTCTCAGACGCTTCAGAGAATGCATAGGAAACAAGCAGACCTGTCGAAATATCATCTGTCCGAGACCTGCGCGCTGGTCAAAAGTCCTTATTAGGAAAAACTGAACCACCCTCGAGAAAGCAGCAAGATGACAGAGGATTTGAAATTTGGCACGTCTATATTTGTGTTTTAAGTGTCATAATTATTTTCCTTAGGTTTGCAAAGACTGTCAGCATTTCGACTTACTGAGTTGATGAACTAATCTTCAAAAAGCTCTGAATAAGACTTAACTTTGAAAGAAACACAAGCATGGACTCTTAAATTATGTTTAAAAGTTTCCTAATTCCGTAATTAAGAACTTGATTTGATTCATTGTGTTGGCCTATTATTTTGTTTCCTTTGTTCCAGATTAAGGGCAGAGAGGAAGTTATGCAAATATACTGGGTTGAAAATGATTTCTCTCAGCTGGTACAGGCCAGCTGGTTTCCCCTGGTAAAAAGAAAAAGGTAGAAAGTGGGAATGTTGGAATCGCATGTGTTCCTGACAAGATTTTGAAAGACACTGAAATTTCTGGATATCCGGAGTATCTTTAGGTTCATCATTTCACCCAGTGGAAAAACAGAGGCAGAAGGACGTAAAGAGGCAATAATCACCAGAATCAGCAAAAGATGTCTTAGCCCAGTTCCCCAACCACCTTGTTCCTTGTTTCGTGTAACTTAATTTATTCCAGAATTGTCTTCCAATCTGCAATTCACCAGGATGATGGGATAGAGGATATACGTGGTCCAAAGCATTTAAGTGCAAAACAAACATCTCAAAACAAAGCAACATACCCCAAAATAAACAAACTGACAACAACAACACCACCAACAAAAACCTTAGTGAAATCTGGTTATAAAGACAGATTCCAGAAAAAAAAAAAAAGTAAAAAAAAAATGGGATAAACATAGTCTTTACGAAAATATCTTTACTTGGCTTTACATACATTCCCTGTAGGAATGAGTCTGCTCTTGTTTTTCTGAAAAGTAGCTGGGACATAATGATAAGGAAAAAACAACTTTTTTTTTTTCCTTATGGATTATTCTGGAAGATTAAAAAAAACCCATTGAAATGAAAGTGATTCATTTAGAGAGGGTTAAAATGATTTTAAAGCACGAGTTAATTTTGAGAACAAATGGTGGTAGCAGGCGTAGTGGGTGATTTTCATGAACTCTAAGGGAGGAGCGTGGGGCTGGTCTGCAGAAGGTCTGGGGTGCCCAGCTGACTCCTGGAGGGCTGGCGGGCAGCCTCACCTGTTGCTGCTACACATTCAGGGCTCAGACGTCCAGGAGGAGCCTCATGAACCCATGCCCCCATTCCCTAAAGAAATCTGCAGTGGGGGCCTAGGCGATAAAGAGCACAGTTAGCAGCAGACCTGCACCAGCAGGTCTGTGTGTGCATGTGGGAAGCTGCCCCCTGACTGGCATTCCCTGTTTCTGCCGCTGGTATCTGTGTAGCCCTCGGCTTGACACCTTTCTGGCTGTGCTCAGATGCCTCATCTGGAGAGATGGTCATGGGTCCACCTCCCTGGGTTACTGTGAGGATTAAATAATACATACACAGCATATGGCCTCATTCAACATACACGCTTACTACAAGCTTCTTTGTAAATTGCATTTTATTTATTTATTCATTCATTCATTCATTCATTCTGGAGAGATAGAGCGCTTGAGCAAGGGAAGGGTCAGAGGGAAAGGGAAAAAGAGAATCCCAAGCAGCCTCTGCCATGCCAAGTGGGGGAGCAGGAGGTGGGGTTCCATTCCCCGACCCCAAGATCATGCCCTGAGCCAAAACCGAGAGTCAGAGGCCCAACTGACTGAGCCACCCAGGCGCCCCTTTAATTGCATCTTAAAAACTGTGGTAAAATAGAGAAACATAAAATTTACCATTTTAGTTATTTTGAAGTACACAGTTCCGTGGCACTAAGTACATTCCCATTGTTGGGACGCCTGGGTGGCTCAGTTGTTAAGCTTCTGCCTTCAGCTCAGGTCATGATCCTAGGGTCCTGGGATCCAGCCCCACATCGGGCTCCCTGCTCGGCGGGAAGCCTGCTTCTCCCTCTCATTCCCCCTGCTTGTGTGCACTCTATTGCTGTGTCTCTCTGTCAAATAAGTAAATAAAATCTTGGAAAAAAAAAAAAGTAGATTCACATTATTGTGCAACCATCAACTTTATCCATCTCCAGAACTTTCCATCATCCCAGACTGAAGCCTTGTCCCCATGAAACACACTTCTCCATTTCCTCCCCCTCCCCCCAGCTCCCAGCAACCACCATTCTACCCTCTGGCTCTGGCAGTCGGCCTGCTGCAGGTCCCTCATGTTAGGTGGAATGTGCATAGATCCGCCATCTTGCTGCAGGCTTACTTCACTTAGCATAATGCCTCCATTTTAATGGCATTATGAGTTCTAGGTTTATGCTGTGAGAATGAAAAGCAGCCCCAGAGAAGGCAGGCCTCTCACTCAGCTGTAGAAATTAAACAAACACACACCCTTTTTTTTTTTTTTTAACCCAAAAGCAGATACTGCCTCGGCAACGGGGACCCTTTATTATTCGCACAAACAATCCCTCATTAGATAAGGTAGCTTTATTAACCAGGAGCCCAGAAACCACTGTTCTTTGGGGCTCTCTTTAAACAATCTTCAACGTCTCTACCAATTAGCTGTTCCGGCTCCAGCATTACGTTTCTCAACAGTTACACAGAAGCAGTCACATGACAGTTCTCATGGGAACCCTGAGTCCTGTCGTGACTTCTACAATGGCCTTTGGATTCCTAACTTTCATAGGATACACAGAGAAGAGAAGCAGGTTGGAGAGCTCTTTAAGCTCTCAACTTTTCCTGAGCTCAAACTCAGCCTCATTAGCCGTCTTAGATCTTCATAGAGAAAGACACAGGTAAGTCAACTTGATCACATTCAAGAGACGGTGCACAGACCTATCCTTTCCCTACTGTTACACTGAACTGAATTCCACAACTTCCGCACTGTCAACTGATCTTTTACCCTGGGGATGCTCTAAGTATTTATTCTGTCTATGGTAGAGAGATTCGTGGTTCTTTATGTCCCAGTATCTGCACAGGTGCATACATCTTTTTTTTTTTTTTAATCTCGTTAACACTATCTGAATAAATGGTAAGATCCTCAATGATAGAGATCTCATTTAATTTCATCTGGGTAGCACTCAACGCATATCATGTGTAGGTGATTAGTATTTCTGGCAATATCGTGAAGTTACTTCTTTTTCATGTGGTTATATTTGAGTGCATGTGCAGAGGCTTTTTCAAAAACACCCAAACATCAATTAGCATTAATTATTCAGTCTACCATGAAAGTCCACTGTAAAAGCTTTGGAGGCAGAGCTGTGAATGACTCACAGAACCCATCTATGTGGCACTTAGCTTTGAAGATTTCCAAGCATGTGTTTTTATTGAACATTAAACGTTATTAAAGGAAGTCATGAAAATGGTCATAAACCTGGACCCAGCAAGGCGGAACCTCAGGTTCATCAGGTTTTATGCTACGATAACACCTGTGTTGATGCCAAGACAAGAGAGACCCCAAAAAAGAAAAGAAAGAGAAAGGAAAAGGAGAAAAAAAATGTGTGTGGGGGGTACGATGTGAGGTTAAATTACTGGATTTTATACATATTGATATCAAAGGTACGGTCTTCAAGCAATCCCTAGGGCTTCAGAGGGAAGACCAAACTAGAAACAGCTATACTGATGTTTTAAGTACTTTTTGTAAGCCCCCACCCCCACCCCATGGACCTTTACAACCTCCAATATGGAGGAATGCAGAGAGAATTATTACTCTCATTTCGTAGGTGAGAAAACACACCTAGAGATCTTAATAGACTTTCTTCCAAATGAAGACACAAGAGCTAAAACCAAGAAAAAAAATCTTTTTCTTCTCCTTTCAGTGCAGTGAGCTCTGTTCATCTAATCATGTTCCCAAATCCTGCTGTGTTCTCTCCAATCAAGGCCATTTTCTGCAGTCTTTGAGGAACTGAGAAGATGAGGAGGCCCAGGATGGTTCAAACCAGACTCTGAAAAGAGGGCATCTGTAGCAGAGCGCGTGGAACCTTCAGGTGTGGCAGACCTATATTATGTGTTGGTGGCACAGACAAGGATCTTGGGTATATCAGGGGTCAGATTTTTCTTTTTTCTGATACCTAGAATGCTTCTAACCAAAACAATGTCTTATATAATTGGACCAAGGTTTAAAGACAATTAAGTACTGTTTGTAAAGTTAATAAATAACATTAAAGTCCAAATGACAGCAGTTTCCTTGCCAAGAAAGAGTATAGAAAGTTCTAGTTCTCCAACTCTATGGGAAGATTTGGAGAGACTGCATGCCCTGGAATGGTGTCTTAAGGGGGAGCTCCATGGGAAATTCTAAGGGTATAGGGCTATTTCTGAGCCCTGACAGCCCTGAATCAACAACCTGATGACCTGTTCCTCGATGGTGCAAAATCTAGGAACCTAAAGCCAAGACAGAATACACTTCTCATAATAACTACAGCTTGAGTCAGATGTGGTCTCCACGTTATTTTGTGGAGAGTCATTCTCTCTCTGCACAAAGTCAGATAGATATCTAAACAAATTTGAAGCTTTTCTTTTCACTTTCCAAAATTAAGGCTTGACCTTTTTGACTAGTGTAGAGTTGATTTTAATCAAACCCAATATGCTATTGTCTCACACTATTGTACTCTTTAGTGATACCAGTGGGGTGATGCAATCTAAATGTAGGATCAGTTTGTACAAAAGGAAATATATTGATGGCTGGGACTGCGCAGGGGAAAACACTGTCTAATAGTTTATTCTGTAATTCTACTAATATATAACAAATAAAAATAACATTCGAATCTAAACCCCAGGAAACCTAATAAAATATTTACACACAGATCCAAAGAATATACAAATATTCAGTGAAATACTCACCTTTGCGAGAAGTCTACTGAATAGAAATGAAGACATTGTGCCATTTTTTATGTTTTCAAGTAGTTATTAATACTTAATGTGGGGTGTATTGGTATGATGTTAGTATAGTATTCACATTATGTTGGCATGGGCAACTGGTAAAATCATTTTGAAAAGAGATATGGAGGGGCACCTGGGTGGCTCAGAGGGTTAAGCCTCTGCCTTTGGCTCGGGTCATGATCTCAGGGTCCTGGGATGGAGCCCTGCATCGGGCTCTCTGCTCAGCAGGGAGCCTGCTTCTCCCTCTCTCTCTCTGCCTGCCTCTCTGCCTACTTGTGATCTATCTCTGTCAAATAAATAAATAAAATATTTAAAAAAAAGAGATATGGAGAGCAAAGCCAGAGACATAAGAACATTCAAACCCACTCACTATATGAATTCCATATCTGAGACTTTATCTCAAGGAAGTTATTTAACAGAGCCAAAAACCAGATGCTCAAAATTTGTTATTACAGATTGATTTATCTATAAAAACAAAAGTATAAAATGCATGATAATTCCAAGAAATAAATGACCATCGTATTTAGACAAACTATGGCAAATCCACACACTACTGTATCAGGCTGTGATTTAAAAAGTGACCTCAAAACACAGCTGAAGGAAAAGGCAGAATCCAGAAGAGTTTGTACACTGTGGTTACAACCATAATATGTAAGCTCATGGAAAACGACTGGGATATAACTTGCCAGAACAAAAATATTTGACCCAAAGAGATGAGATGGTGGTATTCCCTATACATACACATTTCCTTTAACACTTCTTATATTTTTATTTATTTTACAGAGAGAGAGAGAGAGTGTGCGTGCACATGCACATGAGTAGGGGTGGGGGTTAGAAGGGCTGAAACTGAGGGAGAAAGATTCTCAAGCAGATTCCCCACTGAGCTCGGAGTCAGCCTTAGGGCTGGATCTCAGGACCCCATGATCACAAACTAATCCAAAATCAAGAGTTGGATGCCCAACCAACTGAGCCACCCAGGAGCTCCATAATACGTTATATTTTTAATACGAATCACTCTTTTGGGAAAGATTATTTATTTATTTATTTGACAGAAAGAGAGAGACCGCACAAGCAGGGGGAGGGGGTGAGGGAGAAGCAGGCCTCCTGCTGAGCAGGGAGCCCAACACAGGTCTCGATCCCAGGACCTGAGCCGAAAGGCAGACGCTTAACAACAGAGCCACCCAGGTGTCTCAGTACTAATCACTTTTTTAAAAAAAGATTTTATTTATGTATTTGAGAGAGAGATCACAAGTAGGCATAGAGAGAGAGCGGGAAGCAGGCTCCCCGCTGAGCAGAGACCCCCCCCCCCCCAATGCAGGGCTCGATCCCAGGACACTGGGATCATGACCTGAGCCAAAGGCAGAGGCTTTAACCCACTGAGCCACCCAGGCGCTCCAGTACTAATCACTTTTAATTAGTGACTTTGATGTGTAAAGTTCTCTTTCAAGTTTTTTCAATTTTAACAAAAACACTTGAGCAATTCTCTGTCGGGATTGTGCAAAATTATCTTTTTCTATGAACAGACTGTTTTGTGGGGCTAGGTGAAATCCCACATTCTGACATCTCCAGGTAATAAAGCCAGCATCCCTGCGATGATCCTTTAAAGCAGCTCCATGTATGGATGTTAGCCACAAGGGCTTTATTTATAACATTCTGGTTCCATTTAAGTGCAATTTATCCCTGAAAAATGATGCAGAAATCTGTAGCCTTAGACCATTTATTTGTTTTATGACATATAGGAGTTGAAGGAGAGCAGAACAGTCCACCTCCAAAAATTCCAAAGTGGAATAAAAATTATTTTGACTTGAAGTTACTTAATAAACAGTTGGGGCAGAACAAATACTTTGACCCTCCTTTGTCCCCCCAGAAAGCAGGTAACAAATCCCCCACCTGAACACACTCTGTTTACCAGGAGGGGGAAGGCACCCTTATGGCTAGAGATAGGGAATTGGAGGCCTTGTTACCTCTTCACTGATTTGCCCAAACCTCTTTCTTTGCCAATTCTTCACAAACTTATTGTTTCTTGGCCTAAAAGCCATTAACACCTGTCTGCTTTGGTCACTTTGAGTCTCATATTTTTATGGACTCCCATATATATGAAATTAAATTTGCTTTTCTCCTGTTAATCTTCTTTTCATTGAATTATTAGACCAGCCAAAGAACCCAGAAGGGAGAAAGGGAAATTTTCCTCCAACACAGGTTTGGTGCCCAAACTGGGGTTCTCTCCGGTCTGGATATCGCTAGCTCCAAGACCCCTGTGGCTGCAGAATTCTGGACCTCCTGACAAGAGCCAGCAGAAAGTAAGAAGTCCTACCATGTCAGTCTCCCAGGTCACTGCCTACAAGCTTTATTGGGAGTAGCGAGAGTTCTCTTCTTTTCAAAAAATTTAGATTAGCAGAAGAAAAATGAAAGTTTCCTAGTTCCTCTCTGGGAAGGTTTATCATGGGTACCCTTGTTTTCTATGGATTCCTTAGAAATGGGCATTATTTTCTTTTGTCTCTGTCTTTTGTGTCATCTGGAATAAAGAGGAAAACCAGAGGGGAGAATGCAGGCCTGGGTCTTTTAAGCTTGCTGTTTGAGCTGGCCTCACCAACCAGTATGCTGATGGTTCTCGCCAGACCAGCGTCTGTCTAGCAAGCTTTGCTGTGTGGCCCCTAGGTAAAAACAGGATGAGGTTTTCCTTTGGTCTTGTTCTATGTCCTGAGAGCTTGGGTTATGACCAGGGAGAATATTCTCTCTGGTGACCGTCAGCCAGAAGGTATATGTACCAACATTTGTCTTGGGGGCCAGTCAAGTAGAATGGGATTCTGAGACCTAAAGTCATGAGCACCATTCTCTTTGTCTTCCATGCAAACAAACTCTTGGGGGAATTTGTCAGGAGGGGTCCCAGTCCTTGAAGGGTCTTTGTCATCTCCATCATCACTGTCTTGTTAGTGCTGGAACAGTCCCATTTCAGGAGCACCTGACTGTATCACTGTATTAGCATCCCTCTGATTGGAGGGAGGGAAAAGCAGAGACACTGTTTTCACTACGCCATTGTTACTGCCTGTGATAATGAAGGTCTTTGCTTACTTTTTCTTTCTTTTTTCTTTTTAAAGATGTTATTTATTTATTTAACAGACAGAGATCATAAGTAGGCAGAGAGGTAGGCAGAGAGAGAGGAGGAAGCAGGCTCCCTGCTGAGCAGAAAGCCTGATGCGGGGCTCGATCCCAGGACCCTGAGATCATGACCTGAGCCGAAGGCAGAGGCTTAACCCACTGAGCCACCTAGCGCCCCAGGTCTTTGTTTTCTTAGGCTAACTCTGGGAGTAATTTTCTGGGTCTTGTAAAGGCTACCCCTTTTTTACTCTCTTTTGGGACATTTCTTGTATCCATGGTGAAGCCATAAAAAGGCTTACTGGTTTGAGTTGCTATTGAGATAAATATAAGATCTTACTGATCAATGGGCACATGAAGGATCTTAGAATTGGAAAAATGTCTGTATTTGAAGAAAAGAAATTGTTTTTAGAGAGCTCTCATTCTAAATAATTGTCTTATTGTATTACCTAGATTATTTCTAAATAAGACAGAATACTGAAACATTAATTACCAAACATAAGTTTTACCTAATTTTGGCTTATTACAGAGGAACTAAAGATATTTGAGTCTGTTAGTAAATGAGTACCACACTTAACAATTAAACTATGAGGAAGCCTATGTTTCTAAGAACTATAAAATGTATTCATAATTTAGCTGATCTAAAGTATGCTGATACAAAGTTCATAATTGCTTACTTCTTAGTTTTTATTAGAAGTTACAGTTTCTAAGAGTTAAGAATGAATTCTAATTAATAAATATAATTAAAATAGAAATACAGCAGTGCCCGGGTGGGTCAGTCGTTAAGCGTTTGTCTCCGGCTCAGGTCATGATGCCGGGGTCCTGGGATCGAGCCCCACATGGGGCTCCCTATTCAGTGGGGAGCCTGCTTCTCCTTCTCCTCCCCACTCATGCTCTTTGTCACTATCTGTGTCTCTCTTGCTCTCAAATAAAATCTTTAAAAAATTTTAAAAATAGAGACATAATAAATCAAGCAGAAATAATAAAGGAAACAATTCTTTTTGCAAGAAAAGTGAAAAATGTTTTGGGGCAAGAAAAAGTATCAGATATGGACATACATCTTTCTTAAGAGAAAAGACAATAATTTTGTCCTAAAATACAACTGGCTGTTTCAGAATGAGAAAAAGGGAAACAGAGGACAAACTAAATGGAAATGGAAGAGAGAGACAGAAAGAAAGAGAGAGAGAATTTTATCTTGTGCAATCAAGCTGGCTAAAGTTGAATTATAAACATAAAGGTTTTTAAAAATAAGCTTTAATAAGGTGTTTATGTTAAAATAAATCTTAATTTTCTTTCATCTGCAAAAGGGACAAAGTTCTTTGGACTCTTGGTCTGCTGCCGATTATGAGACCATGAGAGATTTTTCTCTACCTTTTAGTAAATCTGCCTAGAAAGCAAAGATTATGTGTCTTACCAAAATAATTTCCTGGGGCACCTGGGTGGCTCAGTGGGTTAAGCCTCTGCCTTCAGCTCAGGTCATGATCCCAGAGTCCTGGGATCGAGCCCCGCATCGGGCTCTCTGCTCAGCAGGGAGCCTGCTTCTCTCTCTCTCTGTCTCCCTCTCTGCCTACTTGTGATCTCTGTCAAATAAATAGATAAAATCTTTAAAACAAAACAAAACAAAACAAAACAAAATAATTTCCTGATCTCCATTTTGTTTTAATCACATCTGTGATTACTTAAGAAAACTGAATCTTCTCAATAATCAATGAACTAAGTTTTGCTCACAACTGTGTAACCTTCTGTATTTGTTTTAATAATCTTTTATTGTCACTTTGGTTAAACAGCACATTAAGTCTTAAATTTTGTAATGTTCCACAATCATATTTGGTCAAGCGTCCAAAACCTTTTGATATTTTTGAAGAAACTTCCCCAAATCAAATTCTAAATGAAGTCTTTCTGACCTCAAACTAAGTTTGGGACTTTGTAGAGGATCCATAGACTATCTCAAAATATTTATTCCCCCAACCCTTATAAAAAGAGAGATATTACACTCATTATGCTTATTTGATATGTTAAATTGTCAAATAAGAAGTGATGCTAAACATTCTTTAGACAAAATATATACGGAAATTATTAATATAAGTGTTCTAGAAATTGTATGAAATTCCTAAAACTATGATGTGACCTGGTATAATGCAATCAGTCATAATTCTAGTTATTATTATTATTTTTTAATTTTTAAAAACGATTTCATTTATTTATTTGACAGAGAGAGACACAGCAAGAGAGGGAACACAAGGAGAGGGAGTGGGAGAGGGAGAAGCAGGTTTCCCAGGTGCCCCTCTAGTTATTATTTTAAAATGTATGTTACAGAGACAACCAAATTCCCTTGTCAATCGCATTATAATGAACTCTCATCAGATCTTTAACCAACGTTATGAGAGGTTCATGCAAAGGACTCTGACAAGTACTCTAGGAGAGAGGTTTCCTTTTTTTATTTTTTTTTTTAGGAGAGAGGTTTCTGATAACTTTAAGACCATATCACTGATCTGGGTAAGAATTTCCAGAACTAATGGAAAAACTAAATTCAAGCAGAATAAGAATTAATTATATGGGGCTAAATGAACTGATGAGGATGATTATAATTTTCCTGACTTTTTGTTTGAAATACCTCAGGTTCTTTTAAGTTATTTCTTGAGATTTAAGGAAAACTTTTTCTTCTCCCTCCCTTCTCCCCTGCAGCTCTCCTTCAGCTACCTATGACCTATAGCAATTTAGTAAAGTCTACTCACGTACAAAGATGAAACAATTACTCTTTTTCCCTAATGACCTCCCCGTGGATTCTCTCTCCCTCCCCTACTGCTCCTCCCCCTGCTCATGCACTCTCTCTCTCTCCCTCCCTCTCAAATAAATAAACAAATCTTTAAAAAAATGTTTCAGCAAAGCAAACTTTGAAAAGTCCATATGGTCAACCGCTATTCTTGCTGCACTTAATGTAAATAATCAGGCCAAGTTTAATGGGACTAGACTTATTTTGCAAAAACATTAGTCTTACTTTGATTATCTTTGATAGCAATGGGGGTAACTGCCCCGAGAAAAAATCTGTTTCAATGGAAAACTATAAATAAACCCTTTTGGATATCAGATTCCAGTCCCGTTAATTGATTTATGTTTTCTATTATAAACTAACTGGATTTGAATGCTTCTAGTTTTCTCCAATATCTGGCTATAATGTTCCAAAATAACCCACTTCCAATTTTCCAAAATTTCCAATTTTCTCCCACCCTGTGACTTGGAATCACTGAGAACTAAAACTGCTCTTTTTCTAAAGCTATGCAAACTAAAGTTGGACAACTTGATATGAACTTCAGGGAAATCACCACAACAGCTCTTGTATAAACCATCTTCATGCCTATTGTGTGTGGCCACTCATGAAGATCACCAGAGACATCCCAACTGCAAACTAGGAAATCTGTCCGATTGCTACTGCCTGTCCTCATTCTATCTGAAAATGCTTTGAGTTCAATCTATAAGTCTTAACTGATGACCTGTAGAACTCTGACTAGGTTTATAATTTGCTCTAATCATTAACTCTTATTTTTATAAGAGTTATAAAGAGTTATAAAATGCCTCTTTCTAAATACCTAATTGTGAAACCATCAACAAAAGGAAAGAGCAAATACTGACCAGGAAGATATTTGTGAATGATATACCTGATAAGGTGTTAATAACCCAAATATCTTTTAAAAATCATACAACTCTAAATCATACCCTAAAACAATCTGATTTAAAAATGGACAGAGGACCTGAATAGACATTTTTCCAAAGTAGACATACAGACGGCAGACACATGGAAAGATGCTCACCATCACTAATCATCAGGTAAATGCAAATTAAAACCACAATGAGAGATCACCTCACACCTGTCAACATGGCGAGTAGTTCAAAGAAAGAATAAGTGTTGGCAAGGATGTGGGGAAAAGAGAACCCTCGAGCACTGTTGGTGGGAATGTAAATTGGTACATCCACTATGGAAAACAGCAGGATGGTCCTCAAAAAATTAAAAATAGAAATACCATACAATCCAGTGATTCTACTTTTGTAGTATTTACCCCCCCCCCCAAACGAAAACACTAACTGAGAAAGATATATTCACCCCTATGTTCATGGTAGTTTTATTTCCAGTAGCCAAGATATGGAAGTAAGCTAAGTGTGTCCATCAATAGATGAATGGCTAAAGATACGGTGAGTTTGTGTGCATGTGTGTATAAACACTTGTTTAGAAAAAGCCATGAAAACAAAACCTTGTCATTCGCAGCAACATGGATGGACCTCCGGAGTATTATGTTAAGGGAAATAAGTCAGACGGAGAAAGACAAATACTGTATTATTTCACTTATATGTGGAATCTAAAAACCAAAATAAATAAACCAACAAAACCAGAGACAGACTCATGGATACACAGAGCAAACGGGTGGTTGCCAGAGCAGAGAGGGGTGGGGCGATGGTCAAAATAGATGAAGGCGATTAAGAGGTACAAACTTATAGTTCTAAAATAAATACGTCATTGAGATGTGGAGCACAGCACAGGGAACACAGTCAATGATATTGTCACAACTTTGCATGGTGACAGATGGAACTAGACTTACGATGGGGAGCACTTCACAGTGTATGTAAATGTCCAATCACTATGCTGACCTGAAACTATGTATGTCATCTATACCTCAATTAAAATTTTTTTAATTGATTTATTTTCAAGACTAAGAAGACCAATTCAGCAAAATATTAGAGCAATCTACCAACCCCACTTCTGAATTAGGAAACTCCTTGGGGATTCCATAGGCAGGCCTGCAGAGCAGAATATGCCACCCCAAAATATGCCACTTTTTTGAAATTTTGAATTTTAATTCAAAATAATGAGTATTTTAATTCAAAATACTCATTATTTTGAATTAAAGTTACTCAAGAAACAGCTGGTGCAAGGACACTCTGAACCTCCTTTGTCCCCCTGAGAGCAGAAAATAAATCTCCCATTTGAAGACACCCTCCCTGTACCAGGAGGGTAGAAAACGTCTTTACCCCCAGAGAGGGGGAATTCAAGGCCAAAAATGCTGTATGAACAAACTTTGTTACATCTTCACTAATTTGCGACTTCAAGCCTGAACCCCTGCTTTGTCAATTCTCCAAAAATGTATTGTTTCTTTTTCTGAAACAGCCGCCTGCTTTGGACATTTCTTTGAGTCTCATATTTTTATGGGTTCCCGTATGTACACAATTAAATTTGTTTTTTTCCTGTTCATCTGTTTCATGTCAATTTAATTATGAGACCAGCCAAAGAACCCAGAAGGGAAGAAAGGGAAAGTTCTCCTCCCCTGCAGAATACACGGCTCCCGTCAATGTCCTCTTCTTTTTTCCCCTTCCCAACTGCTTTAGCAATAGAAAGGTTAAGAGAAAGAAGCAATAATAATTCAAAAATTACTAGACTTTTTAGAATATTTAACCTCCTTCATCTTTTGATTTTTTTTTTGTTCTTTCGGGCTGGACGTCATTCAGGAGCTCTGGTGCTTTACCCTTTGGGAGTTGAGGGCCACAGTGAGAATCTGTGGAAGCTAGAAAATGAGAATGTATACATAGACTCAAATATTTGCATATTGTTTCTGGTGAGTTTGCACTTGCCTTCTCCCGGCCCTCTGATCCCAGGTCCGCAGACAACCACTTAGGAGTCCCACTTTGCAGGACCGTTATTTATTTTAATCTCTCTTTCTTCCAATATGCAAATCAAAAACAGCTCACAAATTTCCCCTGCTGCCTCTTCTAGAGATCATGGTCTGGGATCTCTGAGCTAAGTTCTTTCATTATTAGGCAGAGTAGAAAATGTAGATAGGCAAGTGCATTCCCTCAATAACTTGGGCACTGTGCTAAACAGTCTTTATGCATTGTGATTTTTAAGAAAAATTCTCACAAATACTGGAAATGCAGATATTAGTATTCTTAATTTTATAATTCAGATATGATCAAAATTTGCCAATCGTACAGTTATTATTAAGGGAATGGCCTAATAGTCAAAGTCAAGTTTGACCAGATCCAAACACTTGCTCTTAACCACAGCCAGAAAAACTGAAATTGTGGGTAATGTGTTAACTAAACAAAAAAGCCTACATGAGTCTGACAGGTCATTTTTGTTGGGCACACGATTTCAGTCATAAAGAATATTCAAGTTCAAGAAACTTAATGCAACAATACCAGCATTCATAAAAAGATAACAAATGCACTTAACGCTAGTCGGAGTCTTTTTTTTTTTTTCCCTTGATAGTGAAAAAGTAATTATCAGTATCAATTTTTACTAGTTTATTAATTTCACCTTCATAAGAATTAAATGTATGGTTTCTAGATGTGTTTTTGTGAGTTTGGGATTTGCAGGGATTTTAAAGGAGTACAACTGCTAGAAAAGCTGAAAACATACTTGGTTAGAACAAAAATAAGGGCCATGTGCCTTCTTCAGCCTCCTAAAAAGTTATTCCACAATATATATAGACACACACATGAATGTATACACAGACATATATGGATTTTAAAATTATCTTCCTTTATATTATAGTCCAAATTGAAAAACTAGCTTCTGTCATCATTTGCTTTAACCATTAAAGCAAAAATCCACGTGTTTACCAGCCTATTCAAAAACCGGTATTAGTTAAAATGAGAAATGATTAGGTCACAGGAAACAAAGAGCTAGGACTGGGGGAGAGAAAGTAGTTTAAAAACGTCCCTGTGTGGATTCCCCAATCATTCTTCACAGAACCGAAATTAACTCTACGATAAACCACTCCACTATTCTGAAGTCATCTAGATTGACATCCCAATTAAATAACTGTGACATTTTGGTGCCTTATTTCACTGCTGAAAATATTCAAAATGACCACTGGAATGTGTTGGGCAATTCAGGATACTTAGCAATTTGGGGGACAGAATTATACATTTTCCCAATTCATAAGAGAATTCCTCTGCAGAAACAACCATAACAGCTATTTTGTGTGCGATCACATTCTTAGAAAGCAGGCAAGTTTACGGGAAAGGATGATTCTAGAGGCCTCTGAGAACAAACAGGTATTGAATAATTTCTAAAATACAGGCGAGCGATAGCTTTAGAATTAGTGTGCACATAGCCAGCCATGCCAGAGTCTTAGGAAATAGAACCGTGGTACACAACACTTAACGCGGGCAAGCACAAGCAAGGAAAAGGGTGTGCTTAGAAAATTCTAGATGAAATGTAACAAAAGATAATTAAAAGCACCTAGATTAAGCGACTCATCTCACAGTTGCCTGATTGTGCTAATGCCTTCATCTGATATAAGATGGAACAAGTGATTACCACACACAGGTAGGTATTTCTCAGTAAGGATTTTTCCTTTTCTCTCTCTCTCTCTCTCTCTCTCTTCTTTCTTTCTTTTTTTGTTAGATGAACTTAGTGTGTATTGGAGCCGGAAACAGAAGAGGTACCTTGGAAAGAATTTCTAGGCAAGCTGTACTTTATTGAATTTAAAAAGGTATTTTCATGTCCTACTAGCACAGACCTTTGTAACCTCAGGATTTTTCTTTTTATAGGCTCTAGCTTACATTTGGGTTCTAGCGCGATGATTGTTTTTTCTGAAAACTTCCCTCGAAGCCCCATAATGATGTGATCTTTACTTTCAAAGATCCATTCCAAATTGAAAGACCCAAACATTCAGTTTTTGTCTGGTAAAGCTCTATGCTTACTTTTTTTTAAACATTAGACTCCCATTTCTGTATTTCATTAAATTCACAAATTTTTGAAATGACAAACAAGCAAAGAAATCTGAATTTGCATCCATGCAGAAAGTCAAATCATCTTGATTTACATAGAAAGGCTTCTGGAAAAAAAAAAAAAGAAAAGAAAAGAAAGCAAGCAGCAAGTGTCTAGACTGTCAGTGTCATGCGTAAGGGACCCACTGTCCACAGCTGGAGAAAGCATTTCCATTTTCCAGTGTCTCCCAGTCTCTCCCTCTCTCTGCCACAAGCTACTATACTGATCTCAATTACATACAGTTTAAAACCAGAGTTACAGCTCTCCTTGCTTAAACCGCCCCGGAACATTTACATAATCGCACTGCAAATGACATTTCTGGCATGATAAACAAAACTTTTAAAAAAGTGAAGCGACGAATGTGATTGAGCTTGAGCTCGCTAACAATAAAGGACATTCCTGTTCTCTTTAAACCACACCGTGCATCTGGCCTGCCTCCCTGCCCGCCTGCTTACCCCAGGAATGATGTACTTAGTCTGAGGAGACATGAAGCGTCTGTCAAGCATGCCAGCCCCGTTCCAAGTGCACCCAGCTCTCCAGAGAGCAAGAATGTGCTTCCCAGGGGCAAGAACTCAGTTAAAAAGCTCAAGGCAGCCAAGGGTGGCTTTGCTGACCGGCATATCAATCAACTGCTTTCCTTTTCCTTGCTGGCTGGAGGTGCGCGCAGTTTTAGCCAGCCAGTGTGACTTTCTAAAAAGTTCTTCAGATTATAACGGCTCTCTCTGTTCTGGAACCATTTAGGCATCGCAGACAAGCTCATCAAAGTCAATTAACAAACGCAAGTGGGAGGGTCTCTTTCTCCTTCCAGCTACGTCAGCTGGCTTGCAAGAGCAAAGCCTGCAAACTTGTGAAACCGACAAACGTTTCATCAATGTCAGATGCCTGCCTTGGGGCGACAATGGCTACAGCGGTGCTTCGGGATACTTTCTTTACTATACAACAGATTGCACAACTGGACAAGCTGTCAGTGTTCAAGAAAACTACTAGACTGTGAAAAAAAAAGTCTGGAACACAAGTGAGAACATTCCTGTGCTCACATCCGATGGGAGAAAATATTTCCTCCCTCGCATACGAGAAGGCGATATCTTTATTTTGTGGTCACCTTTCACATTCTCCGCGTGCATGACAAAAACATTTTTTCCCCCCAGAAAGCCAAAAAAATATTGCTTGGATAAATTTAATTTTATTTTAACTGAAAACGTTTTTTCATCCAAAGATGACTTTTTAAAAAATGGAACAAAAACCACTATACTCTAAGAACATGTTTGCAAAGCATGTAACAAAGGATTACTATCCAGAAGACAGAAAGAGCTCCTAAAAGCCAATAAAGAAAAGACCCACAAAATGAGAGAATAAGGAAAAGAAAAAGGAATAAATAAACCACAGAAGAGAAAAACCTAAGTGGCCAAGAAACGAAAAATGCTTTGCTGCTGGTTGGGAATACAAATGAAAATCTCAATTTACCATTCACACCCATTCGGGTAGAAACATTTAAGGTATTTGAAATACCAGACCTTGGTGAGGACGTCAAGCAGGGGTTGGCACACTCTAGCCTGAGGCCATATCTAACCAGCTACCCATTACTCGTAACTTGCTAGCTAAAAGGATGACTGATGGCTGCTTTCTCTTGACAGGTGCAGAGTTGAGGTTATGAGAGAGACCATGTAGCTTACCAAGGCTGAAATATTTCTGGGCTACTCCTTCACGGAAAAGTTTTGCCAGCCCCTGAAGCAGAGTAACCAGACTCTCAGACTTTGTGGGTGGGAGTATAAATCGGGACAGTCATGTTCGTGATTTTGCGAAAGGTGAGGGCAGCAAAGTTGTTAGTGACAGTGCCTGTTGGGGGCCCTCCTGTCCCTCACACAGGCACACAGGGAGGCAGAGTAGGCACAGAACGTCGCTAGCAACATTGGAGATGTTAGTAAAAACCTGCTAACAAATCCAACATGTAGCAACAGGAAAGTGGATAAACAAGGTCTGAGACCCTACAACAAGGAGAGTAAATGGTTTATGAGTAACTGCATGGATTAAATCAAAGCAAGCATGTCAGTAGGGAAAAGCAAGTTGTAGGACCTTTATACCTTGAGAACCTATGATATGATTTGTATAAAGCTGGAAAATACTCGAAAATACTATATGCTTTATAGGTAGTGAAAGTATAGAAATAAATGTGAAAAAGTAGTAAATGCAGGAGAGTGTTACACCAGGAAAGGAGTCCATCTGGAAGAATTACTGAAGGTTGGGGAAACTCTATTAGTGATATTTTATTTCTTACACTATGTTGTACTTCCACCACTGGCCACTATATTATTTTCTATGTATTTTTTGTAACTGAAAATTTCATAATAAATGAATTATTTATTCATAATAAAGAAATAATTTTAGGATTAGAAAAAACAGTGGAAACAATGAGGCAAAAATGCCAAATCATTATATAGACATTAAAATGTTTATAGGACACTTTCATTTGTAACAAAATACATAGGATATATGAGAATAAGTAAAAGAAAAAGAATAGCCTACCATTTTTTTTTCTATAGTAATGACTCCACTGTTAAAATTATTTAGAGAGAAACTTGTAAGGAAACATGAATTCTATTTATAGTGGTTGCAACTGGGTAGTGGGTTGAGGGCAGGTTTTTTTCTCTCCTTTAAAAAAATTTAGTATTTTGGGGTACCCGGGTGGCTCAGTTGATTAGGTGTCCGCATCTTGATTTCAGCTCAGATCATGATCTTAGGGTCCTGAGATCAAGCCCTGTGTCAGGCTCTGCGTTCAGTGGGGAGTTTGCTTAAGATTCTCTCTCTCCCTACCTCTGCCTCTCCCCTCGCTTGTGCGCACACACACACATACACACACATTCTCTCTCCCTCAAAAAAATAAATAAATAAATAAATAAGTATTTTCAAACTTTTCATGATAGGTTTCTATTATTTTTCTGATCCCCCAAAAGTATTAAGTGTCTAACAGGCAACCAAGGGTTATCCAATTTTCTAGGGAAATTAGAAACCTTTGTTTAACTCACTATTTACTTTAGATTAGGATATTTTATATATGTGTAAGAGTAGATACTAATTTGTAAAAACTTGATAGAAATGCCAATGGATTTGATGATTTGACCAGCAGAAACAAATTCATCCGGTAAAAATGCTAATGATTTCCATCTTGTATAAAAGATAACCTCCTCTCCCCCCACACCATAAACTGTTTTATTGCCTGGTGCAGTAGTTAACAGTTCTGTATCTAATTTAACAATCTTAGCCCTGTATCTTTTTTTCAATGACTATAAACGCTTAGGTCTCTCCCATAATCTTTTAAAACTGGTTTTACCATCCTGCCAGTTTCCTCAATAAACTAAAACATCTTTAACACATTCACGGTACATTTATTTACGATAAACATACTGAAATTTTTGGAAAATTACACTTGGCCTTCAATGTTTCTGACAATGGCGTATTTGATTACTAGCTTTCCAAGTCTAGCCCATATTAGTATATAGTGCCACTAAGATATACTTACAATAGAAAAATGTCAGTCACTGATGTTAATTTCAGGTAAGCAAAAAACAACTGGGGTTTGAAAAGGAGGAGGAGACGGAAATTCTGCAAGCCAATTTCAATGCCTTTCTAAGCACCTATAAGTTTTTTAATACTAAACAACAGTATGTCCCTGTTACAGGGATAGCACTTTTTTGACACATTAAATATGATTTCTTTCTTCCCCTTTCAAATGGGACTGAGGGATATTTTCTTGAGGTCTTTGGGAAGACAAAGATAAACAGAGAAAAGAGACGGTATAAGAAATGCAGGTTATCAGGGAAAAATAGACTATTCAGAGTGTAAGCCAGGAAGGTGATAACAGAAGTGCATGCAAGATTTTAGATCAGCTTATCATTCAAGAAACCAGAAGAAATGACAAACCCAAGACACTCTGGTCACTTTCCAGGGTTAAGAGGGTAGGTGACCTTAATTTAGGTGGGTTAGTCAATATCCAGTAGTGATTTTTTTTTCCAAAGATTGTATTTATTTATTTGGTGGGGGGAGGGGCAGAGGGAGAGGGAGAGAATCTCAAGCAGATTCTGAGCTGAGTATGGAGCCCAGGGCAGGGCTTGATTCCACAACCCCAAGATCAATGACCTGAGCCAAAACCAAGAGTTGGACACTCAACTGATGGACCCATCGGGTACCGTGTGATTATTATTTTTTTTTAAAGATTTATTTATTTGAGAGAAACAGTAAGTAGGGGGAGAGACAGAGGGAGAGAATCTTCAAGCAGACTCCTCGCTGAACATAGAGCCCTGCGTGGGACTCAATCCCATGACCCCAAGATCATGACCTGAATGAAACCAAGAGTGGGATGCTTAACTGACTGAGCCACCCAGGTGCCCCTCCAATAGTGATTTTTTAGTTTTTCATACATGTGGCAAATTTTCAAGCTAAGTGTTTGTAATTTAGAGAATGTCTAAGATACAAAGAATAAATAATGTCTAAAATATAGAGTATAGAATAAAAATATTAAAAATAACATTTTCTGTTTCTTCTAGATATAAGATAACTTCCCTGGTTTTACAAAGCATTTTCATTGTTAAGTACTGGGGTGGAGTGGGTGCGGAGAGCAACCCAGAACAAAAGAAAACAATAGCAACACTTATCCCTGCCATCCCTCAGGTTCCTAATCTATGAAAAGAGAATTGTCAGGATTACATGAAACCTCTAAAAGACATCTGGCACATCAGAGATGACAAATAAATGTTAGTTTTCTTTGCTATAACTGGGTGGTTCTCAGCTGGGAATGATTTTGCCCCTAGGGGACATTTAGCAATGTCGAGGGACATTTCTGATTGCCACACTGGGACGGGAGGGTGGTTTACTGGCATCTAGTGGGTAGAAGCCAAGGACACCGCTAAACATCTTATAAGGCACAGGCGAGTCTCCCACAACAAAGAATCTTCCAGCTCAATAGGTCAATAGTGCTGAGGTTGAGAAATCTGAAGGTGTCCTTTATATCAATGCTATCAATGAGAAGCACTTTAACGACCTGTGAAATTCAAACCATATCTAGATCTACTCCAGGTTGCCTCAATGTAGGATAGAGGGTTGGAAAGGCAAAGGGCAGGGACAGGGGAAGCTGACCGCTGTGAATTGGGAACATTTCAGAGGCAGCCCCTGGGAGCTCAGCCAAGTGCCCAGTTATGCTATGAGTTTCTACTGGAGGAGCCCATAGAGACCACGGGCTAGCTTGGTGTCAGATTTCAGATGGAAGGACCAAAGGTTTCTGCAGTCCCGACTGGCATTCACACCACTAATCTTTTGCTTTAGCTTATTTCCAGTTCCCTTCTACCACACCCCTACCAACAACCCCCACCCAAGTTGTCTTTGCTAAACTGTGAAAAAGGCTTCATGAAATTGACATTAGAACTGGAGAACTCCAGGAGCGCTATTTTTATAACTAAAGAGGCATGCTCACCAATCTGCCAAGAGAAGGGCTCTCTTTATTTGTTGTATTTGTATTCAGAATTGTTATTATCTGTCTACATAAACAGAAGGTAGGGAGGATAGCTTCAATAGTCCTGAATCCTCAATCTGAGACAACAGTCCCATTTGTTGTTTTACACTTTAAAACAGCAGCAGAACTTTCTGGATGGGGGGGTGGGGCAAAGTATAAATATGTTATGTTGCCAGGAGACCAAAAAAAAAAAAAAAAAGGCAAAATTTTGGAAATCATGTACTTTGAGCAGCCACTCCAGACTTCAAAGGCCAGACTGTTTATCTAACGGGCAAGGATTGTGAAAAAAACTTCCTTGATCAAACCCCCATTTAGAGCTCGTGCCATCAATGGTGTCATCTTTGATTACAAAAGGCCATGATATGTGTACAAATATGGGTAATTGTGGCATGCATTAGCCAGACAGTGAATCATGACAGCAAAACAAAACTCTAACGTGTGTGTACACTCTAAATCTCGCATGTGTTTTTGGTAAATAACAGCCAAACACATTGTTTTTCTCAAGAAATAAAAACAAGAAACAATTCCAAATGCCATAGAAAAAAACAAACAAAAACCCAAATGAAAATAGTCACATTTATAATTGAATTTTGTTTCCGCCTAACTTACTGTTGTCACCAATAAATTTATTTATTTATTTTTATTTCATGTGACAACAAATCCCAACCAATTTCTACTGGTTATTGATTCAGAAGAATAGGAGCAAGAACAAAGCATTTTTTCCCCCATATCTGTACTATTTGACCCAAAGGGTTGCACTGTTCAATTTCTTTCCTCACGTTTTATTCTTGTAAATAGTCTGTTATCAACTTGGCCCTAATTCATGTAGGGGCAGATGAAGGCAGAATCTTCATGTAAATCAGAGCCACTCAAATCAAGAAAGGTCCTCTTTTTTATTTCATAAAAAATCTAGCAGTGACAGAACTCAGCTAGCTTCTTGTCCTTCTTCCCTCCTTGATAAAAGAGCTCCCCCCCCTTTTCTAAAACATATTATGCAATTTATCTTTAGTTAAGAATTTACACTGGCCAAACAACTTCCTTTCTGAGACATTGTACTAATTTCAAACATATCACAACTGACAAGAGCCAAAAGGAACTCTCTTCTCCACCATTTGCTTTCCCTCACTATTGGCTAAGATAGACTTGAAAATATTCCTGAGTACTGTTATTAACAAAGAGCCACAGTAATTTTAATCTACATCAAAACTGCTACTCCAGACTATTCTAGGAAAATAAAAGAAGTAGAGGGTGTCTTGGGGGCTCCTTTGACCTTTTTATTTCCCCATGGATCCATTCTACTGTAAATTTGACTCCAAAAAGCATAGTTTATAATTTTTTGGTACTTGCAACCTGCATTTAACATAGTAAAACTCTCTTTCCTTATTATTAAATGTCTTTCCAGAGTGATCTATAAGAAAGCCTGCTGACTATTTTCTATAGTAATTGAATGAACCTATGTAATTCAATGTATTATGTTTAATGTTTGAGTATTTCCCTTTAAAACAACTGCTACTGAATTATGCGAGATGGGGTGTGGGCTGGGGATTAAGAAGGTTACATCAAGCGCTGGGTTTGCACTGTGTTTTTGAGCTACCCTTGGTCCCAACACACACACCCACATTTCTTAATCTTCCCAGCCCTGCTCTATCCTGCCATCTTACGGGTTTTCCTCCTGAAATTTTCACTTCTCACCTGCTTTAAGGGAGTCATTATTCCCTACTCCCAGTTTCTGTGAGGTCGTCCTAAAATCCAAGGTCTTTCATTTCCAGGCTCTTACACATAGCACCAGCTAGACACGTCCCCACGAACTTCCAGTAGTGTGTTCACACATACTTGCTTCCAAAGGAATTTTTCTTCCACCCCCAATACCCCAGTTCTGCACAATGTAGTGAACAGCATCACTGTCCTCCTGTGACTGGACCAAAAACTCATTGGCAAGTACCCTCCACTCAAGCCAACCTTTGTCACCTCTCTTATGACCTGCCTAGCAATAGCCCCTAACTCACTTCATGGCTGCTGTCCCACCTCCACAGATAGCCAAAGTTGTCTCTTGTTTTATAAGGTTTTAGTCATTTATTTATATGAGAGAGAGCAGGACAGCGAGAGCTCGTGAGTGGGGGGTGGGGAGGAGCAGCGGGAGAGGGACAAGCAGACTCTGTGCTCTACGCTGAGCGTGGAGCCTGATGCGGGGCTCGATCCCACGACCCTGAGATCATGACCTGAGCCCAAATCAAGAGTTCAACATTTAACCGACTGCGCCATCCAAGTGCCCTGAAAGTTGTCTTTTTAAAAGCATGAATTCATTTCAATTGCTCCGCTGCTTAATATCTTCTAATCATTTCTCAGTGCAGCTGAAATATGCAGGGCTGGTGAGAACTGGCTCCTGGCCACATTTCTGACCTCATCTCCCTTCACTCTGCCCGTCGGTGCCACAGCGGAAGCCACACTGGCCTTCCTGATGTCCCCAGACTGCGCCACATGCATTCTGGTGTCAGGGATCTGCATTTGCTCTTCTGTCTAGTTGGAATGCTTTCCCCATAGACAGACACATGGCTGCCTCCCTCTTACATCATTCAGGTAAACTCATCTCCTCAAGAGAAGCCCTGACATCTGGGACTAAAGTAGAGCTACTCTCTGTCACAGGACCCTGTTTGATTTTCTCTGCAGCTTAGAGCAATAGTTGAGTATAGAACATCTGGTTTGTCCACCATGCTAATTTCAGTTTTAATATGGCCACCATGAACGTGCTCTCTTACTGCTTTTGGAAGAGTATGGTCTTTTCCGCAATCTAGTAAAACCTGGAAGTATATTCAATAAAGAGGAAAGGACGCTAGACTCAGAGATAGTAGAACGGAGTTAGTTCCAACTCTGCTGCCATTTAACTAACTGGTTAAGTGACTTGATATGCCTGAAGCCTTAGAAGCTTCCAACTTAAAGAGAGGTCGTTCAACTGGTCAGTCTACCAAGAGGCAAATGACTTAGTCTAGTCCTACCACTAACGGTTCCAAAATTTCTATTCCACTAAACATGCTGGAGGAAAGACTTCATACAATAGTCCAAATTATTTGATCTCTAAGAGATCACAACTAATTTAGGTTAAAAAAAATTGGCCAAAATAAATGGCCCTTGCTTAGTTAATCAAATTTTCACCCAGTTCTTCTTTAAACGAAATCTTGCTGACCTAGTGAGTCCTAGAAGGAGCATACCTGATATCGTCCTGCATTTGCAAGTTGGTCATATAATACAGACTTAAATAAGATCTGCCAAACATCTTAAGTATTAAATAGTGAAAATGATTTTTAGGACTTATTTGTCTTATCTTTAAAATTCCAGCTTTAGTCAGGTATAACTGACATAGGAAATTGTAAGACACTTAGAGTGTGCATCGTGGTGGTTTGATATAAACATGTACATTGTGAAAGGGTCCCTCCCTTCTAGTTAATTAACACATTCATCATCTCACATGGTATCTTTTTGTAGTGAGTGTGGGAACACCTCATTGTCAGTTGTAGTCATGACACCTTAGAGCCTCAGAGCTTACTCATCCTATGGCTAAAAGTCTGGACCCTTTTATCATCTTCTCCCTATCTCTCCCCACCACCTAGCCCCAGCATCCATTTTGCTAATCCAAAATGAACTTCTAAATTTTCAAAACAAGAATTTATAAATTCAGTACAACAGGATAAAATTAAACAAAACAGATTAAAAAATAGATCTAGGGGAAACAATGAATTAGGGATACAGAAAAGCATACAGGACTGCTAAAAATAAGATCATGAGCTCAAATGGAATGGCTCCCACCATGTGATTTCATTTTACTAATTCCTCCGATGAAGTAGTGAAATGAGTCGATTTCTCTAGATGTAAATTTCGTGTAAATCACAAAAATGTGAACTAAATTTACTCCCTAATTTTTACTACAAACAAAGACCCATTTTTAAATCTTCTATCTCCCCCACACCACTTTTTCATTATGGGGTGACTTAGGAGTACCAACTCTAAGAAAACAATATATTCCCAACCCCATTTTTAAAACAGGGACAGGTTTCATCATTTCCTTTTATGAGAATAAAAACTTGAGACTCTTGCTCTAATTTTCTGAGGAATTTTGGAATAGGTTACCAGTGGAACCTTATTCATGTTTCAGATTGAGAATAACAACTGTTTGGCACTTTGTTTGGGGGAAACTTTTCCCTGAGTGTTGATGATTCTTTTTTGTCATAAGGTTTGTGCATCAATAGCATTTATTCCTACGTGGCCCAGAATACAAACTTCCAAACTGAATCCATCGTGTACCACAGCTGAGTGGAGAAAGGATAAGGGAAACAGGCAGAGAAATAAAATTCGCACAAGTGAAGGAAGAAAGTGGGAAATACATCTGTGTGTCTGCAATCTCAACTACTTTCACTGCGTACATTCCTCAGGTTGGTGGTTCACAAAGTGTGGTCTGAGGACCAGAGACTATTTCAGAAGATCTTCGAGGTCAAAACGATTCTCTGACTATCAGATGAAAAACTGGAGATACCCCGAAAATGAACGGGAAGTTTTAAAATGGTCTCCTTTTTCTCTAACTATCCGATGAAATCCAGTATGACAAATCTCCAAGTGAGCCCTGGAGCTCATTTCAGCCCCGATAGTGAGTGATTCATTTCACTGAGCCGCAAATGTATGTCAATGTTAAGTAGTGTCTTCAGGATAAATGTCTCGCTATTCTGCACTTGTCTCTGACAGTGACAGAATGTGCTGTCTGTTCCAGAGACCCCCATCTTTGATGATGAGCACTATGATCTGATAAGCAGAATTCCTTAAGTGTGTGTGTAGATCAACTACATAAGTGCATCTTAAGGGGCCCTTGGGTGGCTCAGTCGGTTAAGCATCTGACTTTGGCTCAGGTCATGATCTACTAGAACTCATACAGCAATTCAGTAATGTGGCAGGACACAAAATCAATGCACAGAAATCAGTTGCTTTCTTATACACTAACAATGAAAATGCAGAAAGGGAAATGAGAGAATCGATTCCATTTACTAGAGCACCAAGAACCATAAGAAACCTGGGAATAAACCTAACCAAAGAGGTAAAGGATCTGTACGCGAGGAACTACAGAACACTCATGAAAGACATTGAAGAAGACACAAAGAGATGGAAGACCATTCCATGCTCATGGATCGGAAGAATAAACATTGTTAAAATGTCTATACTGCCTAGAGCCATCTATACTTTCAATGCCATCCCGATCAAAATTCCACTGGCATTTTTCAAAGAGCTGGAACAAACAATCCTAAAATTTGTGTGGAACCAGAAAAGACCCAGAATTGCTAAGGAAATGTTCGAAAAGAAAAACAAAGCTGGGGGCATCACGTTGCCTGATTTCAAGCTTTACTACAAAGCTGTGATCACCAAGACAGCATGGTACTGGCACAAAAACAGACACATAGACCAGTGGAACAGAGTAGAGAGCCCAGATATGGACCCTCAACTCTATGGTCAAATAATCTTTGACAAAGCAGGAAAAAATATCCAGTGGAAAAAAGACAGTCTCTTCAACAAATGGTGCTGGGAAAAATGGACAGCTATGCACAGAAGAATGAAACTCGACCATTCTCTTACGCCATACACAAAGATAAACTTGAAATGGATAAAAGACCTCAACGTGAGGCAGGAGTCTTTCAAAATCCTAGAGGAGAACATAGGCAGTAACCTCTTCAACTTCGGCTGCAGCAACTTCTTGCAAGACACATGTCTAAAGGCAAAGAAAACAAAAGTGAAAATGAACTTTTGGGACTTCCTCAAGATCACAAGCTTCTGCATAGCAAAGGAAACAATCAACAAAACAAAGAGGAAACCCACTGAATGGGAGAAGATATTCACAAATGACAGTACAGACAAAGGGCTGATAGCCAAGATCTATAAAAAGCTCCTCAGGGTCCTGGGATCAAGGCCTGCATCAGGCTCCCTGCTTCTCCCTCTGCCCTTCCCCCTGCTCATGCTCTCACTCACGCGCTCTCTCGAACGCTCTCAAATGAATAAATAAACAAAAATCTTTAAAAAAAATAAGTGCACCTTGCTCCTTAAGTACAAAGATACTTAAGTATATTATGTGGTTAATCTGAGAAATTATGATGCATATGATACGTATGTGGTTAAATCGGGTAAACACCACCACTTGCTTGAAAACAGTGGTTCTCAGCCTTGCTGCAAAGTGGAATCCCTGGAGAGCTTTAAGGTCTCCCGATGCCTGAATCCTACCCCGTCGAGATTCTGAGATTCTGACTTAATTGGTCTGGGATGCAGCTTGGGCATGTGGAGTTTTAAAAGCTCCCCAGGTGATTCTAATGTGCAGCCAAGATAGAAAACTATTGCGTTAGGGCAGTGTAAATTCTCTTCTCTCTGCAGATTTCATCATTGTTCCCTGTTCAGTCTTTGAGGCTTGAATTCTTGTAGCTCTTGAATTCATACCCTGAGACCTAGCCCTTGATGTTGCCATGATACACCCTGTCTCCCGGTGTCTTGGATCCTTCCAGAGAACTGGCTGCAGAGTCTAATCACTCCATAGGCAGCTCTTTTTCGTATCCTGTCCTAACTTTCTATCTGCTTCCAGCATTTGGCACTTTCTAAAACCAGCCCTATTGGTCCCCATGTAGTCCCAGCTCCAGAAGCCCTAGCGTGCTGTCCCCTGTCCATTCATGAGAGGAAGTTAGTCAGACACAGTCAAACCTCTGCCCTTAGCAGAGCACAGGAATGAATGTGGTCATTCCAAACACTGCTGGTGCAATTTAGTATTTCCAGATGTGCATATTTCCACAAGATAGCATTTAAGTACATCTGATATGTTTGGAGGCTGGAGAAATGAATCAAAAGAGAATTATGTTGTTTTTATTATGAACGTGTAATGAATACACTTACAAAAAATATGTTCTTCATATAACAAGCATGTTCTTTTGTGGTCACTTGTCTTGGACCCTGAACTCCACAGGTGCTTTGGAATAACATAAGAACATATTTCAAGGCTTTATCTGAAACAAAATGAACAAATCACGAATGTTCTAGAATATCGTGTTTTTAGTATCATGGAAGTTGGATTTGTTAGTCTTCAAAGAAGGCTTGTCCAAGGAAATGCTTTTAAAAATCATTACTTTCTGCTTGCTGAATTAATGTGGAGCATTAATAAAAATTTGAAGCATATCCCAGGGCTAGAGGTGTAAACTGCCATATTCCAAAGAAAAATGAAGATATCTTAAAGTAGAACTTCCTCCAAGGGAGCTGTGCTTATTACAATTAAATGGGATCTTGTTTATTTTCAGTTTTTAATCTAATGCCATCAGAGGGGGCAGCTGTACTGATGGAGTCTGAGGGAGGAGGACTGGCATGTCTTCCTCCATCTGCTCCTTTTGCCTGAACTGAATCTTCTGCTCTTGGCTTTTCTTGCATAAAGTACCAAGAAAGAGCAAAGTTGGGTCAACATCAAATTGCGCTTTGGATAACCAAGACACAGCACAGTTACCTTGGAACGTGATTTTGAATTCAAAGCTGTTTTTCCTCTGGAGAATGGTTTTACATGATTTGGATTTCCACATTTTGGATTTTCACATTTAACTCAAGGTGGCTATGATGAGAAGATCATGTTTCATTCCTTCCTCAACTAACCATTTGATCCATTTTTTTCTTTTCCTCTACTGATTTTTGTTTTATTTTGTTTTCCTTTCCATTTCAGTATACTAGCTCAGGTTACTTGTAGGTGCTCCTCTCTTCTTTTATTCATTTATTTTGAAAATAGAAGGCAGAAGAGACTAGCACAGGAGTTAGGACAGGAGTTCGGAATCAGCATCCCAAAGAACTTGACTGGGATCTTGACTCGGGCTTGATAGCTATGTGATCTAAGGCAAGTGACTGTCCTCCATAAGCTCCAGTTTTTGCCAATCACAGTGCAGACACTCTAGACTAGCCTCATAATTTGTAAGGTGCAGCCCAAGATGGAAATGTGGTGCCCTTTGCCCTCAATTATTAAGAATTTCAAGATGACATTGGCAGAGCATTAACCCCAAGGTAGGGCCGTTCTAGGCACAGGTCACTGTGACTCCGTCACGGGACATCATGCCTGGAAAGACTGACGGTACATCTTCCATGAGGCTAGTGTGAGCAACACGTGAGACAACATACAGAGAAGATACTAAGCCCAGTGTTGGGCACACAGAAGTTTTCAATAAGTACAAACTATTTTTAAAGTATTATTTCCATTGCTCTGAATTCTACCTTATTTACTTCCCAATTGGCTTATTTATGTCTCCTTGAATATTTCTGTATCACCACCATCCATTCATTGTCTGTGATGGCAAAGATAGCAAAATTTCTGTTGCGGGATGTTCCCCCCACTCCCGCCTTGGACTCCCTGCGCTGACTTCCACTCACATGTTGAGACACAATTAAAGCTTCTCTTCCTTTCCGAAGCCTTCCCTGATCTTCTCAGGGCTACAGGCTCCCTTCATTGTCCATTCATTACACACTCCTTTGTCACAGCCCCAGTCACTCTGCCTATGCAAATCATTACCTAATTTCCCTCTCTTCCCCTAAGTCTGTAGCACCTCACGAGCAAAAATAGTGTGCACTTGCCTTAGTATCACTATGGTCTAACACACAGATGGTGCCTAATAAATACTTGGTGCATGCAGAAATGAATGACCTATTAACTCTCCATAAGCTAGAGGATTAGCCAAGACTCATTACCTTCACTCATATACTCAGTGAGATGTTTAAAACAGGATTTTCCCCTATCTTTGTATGTGGGACATTGTATATCCCTTACACTGTACCACTGTGCATAATGTTCTATCTGTTGTATAGCAACCAGGCTATAAATGGCTACAAATGACTTTAAGATTGAGATAACTAGGTTTAATTGTTTCCTTTTGACACATTCAAAGACCTGTACTCATACTGCAACTCCTTAAAACATGCCTGAAAGAAACACTATTGTTCTTTCTGGATAGGAAAATAAAAGGGTAGGAAAATCCATTAGCAATGTGTAGCAACCTTTCTGCTTCTTAGTTCAGTGTAGTTCCTGGATGTGATTCTATCTTTTCATTAGGACATTCCAAGTAATTGAGTTTCATGGTATTAAAACTCATTCCCTTAAGTGTGCAAAAATAACACAGGTGCATCCCGATATAAATAATCTCTAATTCCATGTGTTCTTTCACCAAATATATGGAGTTCAAACACATCTTTTCTTGATGATTCAGGTTCATAATCACTGCACTATAATTCTATTAGTCCTCAAAAACAAAAAACCAGCCCAAATGTTCATCAACGGTAGAATGGACACATAAATTCGGATATAGTCTAATGGATTCTTTAAACATATATCACAGAACAACCTTAGAAGTGTAATACTAAGTAGGGAAAAAAAGCAAGACTCCAAAGCATATATACAAAGAGTAGCAGGGACCCATAATGCCAAATTAGGCAAAACAACTCATAGAGCTTAAGGAGGTGTATAGGAGTGAGAAAAGATAAAATGATAAAGAAAATCAAGGAGTTGATCTCCATAAAAGTCAGGAAGGCAGGATAGTGTTTACCTTTTGGCAAGGGTGGTGAGTAGAAAGGATTAGGAGGTAGAGGGATGTTTTTTAGGATTTCATGCAGTGTCGGGCAGAAGGTACAATTTTATATTTAATGCATTTGTGACTGCTAAGCATATAAAAACATTAAAAGTCTATTAATCCAAAATGACTTAGCAAGCTCTGATCTCTAATGCAAAAAAGAAGACATTCTAGAGTTTATTCCTTTAATGTCGTTTTGACAATTTGTCATCTACCTTGGACTTTAGGCTCACAAACACAGTTATTGTTTCTTTCACATTCATTCATTTTTGAAATCAGAAATTATAACTAACATAAAATACAACTCTATTTTCTTTTTCTTTCTTTCTTTTTTTTTTTTAGAGAGCAAGAAAGCGCTCATGTGCACACGTGGGGAGGGGGAGGGACTGAGGGAAACTCAGGAAGAGAGAATTTTAAGTAGGTTCCACACCGAGCACAGAGCCCAAGCAGGACTCAATCTCATGGCCCTGAGATCATGACCTGAGCCAAAATCAAGAGTTGGATGCTTAACCTACTGAGCCACCCAGGAGCTCCACTCCATTTTCCTTAGAAGAAATGAAATCATGTAGTTGGAGATATTTCATAACCCTCAAATCATTATTTCTAATCTGCTTATTTCATCTCATCCAAGGTCATTTTGTAAAATTATAGAAATGTAGGATGTTTACAATGGACAAAGGAATTGTTACATATATTTACAAATAAAGCAGATAACAAAATACTGATCGAATCAGTGA
Source organism: Lontra canadensis (assembly GCF_010015895.1). Lineage (NCBI taxonomy): Eukaryota > Metazoa > Chordata > Mammalia > Carnivora > Mustelidae > Lontra > Lontra canadensis. Next base: position 6,586,036 of record NW_022631066.1, read on the forward strand.
ACAGCAAAGAGCTTTAGTAATCAACAAATACCACAAAATAGCTGCTCGCTGCCTGCTTCTTCTGAGTCATGAGGCTTCATCCCTGAAAGATGAGTCATAGTTTTCCTGGGTGTCACAGAGCTCATGTTAACGATTCCTGCCATTAGCTCTGCTCTCTTATAAATCAGAGTCTAGTGCATCCAAGGGACTGAAGTATCCTAGGAGGCTTCTCACTATTGACAACCCCAGCTCCCCACCCTTCCACCCCAGAGTTTACAAAGATGGGGAAGAGAGCAAAAGAGGGCTTCATTCCATAGGCCACCCCTCCTATGAAGTCATGACTCCTGGGGTTGTTGACTATCTGGACTATTGAGGCTCTTAAAAACACACCAAAAAAACCAACTGCCTTCTGAGTCACTGATGTGCTGTACTCCAGTAAGCTTGCTGAAGATGCTGATGAAATCCTCAAGGTGCTGTGATATTCCTGAATGCATGCAAAGGACTCAAATGCATGCTAGTTACATTCTCAGATTTATATTCCAACTTGATCTAGTCAATGAATGTGATTGGTTATGTTGGGGTAGGGAGGGTTTTCAGAATGTGCAGGGCTCAAAAGCAACGTCTCACTCAGCTGAAAAAAACGTCCCAAAGCTTGAGGACGCATCAGAGCTTTACCTCTGAAGGACTGTTCTTGCTTTCCCAATCCCTCTGTGTCGAACACAGTTCGACAGAGACACAGTTCCCTCTTGGCCTGCTCTTTAGGAAATCGGCCATTTGTGGTATGTGGAGTGAAGCTTTTACTAACAGTCTCCTGAGAGGGAAAAATATAGGCTCTCTGTTCCCCTTCGGTGCCGTCAAACAGTAATTCTAGCCACAAAGCAATTAAGTGAGGCAATCATTCTTTTAGTCAAATCCTTGGTTTCCTGGCTATGGTTAGTCTACTTGTAATGAAACAGCTTTTGGGGGTATTCCACGTTTGCTAAAAATCAAGTAAGAATTGCTCAATACCTAAGTGAAAATCAACTAAAATATGTACTCTGGAGTTTTTCAGGTCACCAATCAATAAAGGGTAGCCAATAATTATGAAGTACTGATGGCTCTTTTCTAGTGATTCACATGCCTTAATTCATTCAGCCTAAAAAATAACCCTATGGGATACATACAACTCTCCCCATTTTACAGATGAGAAAACAAAGTCGTGATAGATTAACTTGTGCAGGGGTCACAGTTAGAACATAGCAGGCTGGGATTCTGTTCCAGAAGTCTAGATTCGGATTTTTTGTTCTCAAACATTCCATACTACCGCCTCTGATGATCACATCTTTTTAAATTCAAGGACTTAATTTCAAAAGCTATGTTGAAATACTATGTACTCATGTATTCAATTAAACAAACAAAAAACCCCATTTATTTTGTACATGTACGTCAAAGAAATAAACCTAAACCAAACCAAACAAAACCCATAAGAAGATCTTTGCCCTGGCTAAAGATAAGTAAGATAAGCTCCCTATGCTAAGAAGCTTCTGTTGATAGAAAAATTGAAGAGTATAGAAGGACTGGGTATAAAAGGGGCAAGAGAGTTTTGTAGGAGAATCAAAGAGGAAGAAATTAATTTTAGTTGAGGAGTAACAATTCATGAAGGAGCTAATAGTTTCTTGGAGGTGGAGAGTATGAAGAGAAGGACAAAGGGCTGACCAAAGGGAATGAATTAGTGGAAGGTACGTACCCTTGGAGGACACTGAAGAGCAGGACTATGGAGGCAGAACAATGAACCTGACCCCTGCCCACCTGTCTGACCTCAGGTGCTGCCATCCCCACCACTGGCCTTCTATTCCAGCAACACTGGCCTCTCTGTTCTGTAATAACACATGGCCTAATTCTCCTCAGGGCCTTTGCATTTTTCTCTGCCTGGAATGCTCTATAGCTTAGATCACAGAGTGGTTTTTCCTTGTCTTTCAGGTCTTGGCTCAAAGGTCACCTCCTAAGAGAACCCTTCACTCTACTGCAAGACACCTACCACTCTCCTTAATTTGTTGATTTATTTGCTTTATCTATCTGCTGCCTTTCTCAGTTAAAATAGAACCTTTAAGAGGCAAAGATCTCATCCAACTTATTCATGACTAATTTCCCAATGCCCAGAGTGATGCCTGGGTCTGAGAACTCAATAAACATTTACTGAATGAATGAATGAATGAATGATTAGAAGTGGGAAGTTTTCAAGAAAGAATGGGGGATCATTAAAGTCAAAGACTGGAAAGAAATTTGGTGGGATGAAGAGTGGAAGAGGTCCTTGGATTGAGGAAGGAGACGGTCCTTGGAGACCTTTGAGAAGGCAGGTTTAGTGAAGTGGGCTGTGATGTGGATGGAAACAAAGGGCAGAGTACTATGGGGTTAAGAGCACAGGGAAGATCGAGATGTGCTTCCTTCCTTTCCAACTAGATGAAGCAGGTGGCAGAAGTGAAAAGGAACATTTGCTCCTGTAAAAGCCATTCTCACCTTTCCTCTTCTTCACCTCTTATGAAACATGGAGATAATTCTGTCTTAGGGAAGGAAATCTAAACAATTATACCAGAAGATGAAGTTGGCAGGGTTTGCTGGGGCCAAGGGTACCCCTTAGACTTTGCATGATCCCAGGAAGGAAGAGTGCAGACAATCTAGAGAGGAGCCTTTCATTGATTCTCCTAGGATCTGATGCAAATTAAGACATTTTCTATTCAACCCTATAGAATTTTAATTCAGGGGTAATTAGAGATAATATCAACAGGGGTTAACTGAATTTCCCCTTGGTTTGCCAGGTTTGTTTCACTTTTTTTTTTTTAATATTTTTAATATTTATTCATTTGACAGAGAGAGTGAGATTGAGAGACAGAGGGAGAGCACAAGCAGGGGGAGCATCAGGCAGAGGGAGAGGAAGAAGCAGGCTCCTCCAGGAGTAGGGAGCCTGACGCTGGGCTTGATCCCAGGACACTGGAATCCTGACCTGAGCCAAAGGCAGAGGCACCCAGGTGCCCCTTGTTTCACATTTTTAAGATCAGCCAGGTACCCAACATTTATTGAGAACTTAGTATATGCCAGCCTCTGTTTTAGGCACTAGATCTCTAAGTGAATAAATATACACTAATACTGTAAGGAAATTACTTTGAAAATACTTGGGAAACAGATGTTGCAAGTACTTATTAGTCTTTTAGAGAATTTACATATAAATGAAAAAAATTCTAGTAGTGTGCTCTTGGGTCTGGCCCCGCTGATTGTTAAAATTTCAAGAATTTTGAAAGGCAGTTCTCAAATATAGCTATTCCTGAAAGTTAAATCACACAACTCACAATGAAATAAATTACGCTTAAAAACAAAGATAGTAAGTACTGAAAACTCATAATTTCCTGATTATTTTTACTGTGCTTCACTGCTATCTATACTCTTGAGGTGATTTTATGTCAGTTGTACCTTTATGATGGAAATACCGAATAATGGTGTGCTGGTGAACATCTCTTTTTCAGAATCATTTCAGCGAGGTTACAATGTAGCTTGAAATTGGCAATGATGGGAGTATTTTCACCATGGAAACTGGCAAATGCTACAAATCAGAAAGTTTCTTTCCTTTTTCCTTTCTTTCTTTCTGGATAGCTTTATATTCAACATTCGCCAGCACACCACTGTTCCTGTGTAGGAATCAGAAGTTGCTTTATGCTTGTCATTACCTAACTTGTTGGAGAGAGTCAGAATGCAAATTTTCAAGGGCAACAGTTCTTAAAAACCAAAATGAAAAAAAGAAAAAAAAAAACACCAAAATGAAGCAAAAAACCAAAACCAAAACCAAAACCAAAACCAACCAACCAAACAAACAAAAACCCCACTAGAACTTTAATATTGTCTTTTCCCATGAGTTGTTCTGAGTTACTAAGGTTCTACTGTACAGTTTTTGATCTCTTGTTATAAATTTTAAGAAGTTTCTAAGATGAAGTCAACTTCTTCTGTTGCACTAGAATTGCTACTCTATTAAATCTATTTTCCATTGGAACTTGGGAAGCTTTCTGTGGTGTTTGTGGTAGTGTCACTGCGGGGCTGAGGTGCACTGAGAAATGTTTTGCTCTCCATGACAGGTCACTGAGGGCAATGGAGTAGATCGGTTCAGTTATTGTGGCTGAATGTTTAGAGAGGTTAACTTTTCCCCCCATGAATGTGAGAAGATAAACTGTGGAAATTCAATTGTCTCAATGTGGTTTTACCTCTCTGCAAGTCATTTTTCAGACTTACACAAAAAGGAAAAACAGAGCGAAAAAGAACCTCTGATATTTATCGATACAACAATTTCTTGAATAACAACATAGTGGAACATCCTGGTAGCCTTCTTGTCCAAAATGAACAATGTAATTAATGTTAAAATTCACTAACAAGAGAAATACTCCTTAGGATTATTATTGTTTTTAAGATTGTAGTTATTCGTTTTAGGGAGAGGAGAGAGACAGCACACGAGTGGGGAGGGGCAGATGGACAGGGAGAAAGAACCCGAAGTGGATTCTGCACTGAGCACAGAGCTGGGCCCACGGGGCTCGATCCCACAATCCTAATCACAACCTGAGCTGAAGCTAAGAGTCGGCCACTTAACCGACTGAGCCACCCAGGCACCCCTCCTTAGGACTATTTTTTCATGGGTTGGTCAATTACATTTTTTTTTCTTTCCTCCAAATCCCAACTTTTAACAGTGGTACATAATGGTTTAATAACAACTCTCTCTTCTGGAAAGCTATTAACTACAATATTGGTAGGACGATACTTATATAGAATTTCCATGTGATAAAATTCAGTGTATGTTATGCTCAATCATCCATTCACTCAATATTCAATATTTACTGAATATAAAAAACTAGTAACACAACGAGGTTACTATGTAATGATTTGGTGTTTTACACTTCAAGTTAAAATATTTATTGATTGTCTAGAAGCCGCTAGTAAATGGTTTCATCAAAAGCCTGTAATATTTTAATGGAGAGGAATTAACCTTCTCATAAATAGATGACCTGCAAGCCATTATTTTTGTAGTGACCACAAATAGAAACAGCTTTTGAAATTTACTAACTAGAAGAATACAGTGTTGTGCGGGACTGTGGGAACATACCACTTTTCTCAATGGAATACATCTGCAATTCTCTTAACCAGCAAAAGGCAGGCTCACAAGAAGTGCTATCTTATGGGTTATGGGAAACATTCCCTCCTCTAATAGGTTGATTATTAATTTCAATAGAGCCTTGCCTTTAATTTCATTACATTTCCATCTTTAGACCCTGAGCTTGGGAGGAAAGAAGAGGTGATGGCATAGTCTATGCTGCTTTGAGGGCAAAAGATAGAAAGCTCCAAAGACAGGAGCGGAGTTCAGAGAAGCAAAGACAAAAATAATTTAAAAAAAACCAACGACATGCAAATTGGTATCACTATAAAACAGTGGTTCCCACCAGGGGTGATTGTTGCCTTCTCCAGAAGACATGCACCAAAGTCTGGAGACATTTTTGGTCGTCACAGTGGCAGAGAGTTTGCTGCTCATGTAGGGGTCAGGGATGCTGTTAAACCTCCCAGAGGGTACGGGACAACCCCTCCTCAACAAAGAATTATCCAGCCTAAAACGTCAACCATGCAAAGGTGGAGAAACTCTGCTCTAAAGCTAACTTATGACTGTAATACTAGGTTAATAAAGTACTGCTCAAAACAAGGGGAAGATAGGGGAGATGCCTAACACCAATTAGCTAAAGACATGCTTAAAAGTTTCTCTCTCATCTAAATGTGAGTATTTTCTTATTGATAGTTATTTACCCGATGTAGCCATAATAAAAGATAACAGCTACTGAGCTCTTACTATGCGCCGGGCACTGGGCTATGAATTTGACTTGAATTATCCCAGTCCAAATTCATTACAACCATCTGATGGGAGTGCTATTAGAGCAGAAAAATGATCACTTATAGCATCAAGCATCCTCTAGAGGTCAGCAGTCACTTGCTCTGTCTCTCAGTCAATAACTGTCAGTGATGTGACCTTGAACATTGTGACAGAAAAAGTCAGTCATGAGAGCTCTCGGGAACTCAGCTGGATATCCTCTGAATACCTTCCAAGAGAGCTACAGTCCAAAGTGTTCGAAAATACATAAAAGGAGGCTGGGTTCCTCAATCACAGCTAGGCAGAAAAGGCATATACAAATCTGAAAAGTACAAGGCCAAGTACAATCCAGGAGGAGGTAGTCCAAAGGGCAGAGGAGGGCTCAGATGACCCTGCTGCATCCCACACCCACCTCTCCCCAAATAAATAGGTTAAAAGGACCCTGATAAAGTGACCTTGAAGAGCTAGGCATGTCTCCTGGTGTTGATGAGGATTCATTCAGAGTCGCCAGCATTTCTGGCCATTCTACAGTCTTAACCGGCTGAGGTAGGATAACATAAATTATTTCCTTGGAGGGTAAGACTAGAAAAAATTAGAGTTAAAAGAGCAATGTTTTGGGGATGCCTGGGCGGCTCAGTGGGTTAAGCCGCTGTCTCCGGCTCAGGTCGTGATCTCAGGGTCCTGGGATTGAGCCCGGTATGGCATCGGGCTCTCTGCTCAGCGGGGAGCCTGGTTCCCTTCCTCTCTCTCTGCCTGCCTCTCGGCCTACTTTGATCTCTGTCTGTCAAATAAATAAATAAAATCTTGAAAAAAAAAAAAGAGCAATGTTTCGATGACTGAAGAAACGTAATCAATTGGATGTTTATGCAAACGAGCCTTGCCTACTTTGTATTTTATGTATTTGTAACATTTAAGAGAATTCGGCCCAGTAGAAACAGACGAGCTTTTTAGTTCCAACTTAAAATATATAACTGAGTAATTGGTTTAGACTTGGGATTTTGGTTGAAAGCTTACTAAGTTTATGTACTATATTGAATGTTTAGGAGACCTTAAATTTTACCATACTTACAATTTTAATTTATTTCATAAGGTTTACTCACTTGCAGAGTTTTTGTCAGATAACTTTAAAAAAGACAAAAGAGTATTAAATAGATAAATGCAGTTTAAAACGTGTTGGGACTGGAAGGAAGAAAGCTTTGAGGCAAAAATGCTGACATCCTCAAAGGCATGGAAGGGGTTCTTGTGGGAGAAGGAAAAAAAGTAGGTTTTCCCAGCATTGAACTAAAGGACTCCAACCCTAAGGGTTAAAGCCTCCCTAACTCAGGTGACGGTGGGGTTCCTGCCTGGGGGTTTCATGATGATACACCCCACTGGGAAGAAAAACTACCACCACCCTATTCAACTACACAGATCTGCAGCTCACTCTCCCACTCAGGCAAGATGGGTCTATGGGGGAAACAATACTTAAAACTTAAGGACCCCATGTTACCAGCCTATATGTACCAATATAGGCACTCCTGCACAAGGATGAATGAATAAATAAGGAAATCATACATTTGAAAAACAAAGAAAGACAGCAATCTAAATGAGAAAATCCAACATCCCTCAAGGAAACAGAAATAAAGCAAGAAACATAAGCAAATTAAAAAAAAAAATCCAAATTAGTGTTTTCAGAGAGTCAAGAGATTATTGCAAGAAGCTATGAGCCATGGGGCAATGGGTATGTTCTTGGAAATGAAAACCCACTTGCCAGCCTAAAAAAAATTTAATGGCCAGAATGATTAATAAAATGGATACATTTGAAGACCAAAGCGGAGGTCTATAAAACCAAAGGGAAAAAATGACGGAAAATATAGGAGCTTAAGAAATTTGAATAGATCGTAGTGTTCCAACATTTATCTTATGAGAATGGAGAAAATGTAAGAAATATGGATGTATGCAGATCGACAGTTTGACCCAAAGTTAAACAGAATGGTGGAGAAAAAGATTCACACCTAGATGTATCCTGAGGAAAATCTGAAATTCAGGGATGAAGAAAAAATATGAAAAGCTGCAGAGAGAAAAAAACAGACAAATTATTTACAAAAGAAAAAAAAATCATTAAATAGTTGGTTTCCATCAGCAATCCTGAATGATGGAAGAAACACAATGAAGAGATTTTTATTTTTTTAAATTTTTAAAAGATTTTATTTATTTATTTGAGAGAGAGAGAGAGAGAGAGAAAGAGAACAAGTGTGAGTAGGGCGTGGGGTAGAGGGAGAAGCAGACACCCCCCTGAATAGGGAACCCCACATGGGGCTCGATCCCAGAATCCTGGGATGATGACCTGAGCTGAAGGCAGATGCTTAACAGACTGAGCCACCCAGGTGACTCAAGAGATTTTTAAAATGTGCGCAACACACACACACACACACACACACACACACGATTACTAAAGATGTTCTAACAAAATAAAAAATAACCGAAGAATAAGAACTTCATGAGATATCAACCGCACTAACAGTTCAATAGAACTGAGAAGAAGCAGATAGAAATTTTAAAGAAAATACAAGAGTCCATCAGCTGGGAGAGAATGGAGAGTCATCCTTGAGCAGCAACTTTTAATGGCATTAGAACACGTTTCCTTCTATTGCAGGTCCAATATACAGATGATGTTTTTATAATCATGATACTACAAATGATGCTTATTTTCAGTTTAAAAAATCACAGTATAGGGGCATCTGGGTGGCTCAGTTGGTTAGGCAATCGCAACCGACTCTTGGTTTCAGCTCAGGTCATGATCTCAGGGCTGTGGGATCAAGCCCCAAATCAGGCTCTGAGCTTGGCATGAGGTCTGCCTGGGGTTCTCTCTCTCCCTCCTTCTGCCCCACTCCCCACTTACGCACTCTCTCTGTCCCGGAAATAAGTAAATAAAATCTTTTAAAAATTATTTTTTTCTATTGCAAGCTTTTCTTGGTTTACAATTACAGTAAACCTAATTATTGCCATCAAAGTAGACTTTAGAGGGGATAAAAAGACATTCTTTCAGAACTACAAAATCCAAACAAAATTGGCAAATTCTAGAATTTCAAAGACGGAGCTTTAAAACACATTTCTGAAAAGACAAAGCACACACACACACGCACACACACACACACACACACAAGCTGAGCTACTCAAAATTGGGAATGAACTATTTGAAAATGAAGCAAATAGGAGAAACTATATAACCGAAGGCTTGGAATTAGCAGCACTGCCGTGATTTTGGAATTGTACCAGACGATGTGTTAAATTCTCGTTTCCTGGAATGAGCATTATCTTAACGACAGTGGCCTCTCAGACTCCGCTCCAGAGAAACACATCCCATGCCCTGACCTGTCATTTTTCTTCTTTTCCGGCTTCATTTTGTTTTCAACACCTGCCACATTGTATCTTTATCTGTCAGCTCATCTTACTGCCTTCCCCACCTCCTGGGTAGAAGGTGAGCTCCTGGGGAGCTGGCAGTTTCTTCCGTGTGGATTGTCAGTAAGCAAAAAGCTGGTATTCTGCAGTTCTTAGCGGGATGGATACAGGAAGTGTTCCTATACTATTTCTTCAGTAACAGCTGGTCTCAAAGATATCTTGATGTTTTAATTTTTTCAAACTGGCAAATCTAAGGTTGCTTGTTAGATTTCCTTCCTATCTTGATTCTAATTGGCTAATCCATAAGCCCTTTATTATAAGCATGTTTAAAAACATATGCCTGCCTCGTTCTCATTGAACTTCTTACCAGGACATCCGATCTGAAACAAATAGCAATTCAGGGATTAAATAAAATTAACATCTTCTTAAGGAACTACTACATGCAAGGCCTTGGGATGGATGGATGGATGGATGGATGGACAGATGGACGGATGGATGGATGGATGAAAGCAGCACCATGGGGCTCTGAGCCAGAAGCCCTGTCTGCCCATCCTTGGGGGAGAACACTTCCTAGTCAAGTCCTGCCTCCCATACAGAGATTCGTGACAGCTTGGTATTAATGTAACTGCTGACAATGTTCTTACTCTGTCTTCCCTCTTTCTGGATATTTCCCTATTTGTCTCCTTTTCACAAAATCCAAGAGTATATCTTACATCTCCCTTTTACACATAAATAACAGATTTAGTGCAGAAAGCTACCATCTGATTTTTTTAGACTTGGGGAACATGTCAGACAACAGTTTTACCTTTACTTCAATACTGAAAATGTTAGTTTCAGCAAAGAAAAAAAAAAAGTAGTTACAATGAGGGAAAAAAATACAATCCTATCACTTAGAGGGCATCATTTTTTTTTTTTTAAATGTAGGCTCCATACCCAGCATGGAGCCCAATGCGAGGCTTGAACTCAAGACCCTGAGAGCAAGACCGGAGCTGAAATCAAGAGTCAGACACTTAACCCACTGAGCCACCCAGGTGGCCCTGAGGGCAAAAAATTTTTAATAATAATTAATAAACACAATCCTGTAATGCTTCCAAACAAAAATGAGAACCAGAGTAAGTTTATATTCAAATATTACTCTGTTTTAAAATTACATTTTTGACGGGTACCTGGGTGGCTCACTCGTTGGGCATCTGCCTTTGGCTCAGGTTGTGATCCCAAGGTACTGGGATTGAGCCTCGCATCGGGCTCTCTGCTCAGCGGGGAGCCTGCTTCTCCATCTCCCACTCCCCCTGCTTCTGTCCGCCTACCCCCCTTTCTCTGTCAAATAAATAAAGAAAATCTTTTTTAAAAATTACATTTTTGAAAATGCTTCCTTTTCTGGCTGACATCAGCAAATACACATCAGTGAGTTGATGACATTTTATACAAAAGGGACAACTTGTTCACCCAAAAAAGTTGTCAAGTCATACACTTGACTCATTTTGCCAGGAGCCAAAGGTGTCAGGCATACCTTATGCCTTCCGTAACTTTGCTGGCTCCCATACTTGGCACTCTTGGGGTTGTTTTTGGCAGGCAGAGGCATATCCAACTTACTCTTCATCATGACCCCAAAAGCCAGAGCATGTGAACTACTGAAAGTGACCTTGTGGGAAAACTGAATGGTAGCCCAAGAAATCACTGTGAATGCTGCTATAGGATTACATTTTTAAAATACTTTTCCCACTTTATAATGACCTTTCAAGAGTTATGAAAAGTATAAAATTTTGGTGTAGATTATTTAGTCTTAAGACCATCACATTTTTGGTTTTACATGACTGTGTGGTGCCTACCTGCTTCTTACTAAAAAAGTAATCTACCTTCTTCTTTGTCTCCTGCAGGTTAACAAAAGTTTGAATTAATTTTCTTTTGTTACAATTTGGAGATCGTTACCTTTTATATTGTTATCAAGGGAGAAGCTTCATGGGGTGCCTGGATGGCTTAATTGGTTAAGTGTCTGCCTTCAGCTCAGGTTGTGATCCTGGAGTCCTAGGATCGAGCCCCACAATGGGCTTCCTGCTCAGTGGGGAAACTGCTTCTCCCTCTGCCCCTCACCCCACTTGAGCAACTCTCTCTCAAATAAATAAATAAAATCTTTAAACGAGAGGAGAGAGAGAAAGAGAGAGAGAGGCAAGGTCCTTCCTGCCATTTATGAAATATTTCCCCCTCATTTCAGTCAGTGGTCTCAAAGATTTTTAAATCCATGACATCCAATTGCAGGACCCCTGACCACCCCTGCTGTTATCTTTTAATTTATTATGTAACAGATTTATTGATTATGCCTGCTGTGAGCCATCACTGTGCTGGGAACTAGGTCTTATATTTGGTGGTGAACAAAATAGATAAAATACCATCTTTGTCTTCAACTTAGTAGGGAGGGAAGAAAGGTATGAAGAATAAATAAACTGGTACCTAAATTGTAAATTATGGTAAGCGCTGCACCCTAAGATTGTCTATTTACCAACTTTTGAGATGTTCCCCCCAGGTGTCTCAAACACTCTTTGTCTGACTTGGTTTTCCTCTTTACTAGAGCCTTTGCATCTGGTACATCATATGCAAAATTCTGCTATTCCCCCTGGCTCTTGGCTCTCCCTGAATTGAAGGGCTTTCACTCCCTCACTAGGAACCCACAGGCATAATAACTCTTATTTCTTCTGGTCTCTACCTCAAATTGTGTGTGTGTGTTTTTAATTAAGTAATCTCTACCCTCAGTGTGGGGTTCGAACTCATAAGCCCGAGATCAAGAGTTGCATGCTCCACTGACTAAGCCAGCCAGGTGCCCCTAATTGTTTCAACTAACGGACTTCAAATCCTGAAATTTTTTCTCTGGTCACAATGTTATTTTCACCTCATCTGCTCCTTCTCTTATAATAAACCTGCAACTAGCCTTTCCCATGACCTTGAGTCCTTGAATATCTCTGCTGTATCTTCTGGCTACCAATCTCCTCCTGGAATCACATGTTTTTTTCACTAATGGGCTCCCCACGGTCCAACGTCAGTCTCGGGGACTGCACTAGTACAGTCTTTAGCAACCCACAAGCCCCCTCTTCCTAACTACCTTCCGTGTCTACCTCTTCCCGTTAGAGAAAATTTTAGTCATTTTCTCCAGGGTTACCACAAATTGCTGGAGGTTCTCAACACAGATCACTTTATCTAATTTTATCATGACTCTCAGCGATGCTCACAATGATTTCATAACAGACTTTTCCCCTTCTTCCTCCTGTCTCACCCTGCCCTTCTTGTTCTCCAAGCACCTCACCTCTACGGTCAACTAAACAAGACCTATCAACTAAAATGTTGATTCAAAATTGATGTCGTTACCCACTCACACAAAACCTTCACAGATTCCTCTTCATGTTCTGCTTCCTTTTAAACTCTTAATTCTCTCAGAAGTTAACTCTAGACCTCTGCGTTTGGTCTTCTCTTCTGCCACGTGTTCCAGAAACTTGTGCTCTGTCTACAAATATGTTCACATCTTCTCTCAACTTACTTCTTCCAAGTGACTGTTGCATACTTCCACCTTCTGGACAGTGTAGGCTACATTCTGCTGCTTCTTACTTTCATCACCCACACACTTCTTGTAACTCACGGCATTTGTGCTTGACTCTCACCAACCGCTCGAAATTCCTCTTCTAAGATCTTCAATGTCTTTCCCCTAAAGTTGCTTTTGACCCAGTGGATATCCCTTCTCTTCCTTCTGAAGTCCTCGGCATTCCTAGTTACTGTAGCGTCAGTCAGGATCTTGTCTCTTGCCCTACCTCCCAGGTAACCTGTCTTATTTGCAGCCTCTGCACATGTGAGAGTTGCTTAGGACTCCCCCATCAACCCTGTTCTCTTCTCGCCCTGCACCAGGAGTCCTGAATGGCAACCACGAGCATTTCTGGTTTCCATGTATGTTCCGTCTGGCCTACGGAGTATTGAGGTTGCTCGTTTTGACTAAAGTCAACACTTAAAAATGAGGAGATTTTACATATAATCTGGTGTGTCTTGAAAAAACATACTTTGTACCAACTACAGAATAAGGATAAAAGAAAGAAGGAACATCGAGGGGATATAAATGACTGTTTGATAGCGAAGTAATAATGGAAGACTGTCCTCCTTCATCATGTAGGAAGTATCACAAGATATTTTTGGGCAGATTTGAGGGATTCCTGCTGGTAACCACAGATATTACCGAGCTCAGTCTATCTGTCTTCTGTTCTCACCCTTACCCACATCTTCACTTCACAGTCCCTGTTATTTGTCCCATCTTACTCTGTTTTCCAATCTTATTTCAAAAAGGATTTTTTTCAGCGTCCTTTAGTTTGCTTTCCTCTGCATATTGAACGCATCTAATAAAACCTGAACTCTGAAACAAGTGAGATAATAAAACAAGAGACAATGTCAACTGTTGATGTCAAATTCCGCCTGCAGTCCCGTTGTCTACACTGTCCACGAAGTAGACGATATCTATTTTCTTTAATCCAAAGGCTTTCCTTGTTCTTAATTTTAGAGGTGATCAAGTTACCATGGGGGAGAATACAAGAAAAGAAAACATATAAAGGTGGAAAGGTAGAAAAATCGGCATCAGGAAAGTCATTTTAATTCATCCTCCTTTTACTCCCTTGTGTATGGCACAAAAATATACATTTGGCAGTAATTAATCCTAAATTCTATTTCTCAGTGTTGACACTTCAATTTCCATTACATCTTATTCCGAGAATAATGTATACATCTTCCCGCAGAGGAAATAAAAAGTGAGAGTGAAGAGTATAAGATGACCTACGCGAGGTGGGGGGGAGACAACATTACCCCCGTTTTAATTAAGGAGCAGAGGGACATTTCTCCTCCCTCCGTATTTAACCATCTCGAAATGTTACCTAATATACCATCATTTTTAAGCTCCTCATAGCCTTGAGCTAACATTTGGAAAGATTTATTTATATTTTGAAAATAAAAACCCATACACAACACATGGAGAATGAATTTCTGTCCAACGGCAGCATAAATCACGGTTTTGTGAGCTGCATTTCATTTCTTGCTTTGGTGCCTTGTGAGCCCACTAAGCCAGGTTGCCAGGCAACCATGTCAGCTTTGCTGAATATAGATATTAACAGGTTTAGGTTACATGGGAAAAAAAAAAGTGGAGTGAAAATGAGCACAGATTTATCCTTCACCTGGAAAATTGGGGAAACAAGCACTCTTCCCAACTCCCTCTTTGAAACAAACGTATCTGACACCTTTTGTTATGCTCCACATTCTTGGACCAAAGGGGAAGTTCATTTCCTTTCATGGGAGTAATGCGCTTGTACGTTGTGTGTTGAGAAATACGCCTGTCCACTGTCACTGTGATTTGCAGTTCCGGTCTTAGAACACAGATAGTTTTTCTAGAAATCAAATGGATCTCCATCTCACTTTAATAAAATCCCACGTTTATAATGTGTGACAGTGGCAGCCTCTGTCACAGAGATCTGTTTGGTCTTTACTGCTTGAGGGGAGTAAGACAGATCGAACTCTCTCTCGCCAATGACCAGACGTGAAAACGGTCTTCCTGAAGGTAAGGCACTGGGGGCGCCCCTGGGCAAGGGCAGAGCTGGGATGTGCACCTACATGGACAGCCTGCCTCATCAGCTGGGACCCCGAATCTCTACAGTATTTCTACAAGATGACTGAGAAAGTAGCAGAAAGTGAAGACACTCCTGAGAGCTGTCGCGGTGTCCAAGACTTCAGTATTGACTTATGCAAAGAAGCGAGTGTGTCATCGGAGACACGTGGCATGGAGATGTGCTGCTTCTTTTTCTTCTCCCTCTCCCAAACGTTTCTCACATCCCTGCTTTTCTGCCTCCTGCACAGACTTCCTGACACAACAAAAACGAAAATAAACTCTCTCCGATCCTTTATCTCCAGAGGCCATGGCAGTGGCCCCAACAAGGCTCTAACTTAGATCCCTTCACGGTGAATTCCCCTTTGGGATGAATGACCCCCCAAATACACCCCATAGAGCTTCTGAGTTTAAAGGACACCTGCTTAGGTGTCCTTTAAGGTAGGAACCTGACAGGTAGGAACCTGGAAGAGAGCTCTATGAGGCAAGCAGGCTGGACATGCTGAGCCCAGATTGCACAAGGTTGCAGTCTGCTCCCCGTCTAGAAGCGTCCAGCCCCCACCTGTCACTCACATTTTAAAATATGTGCTGTCGGGGCGCCTGGGTGTCTCAGTGGGTTAAGCCTCTGCCTTCGGCTCAGGTCGTGATCTCAGGGTCCTGGGATCGAGTACCGCATCGGGTTCTCTGCTCAGTGGGGAGCCTGCTTCCCTCCCTCTTTCTCTGCCTGGCTCTTTACCTACTTGTGATCTCTATCAAATAAATAAATAAAATATTAAAAAAAAATACGTGCTGTCACTGCCATTGCTGTGCCAGGTGTCAGCAGCTAAGATGGCTGCAGCCCTACTGAGCTCCGCAGACTGCTGCCATGTACCTTCTGAGGGTCATGGGGACATGACCTCAGAGTTCTTACCCTCAGATGAGTGATTCCGGTTTGATTTCACTTGTGCCAAACTGGGGTGCCTGATGATGGCGATTTTGAGAAACGTTTGATGATGCCAGCTCTTTCTGTCTTGATAGGTTGGTCACATTTCCACTCCCGGCCTTTCTTAAGGCTAAGCTAATTTAAATAGAATGCATCCCTTGGGTTATTGGGGTGGGGGGGCTCCAGGAAGTGGGAGATGTTTGTATCCTTCCTACACATTAGGAGGAGGTGCAGTGAATTGACCTTGTGACGTTGGTTCAACCAGGGGGGAGAGATGGAAGAACCCTGTTGTCTACCTTCAGGTGCTTTCCTTCATGCTACCAGAGACAGCCAGGTCAGCTCCTTTCACTCTCCTGGTTTGACTTGGGAAGTTAATAAGACCATAAATTTAAGACCCAAGAGCTAGCAAACAGTGCCAAGATAAAAATATCAAACTTCCATGGTGAGAGGAATACTGATGTGTTTGCACTCTGGCATATGACTTTCTGGGTTTTTTTGTTTTGTTTTTTAAGATTTTGTATTTATTTATTTGTCAGAGAAAGAGAGTGCGCGTGCGCACAAGCGGGGAACAGCAGGCAGAGGGAGTAGCAGGCTCCCTGCTGAGCAGGAAGCCTGAGACGGGACTCAATCCCAGGACCTGGCGATCATGACAGGAGCCAAAGGCTGATGCTTAACTGACTAAGCCACCCAGGCATCCTTGTGAGTCTCTGTTTTTGAATGCAGTGGGGATTTTCTCCACATTTTGATAATTTCCCTCTCACCTTAATTTTTTTGTAGAATGTAAGTTAAAATAGTGCTCTCTCCTGATTTATATATCGTCTTATTTGCTTGGATTAGCTTAAGTCCTTAGGAGAAATTCTGTCTTCTGTCCTCCCCTGAGTATTTTGAATATCCTGTGTTTTTTTTTTCCCCCAGAAGTCATTGTATCATCATTGATGATAAACACTAACATATTTTGACTCCATTTAAAACATTTTCATTATCAAAGATATAATAAACACCTAGAGTTTTGACATTTATTACAGTATATGCTGTTAGCTTTAAAGACATAAATGTAAACTTACTTATACACAAGGGCTACATGTATATGTGGTGAGGGTCACTCTAATGATCTCTTTTCTTTCACGTGACCTTTGCAAATAAGACTTAGTTTTGAACTCGGTTCAGAAGTAGCAGCAATTAAATTTCAAGTGTGTGGGTGTCAACTTGTTAGCCACAGAGTGGGAAATGGAAGCACAGGGCTAGAGAAGCACAAGCGTTCATAGAGATAGAGATTTTTTTTTTTTAAGACTTTATTTATTTGAGAGGGAAAGAGTGAGCACATGAGAGAGAGCAGGAGCAGGGAGAAGCCGACTCCCCATGGAGCAGGGAGCCCAGGGCAGGGGCTCAATCCTAGGACCCTGGAATGGTGACCTGAGCTGAAGGCAGATGCTTAACTAACTGAGCCACCCCAGGTCCCCCTCGAAGAGGTAGAGGTTCTACCTGCGGAAATGGTTGGGAACCAGGCCAGAACCTTAGACTGAAGCTGGATGTTGACACTCCTCCAGGTCAGGCTGAGAAATCTAGATTGGCAGTGGAGGTCATTTTAAGCAGCCCAGCTTGTGTCACTATTCCTAGGACACCTCTTGTCTTCAGTACCTATGCTCCTTGCATAGTTACACTTAATCCTTACAACCACCATACAAGGTAGCTATAAGGATCCCCATTTTTCAGGGAAAGGGAGGGATCCTCAAAAGAGATCAATGAGCTTTCCCAAAGTCAGAAAGCTGATGCCTCCCTCCCAATGCCACAGACACGTGCACCCGCCCCTTCTCCTTGAATGTCAGAGCACTCAGAGAATAGCCTTTCCTGGGGATAGCTCAGTCTTCCCAGCTCTCCCCGCACTGCTCTTCACTTTCATCACCAATTCACACTCTGTTGAACACTGAGAGCGACCAGGTAACTTACTGTCCAAACCAGAACACCTTTGAGAGTGAAAATCACCCTTAATAGTTACTGCAAGGCAACAGGCACGATACGGGACTTCTGGTTACCCTACCTTGGCTGACGCCCTGAAACAGGGTTAACGTTCATAACTTAATTTGAAATTGTTTACGGTGGAATCTCTCCAGCCTTTTTGCCAAAGGTAGTGTCCCTGAATATGGCACCATCTAATTACTGAAAGGAGATACCACTCATTCCCCGACCCCATATACCCCACAGTTTTCTCAGGTTGGAAGTAACCAACCCATCCTTATTTTACTCCTGCTTTACCTTCTATCTCTTTACAAGGAGGGTTGCCATACCTGTCCTTCTCCACAAGCAGTGGAATTGTAGGGCTGTGTTGTGTTTTCCCTGAAAGTTTTGTTGGCCCTGCTGATCAAAGCAGCTAACGCCTGCTGGGGCTGTCACGAACAGCAGAAGGAACAAAATCCCCTACTGGGCACAGACTCAGATTCCTTTGAACACACTGTGATTTGGTAACCCATCGCAAATGGTATCACCTCTTGATTTTAGGGAACAAATCACAATTGGTCCTCCCATTCCTGGGTTCCAAATGCTTCAGATGTGGGATCTAAGATGAACTAGGACATAGATTAACATCTCTCAGAAAAGTCACACTTCTTATTTAGTCTGGAATTGGTGCTTTCGAGTTTAGATTTTAAATGATATCTTCCATGCACCTGCTTGAGCTCTTTTTTTAAAACCTTCACCAAATAGAATAAGGGAAGAGTTCAGCAGATCACTACGTGATTTGAGGATAATTATGAGATTTTCCCTCCCCCTTCTTACCCACATTCCACTGGCCTGCAGGCCATGATCTTTGGTCCTGGGGAACATCCAGGCAGAAAGCCAGCCAGGGGGAAACCTTGGAAACATCTGCACACAGTCGAGTTGAATGTCTCCCTCACTGTCAGACTTGTGCTCAGTAGGAGCCCTGAGAAGAGAAGTCCCACTAGCTTGATGCCCAGCGGTCTCAGGCCATGGCTCGAACCCAAGAGAAAGACGCCGGAGGGGTGAACAGAGGGCCCCCGATTCTAGACCCCTCGGTTGTCTTCTCTGTGAAGGGAGTCAATTGGGTTCAAGAACATTTAACTTTACTTAGGGACGATGAGGAATCTGGAAAGGATTTTGTCTGCTGGAGAAATGATGAAAATCTAGGTGTAAGGGAACTTACGGAGGAGCAGAAATATCTGGAAGGAGTGGGAGAGGAGAAAGTTTGGAAGCCTCAGAGAAGAGCCTGCTACACAGGCCAGTAGATACAAGGTAAGAGATCCCTAAATTCGTGCTATTAGCCATGAGATTGGGAAGGAAAGGACGAGGGGAACAAACCAATGTTTAACGAACTACTTGCGAGTGCTAGCGCTATGATAAGTAATTCATATACACTATTTAAAAAATATTCCTACAGGAAAAGTTCTACTATCCCCATTTAACAGATGAACAAACTGAACCTCAAAGGTTAATGATGTCAACGTCCTACAGCGGTTGGAAGACTCAAGCTTTAAACCCAAAATTCGATTTTGAAGTCCATCTGTTCCCCACTATATAGCCCGTACTCTCCCCCTTTCAAAACACTGTCAACAATGCTTTAAGTTTGGGTATAAGAGAGAATAACGTCACCAGGAAGAGCAATGGGAAACAGGAGGCAGGGGAAAAGCATTAGTTTGGGTACCGGAGATGACGATATGCTGCCTTTTAAATGTGTAAGTACCCGGTAAGTTAGAACTATGATTATTTTTAAATGATGCACATTTTAATATTTAAAAACATAATTAATAATAGCAGCCTTCATACAAGCACACATTTCTTAATGCTTTATGGCTGGGATCTAGAGAGCTATATAAATGCATATTTGCTAAAGCCACCTGGTAAAATCTTTCAGGTTTCTGAGCCTAGATATTGAGCTTCTCTATTTAGTCAACAAAAAAATTGTATATATATATATATATATATATATAGAGAGAGAGAGAGAGAGAGAGAGAGAGAGGGGATAAAAACTGCCTCCATGTGTGAGTTTTTGAAAGACTCTTAGCAGCTGTGAGCCAAAGTAAATAATTTATCTGTATCACTCTGATTTCCTCTCAGTTGTGAATGAAGGTGAAAAAATGAAAACCTGCATAGGTGTTTGAAGTAAGTATAATAAACCTAATGTAATCCAACAAGGAATGAAAGGGGAGGAAAAAAAAAATATATATATATAGTGGTGGGGGGGCTAGCAGGGTGGGGAAGGGCAGAGGGAGAGAGAATTCCAAGCAGACTCCAAGCTCAGCTTGGAGCCCAATGTAGGGCTCAATCCTATGACCTTGAGATCATGACCTGAGCTGAGATCAAGAGCCCAGGCTTAAGTGACTGGGCCAGCCGAGCACCAATAGAGAAATATTTCTGATGATAGTGGCATATGTTCAGAGCATAAAAAAGGGAAATATAAAATTGGTTATTTTCAGAAACTGTTATTGACTGAAAGAACAGTAATCTCGATACTCTAGTGAAACTTACATACTTAATGAAGCAAAACTAACAAGAGGTAAATCTCTGACACAGTAATGACTTAAAACCATTCAGCTTTACGTTCATCAAGATGGACACAGATAGCTACCAGAGAAGTTAAAACAACAACAACCACCACCACCACCTCAGAAGATGAGTGAATCTTTGACATTTATATGGAAAGACATTTATATGGAAATAAGATGACACAGACAGTGACCAAGGAGAAGGGATAGATTCTTGGGCTGGAGTATGGCTTTTCTATTTCAGAAACTTATTAGTTCCCCAGTTAGATGGAGTGTTTTATTTTCATGTTAGTCTTTATCTAATTTCCAGTAACATGTATTTTAATACATAATAACAATATATAACATACCATAATATTGTATTATAATATAAAATAATATAAAAACATGTGCACACTTAATGCTTTTGCCAGGACCATCCCTATCAAGAAACAGAAGGTAGACCCCGAAGTTCTGAGTTCTTACTTAATCTCTAGCATGTGGTTAGGAGAATGTAATTCATTTAGGTCCTTTACAACCTGCCTTCATTTTCTTACATAAATTTTATTAGCTTTTTATGGCTCCGAGTAAAAAAATAGAAAAGCAGATAATGAAATAGACTGTACTATACAGAAATCATCATTTTAAAGAGAACCACATATTGGGAATATCAGAAACTGCGGTGTGGTTGATATCAGTTCTTGAGAATTAAAAAAACAGCAAGGGAGTTTACTCAGTGACAGGATCCTAAGTGGGATCTCTTATTTCTGTATTTTCAGGGCTGAGCGACTTTTCCACAAAGTAGGTCAGTCTGGCATTAAGTCAGACCTACAGCCTTAAGAGGTCCATAGAGCTCTAATGAACAAATGTCCACATGACTGCGTCTCAAAACACAGACTTCTGGAAGAGATTTTTATAGTCCAAGAATCTGTGGAGATGCCACAATAAAGTTTTGTGTTATATACTTAACCATATCCCAACAAAAAGTATAATTTATTATTGGGAAAGCTGTGTTTCACAGATCTGGATGCTTATCCCTAAGCATTCTTTCTCAATACTATCTTCAACATTACTTTAAAATTTATTCTAATTTCAGTTACTCCAAAAACATCCTCATGCTTCTTTGTAAAACTGTCTCAACAACATTAAAAAAATAAACAAACTTTTCAACTCTCAAGGGCCATAACACTTTCTATAAAGTGTGACTGTGTCATTGATAATCAGTCCTCTCCCCTTCCTTTGTGCCATCTGTAATCTTTATCTGGCAAGTGTGGCATGTGCTGTCCTAGGAAGTCTCCACACATTACCGGTCTTGGAGATTTGAATACACACATTTAGATCTGCCTTGGAATTCCCAATGAAAATGAAACAATTGCCAAAGATATGCAAATGCATTCAGGAGACACAAAGAAATTTTAAGAATGTCCCTGAAGTTGAGCCATGCTCCTCTAACATACTTCAGGCACACTCCTGCCTCAGGACCTTTGCACTTCAACATTCCTTTCCTGGGAATGCTTGACTTCTACGTTTCCACACAGCTGGTTCTGCGACCTTCCTTAAGTATTTGCTCAAATCATTGGACTAACCAATTGGCAACACCCCCTCCCAAACCCTTGGACTTCCTAACCCATTCCCTGCTTTCTTTTATTCACCATATTATATACTACTTATGTGTTTGCTTTTTGTCTGTCTCCTTTCACTAAAACGTGAGCTCGATGCAGACGGGGATTTTCGAGTATATTATTCACTGTTATTTCCGCAGTTCTGAGAATATCACAGAAGAGGCATTCAGTAGACATTTGTTGAACGACTGTTGAACCCTTACAGCAAGATGACTTGCTAATCCTCACCACATCTCAGAGAAGCAGGTAGTTGCTAGTCTCATTCATTTTAAAGCCAGAGAAACTCTCGGGCACGATATACGCAGGTGCCCAGACGCCACGCTGCCACAGAGTCCACGCCACAAAAAGAAAGTGGTGTTTCCCCCTGGACTGTGATGTTCGCAATCCGTGTCCGTGTTCATTATTTGGGGCAAAGTGTATCTAAGGAAGACTCAAGACCGACCAGGGATAGAGAGAGAGAAGCCCCACTCTCTCCACGGAAAGGTTTGCTGTGTGCTTTGAGATGAGATGAATCATGTTGTTCTCCTCCTAAATTCAAGTCTAAGTAAAAGCTCAAATGGAAACTGGCCAATGGCAAAGGACTATCAGATACATTTCACCCCAGAAAGCCAAAAAACTCAGGGAAATGTCATTCAATGCCTAAAACCACCACAACTGATTAAATTTGAAGCAATGGCCAACATCAGAAAACATTTGCCTGCCCCCTGTATTTAAAATAAGACATCTTATAAGACTAACGAATAGTCACGGTTTCATTGCAGGGTCAGCGCACTCTGACTGAATTACTGTATTTTCTGTGATGTAACAGTGATTAAACGCATAAACTCTGCTTCTGACAAGCCCTGGTATAGAGACATTTATATAGTGACATCAATGCATTTATACAGAATATACAATGAAAATTATAACCTAAGACAAGCC
Source organism: Lontra canadensis (assembly GCF_010015895.1). Classification (NCBI taxonomy): domain Eukaryota; kingdom Metazoa; phylum Chordata; class Mammalia; order Carnivora; family Mustelidae; genus Lontra; species Lontra canadensis. Next base: position 6,608,819 of record NW_022631066.1, read on the forward strand.
CTGGTATAGAGACATTTATATAGTGACATCAATGCATTTATACAGAATATACAATGAAAATTATAACCTAAGACAAGTATTCTGACTCTATTAAAATAACTGTTCCTAAATTTTTAGCCAACAACGTGAACTTTTACAAAAATATTGGCATCATTGAGTCTGAAGTAAACCAAACCCAGTGGTGGTCTAAGCTAATAAAATGTTTCAGGTTTTGCCCTCATGGCAGAAACCCTCCATTAGGCAGACACTGCTCTGGGAGAATTAATCTTTTAGAAGGGATTAATCAGATGAAGGAGGGGATATACTTTTGGAACTACTCCTTTCTTTGGTGTTTATGTACTGGGAGAAGTGGCAGAGACCCAAATGGGAAACAGAATTAGCTGCTGGAGCCATCCGCATAGAGAGGGAGTGAAACTCACTACAGAGGCCATGGGTGTATGGATCCTACGACTTGGTTCTACCAGGACAAGATGAAAAATCAAGGGTAGTAAAAATATCAAGACAAAAAAAATCAATATAATTTTTGATAGTGAATAACTTGAAAAAAAAACATTGTCAGTTTTTGAAATAATTTTGGGAATTTTTTTAAAAACAAAGATACATCTCTTTTTACTAAGTCTTCTAAAGAACAACCGTCAATAACAGAAAGGGATCAGTCACCATTTTCAAGTATGCATCATTCTATTTCACACAAAGTAAGAATAACCTAATTAGTCAATTTCAAATTAAGGTGGCAAAAACAGAATCCTTTTTCCCCAGAGTTATTTTAAGAAGACCACAATCATAAATCTAATAAATTCTGTGCCGAGTAAGGTTGGGTTGCATGTGTTGGTGCTGGTGGAATACATTGGTGTTTGAGACCCAAGTTTGTATGGACAGGAGAAGGGAATCCATTTGCCTATTAATTTTAATGTACCAAGCTCACTCAACATGATAGCAGGGAACTAAAGCCACTTGTTCCTTTAAGAGTTTACAGATTGTTATTATTCTGAGCTCCATCTAATGTATTTTGTATTTTTGGTAGGAAACGAACTTGAAACAACATTAAAGAGCCAAACTCAATTAGGATTAACATGTCCTTGTTATTCCTGGAATGTTAACCCCCCACTGTACATGTCTATTATGGATTGACAGAATTTAATTAGACTTGTAAAATTGAAAAATGCCTATTGCTATCTTCCTCCTAAGGAAAAAAAAAAAAGGAGGGGGGGGGACAAAATGCCCAAATAATGAAAACTCTGCACATCCTTCCCTGTAAAATTTGACCTAATACTCCCCAAAGAAATCTACACTATCTTTACTGAACATAAACAGTTAAAAACACCTTAAAGTCACAACCTTGACTTCGTATTGATGCGTTTTAAATTCTGTGTGTACCGGCAAATCTGAAGCAACTTCGAAGTGGCAAAACAAACCCACAGTTTGTGTGTCATATAGTTCATATTTTAGCAAGCACACCACTGGGCTTTTGCCCAAGGATTTCTAACACTAATATAAAGACATTCTATGCTTTTCTCAGGCAAATCCTTTCTGAAAGTCTCCCAAACACTTGTACTATCATGAAGCCACCAGATGTCTTTAAGTCCTCAAATGATGTGTTTCTGCTTAAAGAAATATATATATTTTTAAGAGATATAAAAACACGATCTACTTACCCAGGAGACATTTTTACCCTTAGGTGTCTTTAGCATGGCAACTTGCAATAGTGAGATAGATGACCAACAACACTTTTACCAACATGGAAAATCCAATGGAGTTTATTCCAAATGTCTTTGTTACCCAAATGCAAAAAGTTCCATGGTTTGCCAGACACAGAAGTCGTACGTAACAATGAAGATAACCTTCAGATAACCCATTTTTCTTCTCAGTACTAAGCATGTGAAGACACACATAACAGATCACTAATCACTCCGTATATGGAGCCAGAAGCTGCAACATGTGAATCTTCTCTCTATCCGCAAACCCCAGAGTGGAGTGTCCCTTAGAAAAGAGAGCTCGGATCCATGTGCAAACGTCCAGAATCACAGAGGAATTCCTCCCTCGGCTGCTATAAGTGCAAGTCCCAATTACTCCCCAAGCTTTAATGAAAAACTCGCTGGCGACAGCTTACAATCACTTAGTAAGAGAAATCGTTGAGAGCAAAGCACTTAGGAGAATTTGCAGGTTAGCTGCTGGTGGCATCCATTTTAGGAGGCGCCTGACTCCAGGGCTGCCCAGAGGATACAGAGAATGCAGAGCTCAGTTTCAATAAATAATACATAGTGTCAGGTACAATGTGCACCTGTAAGTACCTTCTGCGCAGCCTCGCGTAGGTATTGCTCTCTCCGCAGTCCCGAGACTCACAGTGCACCTGTTGTTGTTGAAACTGCTCCGCGAAAGGGCTGGTCTCCTAACAACCAGGAACATTTGTTTATAAGGTAAGAAAAATAGAAGCCCCAGAGGGGAGCAATTTAGAAGCCCCAGGTGGAAGAGCAAGGCTGGAAATCAGTGTTGGCTCTCCTCCCTTTGTTTCTGTGTCCTTGTGTCCCTTTTCTTTTACCTCCTGTCAATCTAGATTAACTAAGCAGATCCAGGCTAAATTTTGCTACTATCAGTAGTGATTAGTGTGGGTTGATGAAATCGGATTATACAGGCGGACCTCTGCCTTCCCCCTCAGCAAGCAACACCAGGCGACTGGAACACCACCATGCTGTCGGCCTTCCCTTCATCGGACGGAAGTGTTCTGGAAGGTTCTGCAGGAGGGAATCTGCTCGCTAGGGAAATCCTGGTCCCCTGAAGCTGCACAGATACAAATAGAGGGGGAGCAAACCATCTATTTCACTTTTTACTTGGTTTTTCTTCCATATTCTTATGTTCTTGCAGGTTGAAAGTTCAGGGACCATAAAAGAAATGTATAGCATTTTCCCATTCCATCAAAAATTTTTTTCCTAGCAGGGTGACCACATTGACCAAGAGACTGAGGTCATGGGAGACTACAGAAGGGGCTGGGAACTGAAAGCCACTTTTCCTGAGCATTTACTATATGCCTAACATGCCATAAGGGAATTTACATATACTTAGGTCTAAGCAATCCTGGAAGTAGGTACTAGTATCAGTACCTGAAAGATGAGGAATTAAGATTTAGAGATATTCAGTATCTTTCAGTGAAGACCTACTGAGCCAAAGCAATGCTTTCTAGACTCTTCTCTCTCTGAAATCAAAAGGCAACTGGATTTTTTTCCTTGGGTCACTTCCCATCTTGAATATATACATACATACATACATACGTGTGTGTGTGTGTGTGTACATATATACAAATATAAAATATAAAATAAAATATAAAAAATAAAATACAAAATATATATATATTTTTCTTAAAGGTGTATGTTTCCCTTAAGTGTCTAAGAATTATGTGGAATTATGGTTCCTATTTATTTTGAAAATAATAATGTTCTAACAGTTGTCCCTTGAACAACATGGCTTTGAACTGATCAGGTCTACTTATACATGGATTTTTTTTTTTTTTCAGTAAACACAGTATAGTACTATAAATGTCATTTCTCTTCCTTATGATTTTCTTAATGATACTGCCTTTTCTCTATCTTGCTTTATTATATGAACACAATCTATAATACATAGAACATACAAAATATATGCTGGTTGACTATATTATCCGGAAGGCTTTCTGTCAACAGCACATGATTAGCAGTTAAATTCTGGGGGAGTCAAAAGTTACACGTGGATTTTCTTTTTTCTTTCTTTTTTTTAAAAAAGACTTATTTTATTTACTTATTTGACAGAGAGAGAGAGATCACAAGTAGGCAGAGAGGCAGGCAGAGAGAGAGAGAGGGGGAAGCAGGCTCCCCACTGAGCAGAGAGCCCGATGTGGGGCTCCACCCCAGGGCCCTGAGAACATGACCTGAGCCGAAGGCAGAGGCTTAACCCACTGAGCCACCCAGGCGCCCCTACATGTGGATTTTCAATGGTGTGGATTGTTGGCACCCCCAATTCCCCTGTTTTTCAAAAGTCAACTGTATTTTGGATGTAGTGAAAAGAAGGGCCATATGTATCTCAATGTTCATAGCAGCAATGTCCACAATAGCCAAGATGTGGAAAGTGCCAAGATGCCCTTCAACAGATGAATGGATAAAGAAGATGTGGTCCATATACACAATGGAATATTACTCGGCCATCAGAAAGGATGATGAACACCCAACTTTTGCATCAACATGGATGATTATTGTTATAATCTCATAATTATGTGATTATGCTAAGTGAAATAAGTCAAGCAGAAAAGTCAATTATCATATAGTTTCACTTATTTTGGAACATAAGGAATAGCATGGAGGACATTAGGAGAAGGGAAAAAAGAAGTGGGAGAAATCGGAGTGGGAGACGAACCATGAGAGACTATGGACTCTGGGAAACAAACAGAAAGTTTTAGAAGGGAGGGGAGTGGGTGGATGGGTGAGCCTGGTGGTGCGTAGTAAGGAGGGCATGGATTGCATGGAGCACTAGGTGTTATACACAATGAATCATGGAACACTCATCAAAAACTAATGATGTACTGTATGATTACATAACAATTAAAAAAGTCAACTATATTTTGGATTGCATTTTTGTAAAGTATAAAACAACAATGATGGGGCTCAGTTAGCCACATAAATCAGAACTACAGGCAAAGGGCCTAAATGACTGATGATTTGGGGCTACACATTCTACAGATATAGTTAATAATAATAGCCAACATTTATTAAAACGTTCTAAGTGGTTATGTCTTTTGCCGTTTTCATCTTACTTACTCAAAGTGACAACAACCTCATGAAGTTGATTTCTAATGATTCTGGATGATTTTTGTAGAGGCAGTATTAATCAATATTGAATTAAAAAAAAAGAAAAACCTAATACTACAATTAAAATTGTAAATACGAACTGAGTTTTCAACCAATTCAAAATCAGAAAATAATTTTAAATCCACATGAAAGTGGAGATAAAAAAGGATTTTTAAAATTAAAAAAATCCTTTATTTTGAGTATCCTGTGAATCTGTGTGTGTGTGTGAGTAAATCCTATCTGTCTCATTATGCTATAAACCCCTTAAGGACATGGCTCACGTCTACTATATATATGTTTTTTCTCTTCAGGGAATACGGTATTCACTGTTACTCAATAACCATTGTTGACTAATCAGGTACAGTTCCACTAAGAATTTTAAAACAGTTCTTTGGGTATAATTTTCTGTTAAAATTTTCTGTAGTTTAATACTGTTGAAAAATAGATAAAGCTATTTGGAGCCCAATGTTCTGAGTAAAACATGAATGTTAGGGATTACTTAGATTTGTATTTTTAGACTTAAATTTTTAAAAAATTTAAAGGGCTATCCAACACAAATTTACTGTTCTAGAAAGGAGTTGTATAAAAGGAAGACCAGACCGTGTAACTCCAGTCGCATTTAATCTCAGATCCTTCTAGAAGTATTTGGTTTCAAACTACAACTAAACCTTTGTTCCTTTGAGTTATAATGGTCTGCTGTTGTTATCAGTTGAACTATGTCCCCCCCCCACCCCAGAAGGTATGTTTAAGTTCTAACCCCTAGTAATATCTGACAATGTGACTTTATTTGGAAATAAGGTCTTTACAGAGGTAATCAAGTTAAAATGAGGTCATTAGGTTGGGCCCTAATCCAATACGACTGGTGTCCTTACAAGAAGGGGAAATGTGAACACAGGGACAGACATGCAGAGGAAAGAAGACGGGCAGACAAAGAGGAGAAGACGGCCATGGAACTGGAAATGCCAACGTTTGCCTGCAAACACCAGAAGGGAGAAGAGGCAAAGAAGGATTTTCTCCTAGCCATCACAGTGAGCACGGCCTTGCTGCTTTGTCGATTTTGGACTCTTAGCCTCTAGATTATGATAACATATTCCTGTTTGTTTTAAGCCCCTCGGGTTTTGGTACTTACAGCAGGCCTACCAATCTAATACAGATGTCAGTTCTATAATTCTTCCTTTCTTTTTCTTTTCAATGACTCTTTGAAGTATTCTCAGCTTCTTTCCTTAATTTCGCTATAGTAACTTAAAGGTAAAAATGTCAGAATTTATTTTTAAAAACTTGAGTTTTAAGATACACCTATATTATTATATACACTAGACTTAAATTTTAAATTAATTCATGGACCATCTGCACATCTCACATACCAGCTCCCTTAACGTGGGACTCTTGGAACCCAAGGAATCTATGAATAAAACCTAGGGAGTTCATGAACTTGAATGAAAAAACACTGCATCTTATTTTTTGATAACTTCTGACTTAAACTTAGCATCCCTCTCGGTTATGGATGTTAGCAACAAACCAGAGCTTTGGTAGTACCTGTGATGTCAGCAAGAGAAATCACACATATGTTCATATCAGATTATAATTGTTTCAGGTATCCTGAAATACATCCATCTTCTGGTTTATGATATACACACTGAAGTATTTAAAGGAAACTTGCAATTTGCTTTGCAATTTACATTGACTTGCATAAAAACATTAGGATGGTTTAATGATGCATAGATGGATGGATAGAGATGTTTAGATGGACAGATGTGATAAAGTATGTTTTAAAAAAAGGAAGTCTATCAAATGCTTAGGAGACAAACTAGGAACTAAGTATATGGGTGTTCTCTCTAAGACTCTTTCAGGATTGTTAGTTTTGCATTTAACACACTAATAAGGGGCACCTGGGTGGCTCAGTCAGTTAAGCATCTGTCTTCAGCTCTAGTCATGATCCCACGGTCCTGGGATCGAGCCCTGCATCAGGCTCCCTGGGAAACCTGCTTCTCCCTCTTCCTCTGCTGTTCCCCCTGCTTATGCACTCTCACTTCCTCTCTCTCTGTCAAATAAATAAATAAAATATTTAAAAAAAATACACTAATAAAAAGTGCATAAATTACTGTATCACAGATTTGGTTTCTTTAAAATATTTTGAAAACTATGTCATTGTATGATTAGTTTCCTTTGTAGCTCTACAAATTGCATATTATGAACTCAAAAATATTGTTCTAAGAAAGACTCCTTTAGGCTTTACCAGACTACAAAAGGATTCATGACACAATAAATCTAAGAATTTCATCTATAAAGTTATCAGGAGAAAACGGATAAGCAGCAATATTATTCCACAAAGCTATTTCCAAGGAGCAACTTTACGGTAAGTAAAAAGAAACTGAGTCTTTAAAATGTCAGGTAGCAACTGTGTACCAAAGTAAAACCTTGCTGATATCTAAGAAATAATTGATTTATATCCTGTGCCACCTAACGACTGATGCATAATGAACTGTCCCAAAGCTTAATGGCTTAAAACAATAATTTAATATGTCCATGGTTCTGTGGTTTCCCTGGGCTTAGCTGGGTAGTTTCCATTTGGGGACTCTGATGTGGTTATGGGCAGACAGATGTTGGGGCTGAGTCATCCGGAGATTGACTACGTTGGACACCCAAGATGCCATTCGCATGGCTAGCAGTGAGTGGATGCACGCTGTCATTTGGGAGCTCAGCTGGGGCGGGGGACCACAGCAAAATAAATGACCTCTCCATGCAGCTGGAGCCTCTCTTGGTATGCCACCTTGATTCCAAGAGACGGTATCCCAAGGGCAAGCACTCCAAGAAACCCTGCGGGGAGCTGCAAGGATTCTTCTCTAACCCTGAAAATCATGCAGCATTACTTCCACCGTGTTCTACTTGTCAAAACTGAGGAAGAGCACCAGAGGGCCCACCCAGATTCCTATATAAGGGCATGAACACTGGGTATGTGGCTCATGGTAACAGGTGAGGGGCGTGTGTGGAGACCCAGAAAGTTTAAGTGCCCAGGGCAACACACAGCTTTGACCCTCTAGGGTCTGACGCTTATACGTGCCCAGTTGGTTGGTCTATCTTTCAGTTATAACAAGAACGGCTGACTGGTGCTGCCACTCATGGAAGGGACCGAAACAGTCTCCCATTCTCTCAACCCACCTCTGAGATCAGCCACAGCTGCAGTTTACTCTGTGTCTCACTTTAAGCCAGGCCATGCAACTTTCCACTCTCTGTTCCAGTCTTACATCCTGCAAATGTCCACTCAGTCCACCAGCAAACCAAGAAGCATGGGGGAGTCCCTGACCCTAGAGTCAACTCTCAATGAATAGGAGACAGAATAGGACACAAATGCTCCTGACTGCTATCCTCAGAGTGGACAGTTCTGGGAGGTTCTGGTACACTTCTCAGGAGAACCTGATGCACTCTAACCCCTTTCCCACAACCTTGATAATACTCTTTGGAAGGCAGCTATGCTCACCACTATACCACCAATGCTGCACGATAATATATATATATATTTTTTTTTTTTCTTTTTTTTTTTCCTCTTTCCCTGTCTCCCAGACACACCACCGGCCGAATAAACTTCCTGCACTGAGTCCTTGTCTCAGGCTTTGCATTTGGGGCACAAGATCTATTATTAGTAGATGCGTCCACTCTATTCAGTGGAGAAAATGGAGTTCCAAGTCTGTGAGGCACCAAATCTGTGACTGTTTCTTCTGTGAATCCACTAAGGGAGCCCCTACTGAAAGAGGTCCTTGGAAATGACTGAGTAGCTTAAGTTTTCACATCCAGGCCTTTTAGTTATCTCACTAACTAGACTGTGAGCTCCTGGAGGAAAAATGCTTCTACTTTCAGCATTATCACTCACATTACAACTACATAGCCTCCTGGTATTTAACAGGTGCTCAATTAGTGCATCCTGATTAAGTAAGTGGTTCTCCCTCTTGAAAGGATTATCTCCTTATGTTCTAACCTATTAAAATCTCAAGCAGTATCTTCCCTAGTGTATCCCCTGTAGGCTATTTTGTCTAAGCAATGTCTTATCCTAAATTCCAACAACCCAACACTAAGGAGTGTTATTTTGTATGGACATGTCTACACCTAATGATCAGATATACTCAAATAGAGACAGAGTAAACGTGGCAGGAAGAGCACAGATGTGGAGTCAAACAGACCAACCTTGAATTCAGACTCCTCCATTTACAGAATATTGAAACTAGGGCAAGGTAATTAGTTTGCTGGATTCCTCATCCACATAAAGACTCTAGTGACAACTAGCCCACAGGGCTCTGTGAGCATGTATGAAACTCTGTGTACAGCATGTAGATGGTAAAGCACGCAGTGGCTGGGTACCTGGGATCGTCGTGCTCCTGGTTTCCTGCCTGGTCTTCATGAGGTACTTTTTGCGTGATCAGTGTATAAACCTGTTTGAGTCTTATCTTTCTCTTTTGAAAAGGAAGAATAATTAACTTTTACATTTACTTAATATGGCCAAAGCCAAAATCAAATAAAATCATACATGCGAAAATTACTTGAGATTTGCAAAAGTACTGATGGGTAGTAGAGGAAGTGAGGATGAGGCTGCCATGAAATGTTGTACATTCTGTACACTGCACAAATGCCCTGGCCAAAAAAATAAATTATGGATGAAATCAATAGAGGCCTCATCAGTGAGGCATTTTTCTAATTTGTCCAATCAGTGTGGCATTTTTCTAATTTGTCCACTCAAAGATAGTCCTTTCTCTAAGGCCACAGAGTGCCTGTGATGAAAAAGAGTAGGCTCCTGTTTCTAGCATTTACTAGACTAGTTGCACAACTCTGGCCACAGTCCCTCTGTGCCTCAATGTATTCGTGTAAAAAGAAAAGGGTGTTATAAGACTCACAGATTATGAGGAATTAAATGGATATGTATAAAGCAGTTAGAAGCGTGCCTAGCACATAGTATGCACTCAATAAATGCTCATTGCTAATTATTCTTATTCTTATTCTCTAAATGTAACTCACATTATAATCCAGATGAAGATGAGCCAGTTGTAAAGAAATGACACACAGTATTAATGATTCAAAATAGAATTTAGGTCCATTCAAAACCAAACTGTGTGTACACTGGTTTCGTAATGAGGCCAATTAGCAATGTATAAATTCGTTCTTCTTAATTTTTGATGAATATAATGGATAAATTGATGGACTACTGAAACATACAGGTTAATAAAAACTTAGCTCTGATGATTTGAAATGGTTGTCAGAATTTGTTCTCTTGCACAGGAAATTGCTTAGCTCAAGCCAGAGCTATTAGAAGCTGTGACTTTGAAGAGTTTAGTTCAGATCTGTGCTTAGTTTAGATCAATCTGAGTATTTTTTTTTCCAATTTTTACTTGTTCCTTTAAATTGAGGTTTTGTTACTTAGAAATAAACACCCAACTATTACACAAGAATCTCAGTTGCATTCATATGCCGGCTATCAGGGACAATAGCATTTGGGGAGGAAATAAAATACACCCAGAATTATTTATTCATCCACCCAGCAAATATTGAGCATATTTTTATGCCAGGGAATATGCCTTTCCAATAGAAATATTTCTAATAGATTGCTTAAAATTCTGTCAATAAGTCATGATACTTCCCACGACAATTTATCATCTTCTGATGATGGGCTATCAACTAAATGCTGATCCTTGTTGGATTAACAATTCTTCAAGGGCAAGAACCACATTCATCATTTTAATATATACTACTATGACACATTATACACAAAAAAATGTTGGCTGAAATGATCATATAAGCATTTGCCAAGTGAACTTCAAAGGCATATCCCAGTAGAGCACACTGCAGTAATCTAACCCAGAGAGGACAAGGACATGGAAAAAGTCATAAAACAAGGACTTCTTAAGCAAGGGTCTAACCACAGCATCCTGTCCCTTGGAGGGAGTCATTGACAATGACTTGTCACTGAATAATAGTCACAAAGCCATTTTCTGGCTCTTTCTTACCGCACAATGGGAGAGGAGGGGCGAGGGGGAAGTGAGGGAGGTCATGGGGGAGGGGGGTGGAGGGGAGGGCCTATCTGAACATCTTCCAGAAAGAACAGAACCATTTGTTTTTTTTACCAGTTCTGGGACAGCTTTCAGAAACACAGCCAAAGCCATTCAGATTTCATTAATTTGGCCAACCAGCTAAATTAAAATGTCCTTGATAAGAAAAGGGTAAAGGGATGGATGTGGTGAGGATTCATGAGATTTGCAAGTATCCTCAATTTTAACCAAAACTCACCAGAGATTAAGAAACAAACAATTATTTTGGGGGGATGATGAACTCAAAATATGTTGGGAAAAGGAAAATTATTATCTTCGGCCATCTTAACCTTTCCTAGCTCTATTTCCCTTGGGACAAATACAATTTTGGTCTAAATAAATAATGTTTTGTAAGTGGAAAATAGGAAAAATTAGAATCACCATATTTATAGTCCATTGTCTTTTCTGTCTCTCAATAGTCCCCATTGCAGAGATGCTCATCCTTTTGTCACCTCATCTGGAGAATACAGAAGAGTGTGGTCTTCCCGAGTGTCCTCATTGGAGTCCAGCTGCCTAAGGTGCCAGGAATCTTTCATGTAGGTTTATGATCACGAATATGGCGTCTTATTTCTCAACACGTCAAATTCAATACAAATTCTTCACCTCTTTGGTTGTAATGTGTGTATAGCCCTTCTATGATTACACCTACATTTCAGCCATGTAGTAACAGTAACAGGAGTAGTCATTTATTTCCCAGTGCACCTGGGTGGCTCAGTTGGTTAAATGTTTGACTTTTTTTTTTAAGATTTTTGTTTATTTATTTGTCAGAGAAAGAGAGAGCACAAGCAGGGGGAGCAGCAGGCAGAGGGAGAAGCAGGCTCCCCGCTGAGCAAGGAGTCCCATGTGGGACTCGATCCCAGGACCCTGAGATCATGACCTGAGCCAAAGGCAGCTTAACCAACTGAGCCACCCAGGCGTCCCTAAACGTCTGACTCTTGATTTCAGCTCAGGTCATGATCTCAGGGTCATGAGATCAAGTGGGGTTCCTGGGGCTCTGTGCTCAGCAGGGAGTCTACTTCTCTCCCTCTGCCCCTCCCCCAGCTCCCATGAGCCTGTGCTCTCTCCGTCTTTTTCAAATAGATAAATAAGTCTTTAAAAAAAAAAAGGAGAAGTTATTTCCTTCTAATTAGATGTATTGGTACACAGATTTTTCTGCTCTTTATTGAGAAAAGATCTGTTTCTGGACAGATCTGTTTCTGGACAGTTTGAAGGCTACTCATTTAAATCCAAGACTTGAGCTGAAATTTATGGACAAATAGCCGCATTAGAACTGGTTACAGGAAACCGGTTCTGAGACAAATTACCATAAATGATCTGCTTAAGTGAGGGTAACAGTTGGAGAATTCAAAAGCAGTATGAAATTTTAAAAATGAAAGATATTGCTTTATTCTAGGTACATACCGTAAGTTCTTGGAGGGAAGGGAAGATTGATTCATCTTTACATCCCACTAGAATAAGAGTATCTAAGATGTGCCAGGCACTAAATACATATTAAATAAATGAATAAACCTAACCATCATTAAGCTAAAAATGAAACATGTTTCACTTCACAGAGCATGAAAAAATCACGTTTTAATTATCATCCTTGTTTTATGAACCTCTGCATATACTTTAATCCCTACCTTGACTGCTGTGTTATGTATAACATTTGAGTTTATGCTAACATTTGGTATTCACTCTTGTTTCCTCCGTGAACATATTCCTTATTTTATCAGAGTTTGGACCACTTGGTTCAAAAGGACAGAGATCACTAAAGTTCCCACAAGGGGTGGGGACCTTATTTAAAGGATTCTCATTTGCAGGAACTCAGAAAACGTGAATCATCGGACTGCAGAAAGGCCAGGAACCATGTTAAGATCTTCACTCTCATGTTCTGCCATTAAAAGAACCTGCTAACCCAAGTGCCCTCTTCAGGGGTCACACTTCCTGAAAGCTCTCTTTCCTGCCCCCTTCAGGCACTTTGAGGAGTCCCTGCTTTTCTAATGTACACTCTTCACAATGTAGCTTCTGCATCCTTGCACGTTTTTACTCAAAATTCAAGCTTGATGTGACTCCCTGTGACTCCACTTCTCCTCCATGACTGGTTTTCAGCTCCTGCTTCTGGAGCTAAAGGATTCTGTGAATCCCTCATTTATATTCCCGAGTCAAAGCCCTTGCCCCAATGAAACTCATTTTCGCTGCCTGTGGGATGGTGGGGCAGGGCGGGCTCCGTAATTCACACACCCCTGCCCTTTGGCAGTTTCACATAACATAAGGCTACAGGCTGGCAAGTATGTAACTGGCATTTCTAATAAGGTTGCATAATTATTCACTTCTTTATGTTATTGCTTCTATTGATTTCACTCTGTTAAGTGTAATTTATTATGAAACTGAGATCATTGCTTTATGCCCGAAGTTTGTGACAGTCCCAATCTTTTGTATTATGTGAGGCTGAAAATGATGCACAGTACACTGGTGTTCTGAGTTGTTCGATTAGTTATTATTTAAAATTGCTATAAAATGTATTTTCATACTTTCATGGAAACTTAGGAAGGATTGGCAAAGAATGGAGAAAAGTTGAATCATGAGTTCCTGATTTAATCTAAACAAAGTTTCAGCATTCTGGTTGCAATTAAGCCGCATAGTTTGAAACCAGAGAAATAGGTTCACATTACTAATAAAAACTGAGGGTGAAGATTTACTCTGAAATTTAAAATCTTGAGCTTAGTTAAGCTACATGATAATTTAGAAGCCATTAGTAAGAACATTTACTGTGTTAGTGTGAGCTTTACAAAAAGCAGAGCCATTATTTAAAATAAACTTTAAAAGCCATTCTTGCATGGGAGAATGGGAATGGACTTTATTTTCTTCAGGTGCCAATTCATTTATAATGAGAATAATTCTCTGTGGATACCCTTCCATCGGATCCTAGAAGCTGATCTTCAAAAATACATATGGTCTACGGGCGCCTGGGTGGCTCAGTTGGTTAAGTGTCCAACTCTGGATTTTGGTGCAGGTCGTTATCTCACGGTTGTGAGGTCGAGTCCCAGGTCAGGCTCCAGGCTCAGTGGGGGAGTCTGCTTCTCCCTCTGCCTCTTCCCCTCCCCCTCTCCCTGTTCTTTCTCTCTCTGAAATAAATAAACCTTAAAAAAAAAAAAGTGACTGCAGTGTCTTGCACCTATTTCTTTGTGAGGAGGCTAACCTCCCCGGTGTATGAAGAAGTACTAGCACTAACAGGATAATGACAGGGAAGTGAATTCTGATAGTACTCAGCACATCAGTCCTTCTATCAGACCCACCGGAGGTCTAGCAGTTAACAAGACTAACAAGACAAATCTAATCATAGATGAAACTGTAAAACTCCAAATGATTGCCATTTTCTCCATAGAGTAATGGAGCAGAGTTGTCAGAGAGAAATCCTCAGGGCCTTAGCAGCTTTAAAAATTGCCATGGGGAAGTGCATGTGTCATCAAGGATTTAAAAAGGTAAACACAGAACATCCAATCAACTCAGAAAGAAAGACTGTCATCTCATTTTTCATGGAGCTGCAGCGTGAGAAGAACCCAAATCAGTGTCTTTTAAGAGTATTCTTTAATCTGATTGTGCTGTCAATCACAGTTCAAGAGTCAAGTTCAGTGGAAGAAACAGTGATATAAGGAATCATATAGAGGAAAAATGAAAAACGAGAAAAATAGTTTCCAGCAATGATGGCTTTTCCCTTTGAAGTAGAGATTCATTTCAAAATTTGAAGTGCTCTTTGGTCTGTGGAAATACGAATTCTACTACTTTAAACAGTAATGAGCACGTTATAATTATGGTTCAGAAATGAAAATCTATGAAATTGCTTGTTTCAAGAGGGATTGAGCAAGAGTTTTTAAAAAGAATAAATTTTTAAAACCAGAAGAATTTAACTAAAGTAGAGGTCTGCACTGCATGAAAAAAAATACGCAGATTTCTCTTTTAAAATATTTGTGACCCCAAGGAAAGAGAAGATGGGACTAGCAGCATCAATGATCTCTCCTCCCTCCCAATCAGACAAAAAACGAACAGACAAACCTTGCTGAGAGCCCTTAAATAGAAGACTACAAATTCTAGGGTCTGTCTATATTGCTTTATTCAAATTTCAGGGGTACACATTTGTAAACTGGTTCAGGAAACTTCTTGCATGTAATTAAATCACTTCTAAAGGCCTTTTCAGTGTATTTTCAGGGGGGAAAAAATCAACTCATATATTAAGCCTTTACTTTCATCAAGTTTTTAGCAAGCACTACTTCTACCGGAAAGGCAATTCTGGATTTTTCCTACAAATTCCATTTTCCATAATCCCCATTTATGTAACCAAGGAACATCAGCACGACTCAGCTTAAGGATGTTAATGCTCTACTTCCTAAGCTTTAACCATGGGAGAGCATGGTTCCTTTGAAAATTCCTATCATTCTGTTCTATGTCGGTGCAAAGATCATCTGGGGTTTCTGCTGGGCAGGATCTATCCCCCCTCCCTTTTTTTTTCTAGAAAAAAACCTGGGTTTTTCCTTTGGGAAATTCTTCTCCTCCACTGTCAGTCAAGTAGTCCTCCCCTGTCTTGGCCTGAAGAAGACCAAGCTGGGCAACTCGGATCCTCTCTCTGAGGAATTTGAACCTTGAGTAACATGACACAAGTTGACTTGAGGTGAGCTGACTCACCTTAGAAGAAGAACAATGAAAAGCCTAGCCACAATTCCTGACACCCCGATTCTCACAATTCCTGACATTCCCACCCTGACTTTCAGATTTCCTTGATTTTCTGAGATCTCCTCAAGCAACAGTGTGCACAAAAAGCACACCGAGAGGGCGCCTGGGTGGCTCAGTGGGTTAAGCCGCTGCCTTCGGCTCAGGTCATGATCTCAGGGTCCTGGAATCGAGTCCCGCATCGGGCTCTCTGCTCAGCAGGGAGCCTGCTTCCCTCTCTCTCTCTCTGCCTGCCTCTCTGTCTACTTGTGATCTCTCTCTGTCAAATCAATAAATAAAATCTTTAAAAAAAAAAAAGCACACCGAGAGGTTATTAAAAATTAAATGATGAAGATCCATCCTTGAGAAGCAGATTCTATGGGTCTGGGATCGTTCCCAGGGCTCTGCATTTCTTTTCACAAACACTCTAAAAATTCTCACGCCGGTGACCCAAAGAACACCTCCAGAAACACTGCCGTAAACAACCAACAAATTCCATGAGCTAACTTGGAAAGAGGTGATTTCTATTGTCTACCACGAAATTACCTTCCCTTATCTTACCCACCCTTTATAAAGCTTTGCAAAGTGATGATTGATAAAGAGGTATGTGCCTTGGGGACAGAGGAGAAGAGAGATTTCAGATCCTTCAAGTGGATTTTTTTTTAAAGATTTTATTTATTTGACAGACAGAGATCACATGTAGGCAGAGAGGCAGGTGGCGAGAGAGGAGGAAGCAGGCTCCCTGCTGAGCAGAGAGCCTGATGTGGGGCTCGATCCCAGGACCCTGGGATCATGACCTGAGCTGAAGGCAGAGGCTTAACCCATTGAGCCACGCAGGCGCCCCTCAAGTGGATTTTTTTTAACTTCCTCTTCCCCTTCACTCTGTTCTGTTCTCCTTCGACTACATCTCTTGGGAATTATGAGTGTGTCCCAACAATCTGTGTAGAAAAAAAGGTTCCATTTCCCGCCTTTGATGACTACTACCGTTTCATAGTCTACTATCTGCCCAAAGGAGCAACCTGATCTTCCCAATAATGAGATGACTAGAGAGAAGTCAATGACCGCTGCAGGGAAGCTTTGCAGACTCACTGATACCATCACCCTCCCCACAAGTCCCCCCAAAAGGGTGAGAAACAAGAAGGACAGAAACTCCAAACACAGCCAGTGCCTTAGTCACAGCCCCGAGAGAAGCCACTTTGCCCCTCACTTCCTTTATTCTGTGTTGCTGTTTGGAAATCAGAGTGGAGTGTATCAATTATTTATCCCTTTGGTGATGGGGAGGAGAACTGTGATATGCTCATCACAAAAGTGCAAAGGGAAAAAACCCAGCCCAGTCAACAATAAATGGAGCCACTTTGGATGATTCAAACAGAAGAGAATTGGCTGTTATCTCAATGTAATACCAAGAAAGAGAACAAACAGGAGTCTGGCTCGATGGGAAGCAGATCTATTCAGCAGAAAGGTCATCTGGCAATAGAAGGCCTGTAAGCCAACAGCACAAAAGGCTGCGTCAGAGCGGCGCTACCTGCCTAAGCCCTGACGGGAGGATGTGGGGAGGAAAGATGCATCTGAAATTGGGGCTGCTCGTTTAATATGGGAAAGATGGAACAGCTTTGAATACACACGGGCCAGGAAAGCCTTTAATTCAAGGCCTGGACAAACTAATCCGGTGGTGTTTCTATTTTTAAAAGGCTGTGCTTTAAGATGCTTTAAAACAGGTGTTAAAAACAACACCACCACCACTTTTACCTATTTTGTCACCGCTGTTTTTAAATGAAGTTAGCTTATGGATTTTGGTGAATCTCATCGTTAATGTATTTATTTTTAAGATTTATTTATTTAATTTAGTATTTTTCTAAATTAACGTATACTGTATTATTTGCCCCAGGGGTACACGTCTGTGAATCATCAGTCTTACACAATTCACAGCACTCACCATAGCACATACCCTCTCCAATGTCCATCATCCGGCCACCCTATCCCTAACCCCCACTTCCCAGCAACCCTCAGTTTGTTTCGTGAGATTAAGAGTCTCTTATGGTTTGTCTCCCTCCCAATCCCATCTTGTTTCATTTTTTCCTTCCCATCGTTTAAATCAAGCTAGGACCTCCTTTGCACTCAGAGCAGGTCCTTTCCATAGGTAAAGAGCTCGTTCTTGTTTTCAGATCCCTGAAAGAAGTGGACAGAAAATAATCTAAACAATGAAAAAGAGGCCTAAAAAGTAAATAATTACATATTTTCAAAGTCTAGCAACAGAATTTATCTTCTACTTTATAAATACTGAAGAGATCAAGGAACTTTGTTTCATCACAAAGCAGTGTGTGTGTGTTTGCACACATATACTCATGCACATAATGAATTTATATACATTTAAAATGCAGATTGCATTTTATAATGATCAGTAGGAACACACAAAAAAATAACAGTTTAACCACATTTGTCCAGCTGTATTTAATTATTCATTCAACAAATAGGTCCTGACCATCTGCCACAGGTGAGACCTTCTTGCTGGACAATCAGGATACAATCATGAAAAGGGAACTTAGAGTTCAAAGAGGCACAATTAGAGGAGTGATTATGATAAGGTAGAGTAAGTGCTATTGTGGGAAAAGAGCAAGGACGCCTACCCCAGACTTGGGAAAGATTCTACTCAGGAGCGGAAACAAAAGGGAACACTGGGCATTGGGGATAATGAATGGCATTCCAGGCCGCTGGGCCTTGAGTGGGATGGAGATAAGGGCTAAAGCCCAGGAGGCAAATAGTGTTTCATCAGGAAGGGCCTTGTCCACGCTGATCAGACTATACTAGCGCTCTCAAAGAACGGGAATCCACTGGGGTCTTTTGAGCAAGGAAACAACATGATTGCATTTGAGAAGAATCACAATGGCCATTCCGAGGTGCTGAAAAGATTGTTCAAGAATTACAACTACAATAGGAGACCAGTCAGGAGGTTGCTGCAGGAATGTGGGAGGGACTTAACTGGGGCCTTCACTAGGGTTGAGATAGATGGGACAGAGGAGAGAAGATTCTGGAACTCCTGAGGTAGACATGACTGAATGTGATGACAGATTGAGTCGCAGAGTAAAGGGAAGGGAAAAGGATTCACTTCTGGCTTGGACAACTGGGAGGATCCAGGGCCTTCCAAGGTGACCGATGAGGTGGTTGGAGATGCACTCGTTGGTGGGAGAGAGAAGGAAGTAAGGAGATGAACAGGACCAGGATGGAGCCAGTGGGGTCCATTTTGCCCAAGCTGTGGTTGCAGTGCCGGAAGGCTTCCCAAACATAGGCACCTGGAGGTTGTTTGATGTTTACATGGGTGTGAAGCTTGGGGGAAAGATCTGAGATAGGCCTAGAGGGTTAGTCACCCTCAGCATTTACAAAGAATAGTTTTCCTTCCGTTATTTCAGCCATTTCTTTTTCAGTCTACTCTTAATTTTTTTAGGTTTTCCTTCTTTTAAGTATTTTCCAAATGTATTTTGGTTTTCATCAGCTTCTCTAAGAATTGAATACAGATGTATGACTGCCTGAACGAATACCAACATAAATGAGAAAAGAAAGATATAACATGTGTGTGAGAAGGCACAGGGAGACAACTACGGAAGCAGGTGCATGAGTATCACAGATGTGAAGGGGAAGCAGTTTAAGGACAGTGGGATGGGACCAGGGCCAACTCTGACCACCTGACCATCCCAACTGGTGTGTATCCTCGGTGAAAAAGACACACTAGGCCACCATCAGGTAATGTCAGTATCCTTTAAGATGCTCTACCTCCCTCTGCTTACATCTCATATAGTCATTCCTTCTGATTTTCATTTGCTTAGGAAATGGGCCACCAATAAAATCATGCCAGAGTGCAAACAAATTTAGTAAGATCTGACCACCCTTCATGAAACAGATTCTTAGCACACAACGGAAGGACTCAACCCTGGCCCACTGCTGAGCACATCTACACATAACAACCAGCTAGACCTTGCCCTTCTTATTTCAAAATAGTTCTGTGTGTACCTATGCCAATTTCTCAGTTAACAGATTCCTCCATTTGTGAATTGCTTCCACTCAATGCATTTCATCATTCTGATGAGCTAAAATGTGTCTTATATATATTAATTCATATTTTATAAGCCTTTCTGGAAGAAGGTGAGGGATCCATTAATTGATCTATCTTATTAAATATTTATTGCAAACATAAGTATGCTCATTGTCAAATGTCAGATGACAGAAAAAGTAAAATCCTACCTGTCCCTCTACAATCCCACTTCTGTGAGCTCAGCGCCCACTGGAGACCTCTTCTTCTGAAGACACCAATATAGATACAAACACATGCAGAGTAGATGTGATCATACCATATACATTGCTCTACAACTGACTTTTTGTGTATCATATTTTCAGAACATAGCCCTTCTTCCATGTCAGTCTGCATAAAACCTAGTTTTTTCTCTTTAATGTCTGTTTGACATTCTCTGCTATAGGTGGTAGTCCATTTGTTGTGTCCTATTGTTGGATATTCCAGTTAGCTAAAATATTTTAATGTTTTTCCATAAACTTGCGTATCTCCACCAGTAAGCCAGGCCTTCCTGAAGGCAGGAATTAAGGGGTTCAGTTCCTCTCCATACTTTGAACTCTCAGGATAGCTGTGGGCAAGCAGCAGGTGCTGAGTAATCTCTTCACGAATGAACAGGTGGATGACGCTGGCTAGAGCTCTCGGTAACCAACTGAACTTCAAAAAAGCTTTCTTTAAAACAATGACTTCATCCTTCCGAAAGTGATGGCTCTTTTTCAGCAGCTTTCTTACCACAAGAGAAGTGGTGCTCAGAGGCAGAGGGAGGTAGGAATTACAATAACTAAAAAAGTTCAGACTTAATTAAGCACTTACTATGTGCCAAGTCTTTGCATAGTTTAACACATGCAATGTTCACAGCAAGCCTATGAATAAGATTCTACTGTTATTCTTCATTTAACGGAAAGGGAAATTGAGGCACTGAGTGATGGACTAACTTGCCCAAGGGTCTACAAAGTACAAATTTTGGATATGAAATTGCCTCTTGGGGTGCCTGGGTGGCCCAGTCAGTTAAGTGTCTCACTCTTGATTTCAGCTCAGGTCATGATCTCGGGGTTGTGAGCTGGAGCCCCAATTTGGGCTCTGCACTGGGCATGGAATCTGCTTAAGATTCTCTCTCGCCCTTGGGGTGCCTGGGTGGCTCAGTGGGTTAAAGCCTCTGCCTTCGGCTCAGGTCATGATCCCAGGGTCCTGGGATCAAGCCCCACATTTGGCTCTCTGCTCAGCAGGGAGCCTGCTTCCTCCTCTCTCTCTGCCTGCTTCTCTGCCTACTTGTGATCTCTGTCAAATAAATAGATAAAATCTTAAAAAAAAAATTCTCTCTCTCCCCCTCTCCCCCCCAACCCTCTCTTTCCCCCTCTCTAAAAAACATGATAATAATAAAAATATTTTGCCTTTCCACACTCCCATGTCCATTGTGGCATTATCTGCAGTGGCCAGGATATCAAAAGTACATAAGTTTCCATCATCAGAGGAATGGATAAAGAAGATGTGACACATACGCACACATATACTTACACAATGGAATAAAGAAGAAGTGAGATGCACACACACAGGGGAACATCATTCAGTCATGAGAAAGAAGGAAGTCCTGCCATTTGTGAGAACACAGATGGAGCTTGAGAGCACTAGAGTAAGTGAAAAAGCCAGACAAAGACATATTACATGGTATCACTTATATGTAGGAAAAAAATATCCAAGTCATCAAGACAGAAAGTAGAAAAGTGGTTGGCATGAGCTGGGGAGTAGGGAAAATAGAAAGAGGCTGGTAATAAGACACAAACTTATAGCCATAACATAAATAAGGTCCGAGATTCTAACGTATAACATGGTGACTATAGTTGATAACCATGTATTGTGTAACTGAAATGTGCTAAGACACATTTCAAAAATTTCACATTTCACAAATGTGCTAAGTGGAACCTAAAAGTGTGCTTTCTCTCGCACACACACAGACACACATAAGATATATGTGTGAGCTGAGGGACATGTCAATTAACCAGATGGGAGGGACCTCTTCACAATGTATATGTATATCAGATCATCACGATACACACTTTAAATATCTTACAATTTTATTTGTCATTTAAACCTCAATAGAGCTGAAAAAAATGTGATCCTCTTAAAATTAACAAAACCAAACTGCCCCTCCAATGGGAAGGGAGAGCAGTGAGTGACAACCAGAAATATGCTAAGAAGGTTTCAACGCCACTGGAGATGCCATGCCTCTGACAATTCATCAACAAGCTCATTCCACACCCAGAAGATGCAAACTGTTAAATTCATCTTCCCCTCATGCTCCTTAACATTTACAGGCATATTCTTCCATCTCCTTTTCTATTAATAAGCTGTCCTCGGGCACCTGGGTGGCTCAGTCAGTTAAGCACCTGACCCTTGGTTTTGGTGCAGGTCATGATCTTGGGATTGTGAGATCAGCCAGGTTCCTGGCTCAGCAGAGTCTGCTTGAGATTCTCTCCCTCTCTCTCTGACCCTCTCCCTGCTCCCACTCTTTCTCTTAAAAAAAAAAAAAAACAACAAAACCTCATGCTCTGATGCTTACAATTAAAGCAAAACTTAAAGCTCTAAAAAATTAAATCATCAAGTAGTATTTTTATTGTGAGATTCTTTATACATTTGTGGTTGCCATTTCTGAAGCTAGGATCTACTCCTTGGATGCTAACATATGTCTTCTGAAGGATGTTTTCACCCATCCCACAGAGATGAGTGTTAGTTTAAAAAAAAAATTTTTTTTTTAAGACTAATGGCACCTTAAAAATTTGAAGGGTCAAATTAAAGATTTTAATATGGCCAAAATTAAAAGCTATTAAAAACATGCCCAGTCGCAAACCTGAAAATTCAGCCATTTCTTGGGACTAAGAATAGACTAGGCAAAATATATATAAATTTGACTTTAAAAGACACACAGGTTTTAAATACCAAATATTATTCCTCAAGAACATCTTAAATAAGACAGGGATACCTGGGTGTCCCACAGTCAGTTAGGCAGCCAACTCTGGATTTCAACTCGGGTTGTGATGTCAAGGTCGTGACACTGACCCCCAAGTCAGGCCCCCCACTAAGTGCAGAGTCTGTTTAAGACTCCCTCTCCCTCTGCCCTTCTCCCCATTACCTTCCCTTTCTCTCTCTAAAATAAATAAACAAATCTTAAAAAAAAAATCTTAAGACATAAATGGAAAAGCTCCAAGGGACTTAATGTATATTAGTAGGTATACACACATACATATACACACACGCACACATACACGTACATACGTACATATATACACATACACATTACTATGCTTATGAATCTTTTATCTGTGAAGGGATAGAATTGATGCCACCAAAAATTCTTTAAAAAGTCATTTTTCCATGAAAAATATCTTTTTTCCAACATATATATAATGAGTGCATAGCTTGAACTTACTTTAACTAGTTAGGACAACTACTAGTTAGGATAATTGGACAAAGCATAAATTGTGAGAGAAAACTCTAAGTTGAAACGGTACATTACCTACAATGCTACTACCAAGAAATCTCATTAATAGGCACTTCAGCATTTCTTAAGTTCAATGATAATTGGTTTTCTTACTCAGAAGCACCCAAAATTTTAGCATTAATTAAATTTAATTTTAATCCCATTACTGAAACTTAGAAATCCATCCCAAACAAGATGCACAAAACATCGTGTATGGGTAAGAATACATTTTACTTTAAATCTCAGGTTGACCCCTACTGGATTCTGGGGCCTGTGGCCATAGTTATTCCTCATTTGAAGTTCCTTGATCCAGCGAATGGTGAGATTATTGCTTGCTTTGCCTTAAAGGTTGCTTTAACATCAAAAGAAATAATGGGCATAAAAGTATTTTGTAAACTCTATAAAAGGGCATATAATTGTGCATTGAATAACAATAACAATAAGAATTTATCTAGAGTCCTGAATTGCTCATAAGTTACGTAATACTGTTGATTCCTGAACAACATGGGGCTGGGATGCTGACCTGCCCCCCGCCCTGCCCCCAGCCCAACCACATAGTTGAAAATTCGTGTATAAGTTTTGACTCCCCCAAAACTTAACTACTAATAGCCTTCTGTTGACCATAACCCTTCTGATAACATCAGCAATTGATTAGCACATATTTTGTATGCTAGAGGTTTTATATACTGCATACTAACCATAAAGTAAGCTAGAGAAAAGAAAATGTTATTGAGAAAGTCGTAAGAAAACATATTTACAGTATTCTACCGTATTTATTGAAAAAAAAACCTGTATTTATCGAAAGTGGACCCACTCCGTTCAAACCTGTGTTGTTCAGGGGTCAACTATTTATACAAAAGTAACACCATTTGGCAATCTCACTGCATTTACGTGCTCCAAAAGTTCAGGAGTGGTCATATACCAAAGACAGAGTACTCTTAGAAGAGACTGGTAATAGACTAGGTCATTCTCCACCATCTAACCCATTTGTCAAAACTTTTCAAGACTTTGAGTAACTAACACAGGCTTAAGAATCCAATTCAGAGCAGTTTCCCACCATGTCCTCCCTATCGTCCCCTACTACTCTCTCACTGTGGTCACTGTCTCGTGATCTCACTTCCCAGTGGCTCCAGTTTTAGAAAAAGAACTGTTTATCGGCAATATGCTAAATGCTGATGAACATTTCAACACTCAACATAACCCTGCAAGCTCTTCCTACTTTCCCAATTATATAGATCAGAGAAGTGGGGGTCAGAGAGAAAAGAACCCCACACTATCTCAAAGTAAATAAGTGAGACCATCAAGAATCATCCCCAGGTTAGCCTGAGTTTACATTCTAATGATGTCTGTATAATACCCCTTTGTCTCTGATCCTTTTATTATGATAATTATCGGTTACTTTCCTTCTTCCTGGTTCTTTTTTTGTTTTGTTTTATGATTTTTTTTAAAAAAGTAATCTCTACATGCAACATGGAGCTCAAACCCACAACTCTAAGATCAAAAGTTGCACACGCCACACTGACTGAGCTAGCCAGGTGTCCTGGTGCTTGTTCTTTCCAGAACAAAAAAAGTCTCAAAAAACAAATGCCTTAATAGAAAAAGAGACAAGGACTTGAACAAATGCCTCACAAAAGAGACTGTCCAAATGGTCAATAAATACCTGAGAAGGTGCTTGATTTCCTTAGTCATCAGAGAAATGCCAGATAACACACCGTGCGTGTATTTGTACACATTCACCAGGCAGGGCAAAATGCAAGAGATGACCGCGAGCATTGGTGAGGCACTCCTGCTGACAGTGTCCACTAACTGAACCAGTCTGGGAAGTGGTCTTCCACCATCACTTCAAGCGGAATACTGCTCGGCAATTTCATCCCTAGTTTCATATTCCACAGAAATGCACATGTAAACACCCACAAAATGGCATGTCACAAATGACTCCAGAGGCAGTAGCCACAACAGCCCCAACCTGGAAATGCCCCAAATGCCTATCAACCGTCCGATGGAAACCTATACCGTGATGGAACCCTATACAGCAGTGAGAACCGACCGGGTGTAAGCCACAACATGCAACCACACAGATTCATCTTGATGTCCAATACAAGCCCAACAAAAAAACCCATATATTGTATAAGTCTCTTTGCATACAGTTCAGAAACAGGAACAACGAACCCATGATGTGAGAAGCCAGATGAGTGGGTACCCCGGATGCAGGGGGAGGTGACCAGTGAGTGAAAGACGGGATGAGGGTCCTGATGTTGTTTGGTTTCTTCATTTCAGTGTTGGTGACGTGGGCTTGTTTACCCTGTGAATTTTTTTAAAATATTTTTTTAAGATTATTTATTTATTTATTTGATAGACAGAAATCACAAGTAGGCAGAGAGGCAGGCAGAGAGAGAGAGGAGGAAGCAGGCTCCCCGCTGAGCAGAGAGCCCAACGCGGGGCTCGATCCCAGGACCCTGAGATCATGACCTGAGCTGAAGGCAGAGGAGTAACCCACTGAGCCACCCAAGTGCCCTGTGAATTTTTTTTTTTAAAGATTTTATTTATTTGAGAGGGAGAGAGAGAGAGAGACAGAATGAGAAAGAAAGAGAGCATGAGAGGGAAGAGGTCAGAGGGAGAAGCAGACTCCCCGCCAAGCAGGGAGCCCGATACGGGACTTGATCGTGGGACTCCAGGATTATGACCTGAGCTGAAGGCAGTCGCTTAACCAACTGAGCCACCCAGGCGCCCTACACTGTGAATTTTTGTCGCTATCAATACTTATGGGGCACTGGGTGGCTCAGCTGGTCGGTTAGGCATCTGACTCTTGATTTCAGCACGGGTCATGACCTCAGGGTTGTGAGATCGAGCCATGGGTAGGGCTCAGCAGGGAGTCTGCTTGAGATTCTCTCCCTCTGCCCCTTCCCCTGTGCTCTCCCTATTGCTCTCTCTCTCTCAAAATAAATAAATAAACCTTAAAGAACAAAAACAAAAACAAAAAAAAACAAGATGGGCACATGATTTTTGCACTTCTCTGGGGGGACGCTTAACTAGTTAGGGTAGTTAGAATGGGTAGGTAGAATTGCATCCAATGGAACCGAAAAGAGTTCGTATCAATCTCTGCTCCCCAAGGCATGCAAGCGTCAGTGTTCTAGAAGCGCCGTGCAGGGGTGCGCCCAGGGCTTACTATGGTTATAAAGCCTTTTAAGCTTAAGAGTATTTATTCAGCTGACAGGTTTTCATGTCATTCAATATGATAAAAATAGCAAGACAGTTTAGATAAAAATAGGAACTTCTTCTGACAAATGAAGCAGGGTTCGAGAAGAATGATCACTAGGTGTAAACCAAATAATGGACGCTAGATCGTGCATTCAAAGAAGAATGCCAAAGAGAGAGGCTTATGCACAGGGCCTTACAGAAAAGGAAAGGGGCCACAGCCTATAGGGGAGGTGCCACTCACAGAATATTTTTGAATATGGAGGCAGCATTATGCAAATTAGGGGAGGGACTCTAATCAAGGGGACAGCTGTGGAAGATGAAAACCTAGAAATGAGGAACTATGGCATATGTACGTAACTTTATTCAAAAACCCACATAACTTTCATACTCTTCCTGAGACAATGTTGGAGTAGGAGGAATCCTTAAGAAAGCTGTCATATTAAAAAATAGATTAGAAGAACTAGGGGAGAACTCACACACACACACACACACACACACACACACACATCGACTGATTTGTATATTACAGCTCATATATATATTTTTTTATTTATACACACTTAAAGTTCCCAAGTCTCAGTTGGAATTCAGTACTGGCATGGTCTAGGTCATCACCCTCTGAAACGAACAATGACTGGAGAAAGGACACCAGGACATAATGGACATTTAATGGACAAGGCTTCAATCACTGGTACCATATCCAGGTTTGGGCTGCCCTTTGCCTTGCTGTCTCCCTGATTACTCGTGAGCAGCTTGTAGACTCCACAGGACATCTGCTTTATATGCCCATTAGGGATCTCACAGGCAGGTATCTTCCTCCAAGGAAATGAAATATGTTCAGATTGTACATGCCTATAGTACTGGGCTGGCTACCTCGGAAGCAAATTGCAATCCACACACAAATCTGCCAAACCGAAGAGGCTGAAACAGTAGCAGGTGGGTGACACGTTAGAGTTCCCAAGAGATAAATTCTAAAATAAAGGAAAATTTATTTCTAGCGACCAAGGTGTAAATTTATTTTACCTTTAAAATACAGTTGTGCTGTATGTTTTGTGGTCCCTTAACCAATATGCATGGGGGATAAAAAAGGTTTGAGAATGAGCAAATGAGTCAAATCTCCTAAACTAAAAGTTAACATTCCAAAAAACACAGAGGGTGCTATCTCTTCCATTTATTTACATGTTCAAGGTCAGGAAAAGGGCAAAAACAAGTAGGGTAAAGATTATTACCTTGAGGCCTTATTTCAGAATTCTTCTGTTGGAAACCACATAACCACAGATTTCTTCTAATTCGTTATATGAGCAAACAGAAATCCGTACAGCCATAGAACTGTCAGCCTTCGTTACTCTATAAACATATGGGTTTTTAATTTCAAATTACTTTTAGTTTAAGATGTTTTCTATGTGGGTAATTTTACACTTTGAAAACTTTCTAACACTTTTCCCCCAATTCCTGTTAAGAAGAAATTAATTTTTCTATTGGGGGAAAAAAGAAAGAGAAGCTACATCTCTTTCGGCAGATGTCGTCTTTAAAAATCTTTGCTAGCTACCTCACTACTCGATCTCCTCCTTACATGTCAACTGTTGCATTCGAAAGAAAAACGGCACCGTATACATAATAATCACAAAACTCTTCAAATGACAGGGGCTTCTTAGGCTCTTAGCTATTTAATAACATTGAACATTACCTTTAAGATCGGATGGGAATGTAGCTATCCCTTCCCCTCCCTCCAACTCCCAGTCCTCAACTTTATTATTTAGATCATATCCGATTTTGACCTTGTTTGTCCTGGAAGCAGCACGTATATCTTTCCTAGTGGCCAATTTTCTAAGGTCACGGCTTTCTTTACATTATACCCTTAAAGCACCGATTAGCTCCCTTTGTAGAATTTCTGGGTGTTTTGCAGCCAGGAATCTCAAACCGGCTTCAAGCACTGCAATTTGACCAGCCTGCGTAAACCTCTCCTTCTCTTTCGCATCAGCCCCTGAAAATGAAGCAGCCGTTTGCAAAAGGAGCAGGAAAATAAAGCCAGCGCTTCCTCAGGAGCTTGTCAGCTAGCTAGCGGTGCAGCCCAGCAGATGCCAATTAGCATCCGATCATTTTAAGTAGTGATACTTCAGCGTGTGTGGAAGCCTGCCTTGCAGAATTTAATAATACTCAGACAGCCATTTTGCAAAACACGCCAGGTCCGTGAAATAAGAGTTATTTCAGTGAAACAGTCACAGGATGATAAAGCTGCTGTCAGTGCTGGCGTGACTGCAACAGCTGTGTCATCCATCAAGCGATTAGCATCTACTCTTTCTCCAGAGCCGTTCGAAATAGGATTTAGCAGTAGCCTCGGTGGCTAGCTTTAATATCACCAACTCCATGGTATTTCCCACTGAAAGAGATTTTTTTTTCCTGCCACAATTCAAACAGGAAAACAGGACTCCTTTAGGTGAAAGAGAATATCAACTGGTCTGAACTGATTAACAGATCTCCGAGACAATGGTCTTGTCAAACAACCCCCCCCACCCCGTGCAAGTTATTTCCAATCTTATCAAAGTCACAGCACTAGAGATCTATTAAAAAAAAAAAAAATCTCTGGAAAAATCTCAGCATCTCCTCTACCTCAGGTGCCTCAAAAACTTGTAGGACAAATGATTGATTCTCTGGCTGATCTTCAGCATAGGGATGACAAACGTCTGAAAGAGGCAACATGCACCAGACAGCCACGAATCGTATTTTCAGCCCCTCGCTGCGAGTCTACAAGCATAGAAACTTACATAGAAACTTACATAGGACACCCGTACTCGCCGACGATGCACCAGCCCACAGCACTGCATGAAGAGTGGTACAGAACGCAGTCAGCGTGTGGCTTCACCGAGCTGCACTGTGCCTTCTCGTCTCATCAGAGCCACTGTCCATTGCTCCCCACCTTGCACACCCAGGTATGAGGCATGGGCACATCGGCACTTAGCTTCTGCCTCCTAAGTAGTTTCTAAAAAAACACCACCAGCTCCTGCCAGCATGCCACAACTTTGTGTTCCCCGTTTTAATTTTTTTCCCCCTTTTTCAGGTAATTTGAGATCTTCTTCAGGGAAGTTGTCTACTGACCAGAGATCTACTGAGAGCAGAATTTATTTTCCTGAGAGAACTAGTACTAGCATACAGTGCTGACTGTCCAGATTAGGAGAGTTTCCTGGCCACATTTTTACAGTAGCCATTCTCCACTCGGGAGACGGGCAAACATCAGAGAATCTCTCCTTTCAGGAGCCTGCAGTATCCTGCTTTTTACAAGAGGAGGCCTACTCCTGATGCTGTTGATGTCCCTGCTTCTGAGCACAACCCCCCCCCACCCCCGCCCGTCACTGCTCTACCATTACCTCCTCCCTCACAAGGCTTCAGACCAGCGACAGCATCCCTGCTGCGTGCTTCCGTTACCTCTGTCACGCTTGGGGCATATCTGATCTGCAGTTTCTCCCTCCTCCCTTGATCCTGAAAGATCCTAAGGTCTAGACTTTAATTCACTCAGGATTCCTGGGACTACAGAACCACCCTCCGAACTGCCAGATGCCGTGTCTCGCAGTACGTGACTCTCGTGGATTGTCAGGAGAGATCTCCGGAGTGGTCTCGGGACCGCTCGCCCGCCGCAGCTAAGCAGGTCCTCTCCTCCCGTTCGTTCCCTGACAAGTGTTCATTTCCAACGTGAAAAGCACATTAACTCAACAGAACCCCAGTGAGCAAATCTGATCAGAGTCAGGTAGGATTAATTAGGTAATACAATTAATTAGAGGATGTTTCACCTATGATTTATATACGAGAAACTAGATGAGGCTGCCTTCCCAGCACAAGTTTGCAAATGAAGGGTCCTTGCAAGCTCTAATTTGCGTCCTTCTCTACAGACAGGGGCTCCCAGAGGTTCAGCTCATCATCACATGCTTCCTAAAAGGCTTTTGTGCCTGTCACACCTGAAAAGACGAATTATTAATAGGCATTTGGGGATAAAACTATTAATTTGTCTGGTATCCCCCGTTCTAGTGAGCAGGGATTCATTGTGTGCCACAGCTGTTGATCCAAATGTGTTCCCATGTCCCAGCCACTCCACATACTGTCGCCACTTGAGAAGGAGGTTAACTATTTCACGTCACAGACGAAGGTTGCTCGCCATCATGCCCGTTAGGCCCCTAGAAAGTGCCAGCCTATGAGGAGGTCAACACTTCACCAAGATTTCCTTAAAACCTATGATTTAACAGTAACAAATCTTTGTTATTTTTAATAGTCCAGGAAGCCATTAGAGATTAAAAAAAACAAACAAACATACCCTGTTTTTGTTCAATGTTCTCATTTCCCTAATAAAGTAAGGTGCCGCACGGTCAAGTATTTTGTTTACAAGTAACACAGGCAATAGTGTTACTACACCTTGTGATTTAAGTCATTGAAACAGTCTGAGAAAATTCTATGGCTTTATCATATACCAATTAACCCTCCATGTATTCGAAGGCCCCAAATGGAAATAAAAGAATTAACTATAGATAATAAGGTTACCTTTGTGATTGCATTACAAACCTAGAATAAAACAAAATTTCTAAATTACATTGCAAATCTGCTTGTGAAGGAAGAACTGGGAAAAGAAACCTCAGTGTCTCCTGGACCATCCAAGATACATCTCCAGTAGGTAGGATATTAATTTGATTTTTTGAGGAAACTTGAGTGAGAAGTGTAAGTAAGTGATATAAGAGAACATGTAATTCAAATTTAGGCTTTTTCTTGAAGGCCCTTCGTCAGTCTCATCCAGGACACATTTGCTAGAATAACTGAATAAAAATGAAGAGTTAAAATTAACTCAAAGAATAAGATGAGTTATTGGGGGATATGGAGGATATGATGTCTTCTATCATTCTGAATTTGATTTGGAATTCACTTAACTTTTTATTAACTCTGATATTATTATGCACAAAAGGAGAGAGATCCCCAGTACATTAGAGATCCCCCACCCCTTGCCATTCAAGAATCTATGAAAGGATGCTTAGCACTAATTTAATTCAGCAAACATTTATCAAGCCCCTTTTATTTGCTTGACATTATGTTAGGGGCTCGAAATAGGAAATGAATAAAATACAGCCCTACCTATCTCTAGGGACTTAAAACAAAACAGAGGAAAGAGAAAACAGAGGTTGAGTGCTATGGGAGTACCAATGATATAACTCCTACCTATCCCTGGAAGGAATGCTAAAGGCTTTGTGAACATGGGAGCTTGGGCTAGTCTTTGGAGAATGGGTAGGTAGAATTGCATCCAGTGGAAAGTTGGGGCAGAAAGCATTCCAGGCAATGGGACAGCAGATGCAAAATCACAGAAAATTATATGCAGAACATATATACAATACATTCTATTTGTATAAAATGTAAAGAAAACATAAGTAGATTAAATATTTGTGATATATTCCGAGAACCCAAAGTCCCTCAAGTTAAACTGGCTTCTCCCCCAAATCCAGGCCTCACTCATCGATACCTTTGGCATTTAGTGCAGTGATAGACACGTAGTAGGGGTGACGAAGATTCACAGCTGTTCCCTCATTATCCCTTCTTTACTTCATTAAGAATGACAGAAATGGACATGTGGCTGCGGGGCTAGGAGAGATATCCCAGGCTCCCTTGCAACTTGGTATGGCCCCATGACCAGCTTCTGTTCCACAGAATAGGAAGAAGGGACACATGCCGATGTCTTAGTCCCATCTTTAGAGGGAATGGAGCATGCCTTTCCCGTGCTCTTTTCCCTTTCTTGCTGCTCTGAATGTAGACATAGTGTGGACAGCTAGAACCACTTCAGAGCCATTCCCCATTTTAAAAGCCATTTCAACTGAGGAGGAAGCTGAATGTTTGGGAGAACAGAGCAACAGGACAGAAAGCGCCTCAGTCCCTCTGTTGTTTACATTCAGACCATAACATGAAAGAGAAATAAACTCCTATATTACTGGAAGTCACTTTTAATTTGTCCTCAGTTTTCTTTTCTTTGAGAGAGAGAGAGAGAGAGAGCATGCGCACGGTCAGGTGGAGGGGCAGAGGGAGAGGGAGCGAGAGTCTTAGGTAGGCTTCGTGCCCAGCATGGGGCTCGATCCCACAACCCTGAGATCATGACCTGAGCTGAAATCCAGAGTTGGAGGCTTCAACAACGGAGCCACCCAGGCCTCCCACCAAGTGTGTATTTTAAAAGTACCTCAAAATGTTTCTGGAATGAATGATTAATTCACAGAATCTAAGACTGGGGAGGAGGTGGAAGAGTGGTCTGAGAATGGGATAGGACCAGACTGTGAAGTACTTTGAACACCAGAGCAAGGACTTTAGACTTTATCTCATAGGACATACAAAATCAGCAAAATCTAGGGGGCGCCTGGGTGGCTCAGTGGGTTAAGCCTCTGCCTTCGTCTCGGGTCATGATCCCAGGGTCCGGGGATTGAGCCCCGCATCGGGTTCTCTGCTCAGCAGGGAGCCCGCTTCCTCCTCTCTCTGCCTCTCTGCCTACTTGTGATCTCTGTCTGTCAAATAAATAAATAAAATCTTTAAAAAAATCAGCAAAGTGTTTAAATGTGAAGGTATCTGTTATTTTATTTAAAAGATAGGAAAAAGGGCGCCTGGATGGCTCAACTGCTTAAGCGTCTGCCTTCAGCTCAGGTCATGATCCCACAGTCCTGGGATCAAGCTCCACATTGGGGTCCCTACTCCATGGGGAGCCTGCTTATTCCTCTTCTTCTGCCATACCCCCTCCCCCACCACCACCCCATGTTCTCTGGCTCTGTCAAATAAGTAAATAAAACCTTTAAAAAAATAAAGAGGGGGAAAAATTCTCCAGACTGTTTAGCTTTAAAAACTAGTCAAAAGTTTAATATTAGTAAGAAATCTATAGCTTTTGAACTTGTGCAGTTGTCTACAACAAATGTGTCTCTACTGAAAAATCAAATCAGATAACGCCAATAAAACTAGCTGTTTGTGGGCCCCTGGGGGGGGGGCTCAGTCGTTAAGTGCCTGCTTTCAGCTCAGGTCATGATCCTGGGGTCCTGGGATTGAGACCCACAACAGGCTCCCCGCTCAGTGGGAAACCCGCTTCTCCTTCTCCCACTCCCCCTGTTTGTATTCCCTCTCTCTCTGTCAAATAAATAAATAAAATATTAAACAAACAAACAAACAAAACCTAGCTGTTTGGTTCTTTCAGCTAAATCACAAATCTAATGAATTGTTAGATTAGCTATTTTGTTATCATGCAACACACATCCAAGAAAAATATTAAAAGGTGATAAAGAAAGGTAGAATGATGAAAGCAACAAATTAAAAATAACTGTGGATAAATGATGTTGAGGCCAGGTAATTTTTTTTTTAAAGATTTTATTTATTTATTTGAGAGCAAGACAGTGAGAGAGAGCATGAGCGAGGAGAAGGTCAGAGGGAGAAGCAGACTCCCCATGGAGCTGGGAGCCCGATGTGGGACTTGATCCCGGGACTCCAGGATCATGACCTGAGCTGAAGGCAGTCGTCCAACCAACTGAGCCACCGAGGCGTCCCGAGGCCAGGTAATTTTTTTAGAAGCCCAAGATATTTCTATCTAGGAAGTCTTGATAAAGTTTGAGAATTCATCTTAATTTATTCTTCCCTTTCTACATTACTGTTAGTTCGGAGGGAAAAAAGTACACAGTGGATGTTAAACACACACGAAAGAAGAGGAAAGTCTTCTAAAAAAAAGAAGAAGAAGAGGAAATGCTTCTTTTGAGAAGAAAACTCCTTGATACTGAAGAGTAAAACCAGATCTGGAGAAGCCTTCTTCTTTTTCTTTTTTAAATTTTTATTTATTTATTAATTTGACACAGAGAGAGAGATCACAGGTAAGCAGAGCAGCAAGCAGAGAGAGAGGGGAAAGAAGGCTCCCCGCTGAGCAGAGAGCCTGATGAGGGGCTGGATCCCAGGACCCTGGGATCATGACCTGAGCCAAAGGCAGAGGCTTAACGCACTAAGGTGCCCCTGGAGAAGCCTTCTGTAGGAGAGCCCAAGGCTCCCTATCGAGGCTGCTTCTGGCTTGTGTGTTGACGGCTTTTTTGGTGACTGTGTCTTCCCTCCCCTCATGGACACTCCAGCCCATATACCCATTGAACTATTCCTCCACTGCTTATTGTTGTGAAGGCAACTGCTCAGAGCCTAGTGTTCTTAAGTGCACCAAACAGTTCTCCACTGATTTCAATGAAAACATAACAAAGCAAAAGGACCAAATGTCTATATTCATAAACAATATCATGCAGTCAACAATATCAGTTGAGCACTACTTACCATATGGGCCTGAATCTGGTAGGCACTAGGGATAAAAGAACAAGTACAACCACCGTGGTCCTTGATTACAGAGTGACTAAAACCCAGGGGGAAAGACAAGGTGAATCAGGATCACATAAACAGAGAACTGCAAACTGCCTACATCTTTTAAAAAAGTGTAGACTATTATGATACTGTATAGCAGTAGGCAACTTCTAGAACTAGAGTTGTCAGAAAAGGCTTCCCTGAGGCAGTGCCAGTGAGTTGAGGTGGGAAGTGTGGCAAGGAGTTAACCAAATACACAAGAGACGAGGCAGGGAGAGGCAATATGGCAGCCATGTTCCAGATGGAGGAATGTTATTTATGGAGGTCTCTGTGGTATAAGAGAGAATGCTGAGTCAAAGCAGCTAAAAGATAAAGGAAGAGGGAGAGTGGAACAAGAACAGGATAGAACAGGATAGAAAGGTAGATAATTGCTAGATCATGAGGACCATGCGAAGGACTCTTGTCTTTACACTAACAGCAGTGGGATTCCACTCATACAGGTAAGAGGCAAGATCAAGTGGGTATCACTTAGAACACACTTTGGTAGTGGAGCTGAAGCAGAGTGGGAGAAGGCCAGAGAGGACCAGGGAGACCAGCTCAGAAGCTGCTGTGACCGTCCAGGTAAAATATGATAGTATCTTGTACCAAGGAGTTGGAAGGGAAGAGAAGTGGATAAATCCATGAGACAGTTAGGAATAAAAGTAGATAAGCACAAGGATGGAAAACAGAAAAAGAAATCCAGTGGAACAGATATATGTTCCCAAAGTGTCTCAATTCTGGATGTTTCCATCCACTAGTGAAGGTCAGTCTCCAATAGCACAACCCATGATATTCTTTATTTTCATGTCAGTTCCACTCTACTTCAATTCCCAGTTGATCCTCACATCTCAGAATCCTAACAGGATCTCTGTTTGGGCCTCTGTCTCTTCCATCCAGCTCTACTTACTTGCCACCCGAAAGTATTGCTCTATTTTATTCCAGCTTCTATAGACTGAAAGTCCTTTCTCTCTCTCACTCTTTTTTTTTTTCTCTCACCAGGGTGTCCACATTCTTTTTGTTTATTTTTTTGGTTGGTTCTTTTGTTTGCTTGTTTTTCATACCAACAACCAGGTGTTTCTCCTCAGTGATGAGAGTGGCATTACTGGTTTATTTGCCGCTTACATGCACAGGGCCGCAGAAGTAAACAAAACAGTCCCATGCAACGTGATTGAGGGAGAAGAACTCATACTTGCAAAAATGAATAATGATCAGGAACTGTGTATTGACTTCAGCAAGTCTTGTGTTCCGGAGTCAGAATACATGTTGTATTTAAAATCATGAGAAAACAATGCAACTCCAGGAAATCCCAGGTCTCTCACAGCCCAGTCATATTGAAAGAAATGCAATCCAACAAAAAGTGATTGAAAATCAAGTGCTGATCTTTAATTATATACAACTCTGTATATAATTTAATTATATACAACTCTGAAA
The DNA here is from genome assembly GCF_010015895.1 of Lontra canadensis. Lineage (NCBI taxonomy): Eukaryota > Metazoa > Chordata > Mammalia > Carnivora > Mustelidae > Lontra > Lontra canadensis. The sequence continues at coordinate 6,644,906 of NW_022631066.1, forward strand.
ACACTGTTGTTTTCAGCAACACTACCCAAGAATTTCCTTTCCTTTTCTCCCTAATTCTTTTTTTAAAGATTTCATTCATTCATTCATTCATTCTTTTTTCGTTCATTCATTCATTTAGAGAGCATGAGCACAGGGAGGGATAGATGGGGAGAGAGAATCTCAAGCAGATTCTGCACTGAGCATATAGAGGTCATGGGGTTTGATCTCACAACCCAAAGATCATGACCTGAGCCAAAATCAAGAGTCCACTGCTCAATCAACTGAGCCACATAGGTGCCTCCCTCCCTAATTCTCTCTTCCACTAGAGTCACTTGTAAGACTTCCTTCACTTTTCAACACAAACAAAAACATTTAAAAACAGAAAAACAAACAAACTTTTCTCCCAGACATTCAGTCTCCTGAGTCTCTGTCCATCAATATACATCCCCAGCCTTATATTTGGTACATTTGCTTAATTTCTATTGCTACTTATTTTCTTTCAATTTTCCCCACTTTGCCCATTACTCAGATTCTGAACAAAGAGAGCCAGCAAACAAAAACCCTACCCCTTCTGTTCGACATCTCCAGCACTCTCTCTCTCTTCCCAGACTTTATGGTCTTGTATCAGAGGGTGGCTGGGCATGAAGAAGAGACAGTGAATAAGTCTTTATTATGAAAGTCAGAGGAAGTGATGAAGGAGAGAAGAAAAGTCTAGAATATTATGAGTTTAAATTTTTTCCATCCCACACTAGTTTTTTTCAGAACATAGATTTGATCAGTTCATTTCATTAATGACCGCTACGAGGAAATGCAACATGTGTAAGAAAGAAAACAATGACACTTTGGTGATAAAAGGCAAAGTGCCCTGTTCATAGTGTAACGTTCCATGAGCACGTCTATCATGGTAACAGGATAAGAGACTCCGCAGCAGCTACTTTGATTTCCAGTTTGTCTGGAAAGACCAAGAACAAGAAACACACTTTTTTTTGTGGTGTCCAGGAAATGCTCCTGATAGATTCTGGAATTTTGTGACGTGTGTTATAAACCATATATGTATATTTTTTTCTTTTCTTATTAGCATCCTTATTTGTCATGAAGATTGTCACCAGCATGAGACCAACCACGATGTGACTAACCCTACGATGCAAATCATTGCAAAATTGACAATTGGCATCTTTTTCAAAATTCATGGGCTCAAGTGCAAAAGGTGAAGAAGAATGGGTGAGAGGCACTGACTCCTACTAAGTGTCAGTCACTGTGCTAACACTTCACAGGTTCCCCTTGATTCTCCTGTGAACCCTGTGAGGTAAGCACGGCTCTCTATCCACTTTATAAACGAAGAAATGGAAGCACAATGAAGTTAAGTCAATTACCCAAGGAAATGGCAGAGCCAAGGTTCACACCAAGGAGTCTGATCCCTGAACCCATAGGTCTTCCTCTGCTCTTCATCAGAGGCCAAAATTACGTTTATACGCTGACCCTGGGGTAGAAAACCAATGATTCGTGAATCAATGAGATCAATCACACAACAGACACGTTTTGAGCTCCGTGGTTCCCCTTCTACCGGTTTTCCAAATCACTCTTATTTCTCTGCAAAAACAGTCACACACCTGAACTTATTCCTTTCTTGTTCTTGCAATGTCTGAAATTTTACTAATCGGAAAATTTACCTTTATGTAACAAATCTCTTTTTATAAAAATTAAATTTCTCTTAGATATTGAAGTTCTAAGTTGTTATAGCTTCATGTTAATTTACTTAAAACCTTATTTTACCGGTCTATCTTTATCTAGAGATCCCCCATCTTGCTTCAGAAATAATTTAAATAATTTACAAGAATACATTTTCAAATAACACTTAGGTAGCATAAAATAAAAGGAGAAAAAAAATAATAGAAGGAGGACATAAAATGGAGGCAGAAATGAGGCTTAAAATGCACCCCATAATAATCGATGCACTTCCGACAAATGAAGCTTACATTTGGCTCTAAGCTTTCTAGCAGCCAACTCAAGGAGGGAAACTTGGTCATTTATATAATTTACTGTCCATAAGCTTAAAATAACCCAAATGCTCAGAAGAGTGACTCTGCCTGGCACCGACTTCTCCTGGAGGTCCCCATAAAAAGGAACATTGTGTGAGAGCGATAAACAGCACTCTTGAGGGCATCCTTACGGTAAATGCCACAGGGGGTTTTACAGAGAGACACCTAGCCCTGACCTTCACCAGCAAGTGCAAGTCTCAAGCCACGCCACATTCAGTAAGACCATGGCGGGTGCGGGTGGAGAGGAGGGGCCAGGCAAGACACCAGACTCCTCACAGGTGTGGCCCCACTCACGAGTAACAGAAACAATGACAATAAGAAAAAGAACTAACAGTTCTTGACATTGGCACCGAGAAAACACTACTCCTTCCATCTTTACACCAGCTCCGAAGGAGGGAGAGTTATGATTAATCCCTGGGAGACGAATGAGGGAAGAGATTTCAGACCTCGGCACCTCGGCCCAGGCCACAACACAACTTGTGTTTTTCCTGTCAGCAGCAGCCGCAGGATTTGAACCCAGGTCTGCAGAACTCCAAAGTTCCTGTTCCCAGCCATGGGGACTGCAGAGCTTTACATAGTGATGGACTTGGTGTCCTTCAAAATAATGCCACTGAAATATTGCTTCTCATTGATGAGCTTCTGATACAGATTTAGATGATAGGGACCTTAAGACTGATTTTGTGTGTGTGTGTGGCTCCTTCCATACAGAGCCAATACAAGCTAGAAGGACAGTGAAAGATAAGGACAGGACAACCCCATCTTAGCCTGCAATGAAGGAAATGGCTTTTCTTCCCAACACCTCACTACCATGGAGACGGTCCAGAGAGCGGGAGAAGGAGGTGGGGAGCTTCCGAGAATGGACACCAAAGAACAGACCTCGGGGGGGACTGAAGCTTAAGCCTGCACAGTCCTGGGTCTTCGGCTAGCAGAGTGGGGGAACGTTCACAGAGCAGGCCAACAATACAGGCTGTCTGGGTCAAAAGCAATTTGCAATTTTTTTGTTTTTTGTTTGTTCATTTGTTTTTATGAACCATGATGGCATAGTTCTCCAGGAGTCATGAGTATCTGCATATCTAAAACCTTAAGTCTTCAGTTCATCCAAAAGCAAAAAACTTCTTCTATTGCCCCTGCTTGCTGCCCAGCCTTCATATATTTTAAAATGGACAACTTCAAAACAAGGGAGATCAAGGCAACGGGCTTGAGCCATAGCAACCTGGAAAGGTAAAAGGGCCCCCACAGGGACCCCCTCACCGAGCTGAATGCAAACAGGCCGAGTAAACAGGTTCATTAGGCGAGCCACCTGGAAATAACCAGTGGTTCTCAGTGACCTGTGATGACCAGGCAAGGTTCCTAAGATCACCAAAACGGGAATATTCCAGGCGTTCCCTTGCTCCCACACTCCTATAAGTGTGGTCCCTCACCACACAGGTTTTCCTTTGTCCACTGCTCCCTTGCAGTGTTTGAGAAACTTTTTATATCTTTTGATCCGCCTTGGGTGAATTCTCCCACTGCCCCCCACCCCCCCAGCAGCCCTCCACGGGACTGAAAGGCTTACACTGGGTGCGCTCCCCCATCCAATCTGGATGCCCCACAGGAACAGTAAGAAAAGTTGTCTCAAAACAGTCAAACACTAACCGCATTGGGGCGTGCATCAAACCATTTTCACGTTGCTTTGGGGAGGATTAGACAGGAGCAGAAGCAGAAAAAAGGGACAGCAAAGTGTCTGTCTGTCTGCATTTTAGGAGAAACTGAAGTACATCAAATATTACTAAAATTGCTTAATTAGAATAGACGCTCGAAATCACTTTGCAAACTCTCTAAAAACAGACTACTAGATTTGGTATTAATATCACCTTGCGTTCATTTTATGTTTTATTGTTTTAATGAGCTTTTTAATTTTATCGTATCCTCAAAGGAAAGCATGTAGTGTTATTCTTTTCTATCGTAATATGAAACTGTTTCCTGATTAACTTAATTGCTGCAGAAGATGAAAGGAGTGCTCCGGTAGGCCCCGTTCAAATCAAGATGATTAGTGGGCACTCCCCATGAATGGGGCACTATAATGGATGTCAGCCAAGAGCAGATGAAAGTAGCCAACTGGGGAGCAAAGACTCTGTACATATTCTCCAAAGCAAGACTTTAGATACTTCCACAAAACCTAAAATTTTCCATTTAAAAACAAATTAAGAAAGTATCACTCGAGCCAAATGTTGTAGAGATTCTGTTAAGTATCTGTTGAGACTTTCATGGAAATATCCTCCCAGATTACTGAACTTTCTGTTACCTACTAAGTTCAAGTCTAAAAACAAGTTGATGTTATTACTGCTGAGTCCTTTTCAGATTATGCTCTTATTGCCTAACAAGGGTTTCAATATTGGCAGTTTGGTTAAATAAATGAATATACACTCTTAACTATCCCTTGACATTGAAAACACCAGGCCAAAGTCCAAGCATCAAGAATAACATACAAAACAAATACAGTGGGATATGAATCCCCTTAGAGAAAAATAAATGCAAAAAAGAAGAAGAAAAGGTAAAGAATAGTGTTTACATTTAAAAATAGAGGATGGGCATCAATGAGTTGGTAATGAGAATTAAAAAATTTTTTTTTGATATGTTAGTTAAAAAAAACATAGGAAAAACCATGTCCATTAAGATAATTTGTTAGAGGGGCACCTGGGTGGCTTAATGGGTTAAGCCTCTGCCTTCGGCTCGGGTCACGATCCCAGGGTCCTGGGATCGAGCCCCGCATCGGGCTCTCTGCTCAGCAGGCAGCCTGCTTCCCCCTCTCTCTCTGCCTGCCTCTCTGCCTACTTGTGATCTCTGTCTGTCAAATAAATAAATAAAATCTTAAAAAAAAAAAGATATTTTGTTAGATATTTGTCTAATGCTGAGTTTTCTGGTTTAAGCAAAATATATATAAATTAAAATTTAAAAACATAAATATAAAATATATATTATATATTTATTATAAAATATTACTTAACAATGGAAATGGAAACAATTATTAAAAGTATCAACATGCAATTTTTTGGTGTTGGGTTGAGTGGGGGAGGGAGTGAAGACAGATAGAACTTTTTCTCATATATAAGTTGATCACCCTCTTAGAAAAATGAACTCTGAGCAGAATAAAGGGGGGAGGGAACAAGTGACCATCTGGGGAAAGAAAAATCCAGGCAAATGCACGGAGAGAGAAGGCACTTGGCCCATGTGAAGAAGCCACCCATGCTGGAGCTCAGTGAGTGGCCAGGGGTTTCAGCATTTAGGGTCTTCAGGTCTATTCTAATTGTGAAGGGAGATCATTGGAATATTGTGTAAAGGACACATAATTTGATTTACACGTTCAGAGTGGCACACTGTCTGCTGTGTGGAGGATGCAAGGAACTAGTGTGGGTCCAGAGAAACTGTTTCTGAGACTATTGTTAACAGTCCAGGTAAGAGAGAGAGGTCTTGCTCCAAGGCACCAGTGGGGGAAAATCTTGAGAAGTGTTTGCATTGTGGATGTGTTTTAAAGGCAGAGGAAACAGAATTAATTGATGTTGTGTTGAAGAAAAAGGGAAGAGCCAGGAATGAGCCCAGTTTGTGAAGAAGGGCAGACAAGAGGAACACTTAAGGAGATGCAGGTTTGGAGGAGAAAACGAAAAAGTACTTTTGGGGGGATATTAATTTTGAGAAGCTTATAGGACGCCAACATAGAGACATCCTGTAGGCAATCTAGCATAGGATTCCAAAGTTGAGAAAAGGGGGTTGGGTTGAGATATCAACTTGCAAGTCAGTTTATATACAGAGAGATGATCTTTAGAACCATTAGGGAATTTCCTAGAGATGTATAGACAGAGACGAGGTTTGGAAATGGATTCCTCAGGTTTGCACCATTTAGAGGTGGAAAGAGGAGAAGCCAGTGACTCTTTGAGGAAACTAGAAGAGGATGGCGTTCTGCAAGACAGAGGAAGGGATTCATACGGTCCAGTCCAGTGCAAGGTCAAGATGTAGACTGAGAAGAGATCATCAGATGTGATCAAGTGGGGGCCACTGATGATTGTGACTAGACTGAATTCAATGGAGGGACTGGGTCAAAGTCTGAATGAAATAAATTCGATCGAGAGAGGGAGGCAAGCAGCCTGATACAGTGAGGAGAGAGAACTTTTTCAAGGAGACTTTCTGTAGTAAAGAGTAGAAAAGTGAAAACACAGTTGCAGTAAGAGGGGGGAATAAGGCAAGTTTTCTCTTGAAAGGAAGGTATTAAAGGTAAGGGGTGGGGGGAAAGATATTTCAAGAGCAACCCTGGATAACTGTATAAGCCAAGTCCTTGAGTGCACCAGAGGGAATGGGACCCCATGTACAAGCTGAGGCAGACTCCCAGTTGGTTCACCCACTGTAACAGAAAGGAGGGCAGAGGATTTAGGGACCAGTGGGTAGATTTAATGGGGGTGGAAGGACAAAGGTGTTTTTGGAGAGTTGCTATTCCCTCAGATGAAATTAGAAGAAAGGTCATTAACTGAGAGTAAGAAGGAAGAAAATGTTGGAGACTGAGGACAAGGAAGAAGGTGTGAAAGAATTACCTCAGAAGTGATTGAGTGGCTTGATCAGGGAAGTAGGACTCATAGGCAGTATTGAGGACAGGTTGATATTAGTGGTCATGAACTTCAAGGAAACCAGTTGTGGTTCTTCCCTCCCATGTTTATCTGCTCAAATTCAACAGCAGAGTCAGTGAGAGTTGGACTTTGCATGGCTTGGGATTTCCCAAAACTATGGGACAGAGGGTGAAGGAAGCAGAGATGAGAACGTATACATGGTTCATGGAACATAAACAGAGTGAAGAGGAAAGTGAGGATACGGAGAAGGGGGCATGGTGGGCTACGGAAAGATGCTGGCTATTGGGGCACCTGGGTGGCCCAGTCAGCTGAATGTCTGAGTCTTGATTTCGGCTGAGGTCATGATCCCAGAGTCTGGGATTGAGTCTGGGTAGGGCTCTGTGCTCAGTGCAAAGTCTGTTGGAGATTCTGTCTCTCCCTCTGCCCCTCCCTCTGCTCTCTCTCTCTCATACATAAGCAAAATCTTAAAAAAAAAAAAAAGATGTTGGCTACAAAGATACAAAATTATAGGATAACAAGAAGAGCTTTTGAAGAGGAATATCAGACAAGTCAGACGAGATCACAGACATTGTTTTCTAAGGTGTCTTCAAGAATAGTTCACCTTCTTATAATACTGTACTAGCAGTGGAGGAACAGGAAGGCAAAGGAATGGACAAGATAATCTCAATTTTTCTTTCTGTTCAACTTAATTAGTTGAGAACACTACAAGAATGATAGATGCAACAGAAAAACAGTCTTTTCAAAGGGAAGATCAAAAGAGTGGAATTTGGGTAGCTTCATCGGGTTAGGGATAAACAACATCTAAAAAACAGTGTATTTGCCCATTTTTAAAAATTACAGACCACAGAAGTATCTCACTTGTGAACCAGATAGATTCCAAGGAGAAATAATTGAACTATGAATTTTCCTTTTTTGAAAGATCCAACTTGTTATGTTTGATATAAACATTTTTCCTCCTTCATAACGAATAGTTCATTTGGGTCCTAACTCCACTTAATTGGCTCTGGAGAAGTGAGGCTTTCCTACTGAATTTCTAAGCTTAGGTTTAGACATTTGAATTTCATTTTTCTCGTTTGGTTAGATTTATTTTGGAAAGTACCAACAGATGTGCCTAAAATCTCAGTGTGATTTTTTTTTAAGGTGTGATGGAAAGAATGTAATAATTTGAGATATTTGGCATTCCTGACAATCTTCCTATATCCAACACTTCATGTCCCAAATTGGGCAACTGTATGGAAAACTAAGACATTTACATTTCTGTCCCTTGATTCTATTTAGCTTATTATGAGGGGGAGAAGCAGAAATGTGCTTGAATGTTCCTTTACGGGGAGTTGGTGTTAGTTGGAAAAGAGAATGCGGGGGTCTGAGGGATCTGGGGGATGATCAAGGAAAGAGAGAAGACGGAGATGGCAATGACACACAGAAGTCTTATTGAGTGACTGACAGATTTGCATGCAGGGGGGAGGCTCCTCACAGTCGGAGCCTGTCCAGAGACTATGGTACGTAGGGGTGCAACTCAGAAGGGGGAGGAGGACACGGGAGCCAGGTGACTGGAAAAGGGGCCTCCGTGATGTCCCTTTGTGGCATCCCCTGGGGCTTCTGGGTCAGAGATCCCCAAAGGTCTGAAGTAGGTTAGGGCCCTTATGGCTTGTACCCGTGGGTAAAATTCGTGGGTTAAGCAACGCAGGCGGGCTCTAAAGGGCTAAAAATCTGCTTTGGGGCTATGTTTAAAACAATAGGATATGTAAGAATTTGCATTTGGTGCCGGCTGACTTTTTGAGCTGACGGGTTTCAGCTCCCCCAAAGAAATAAGCAACCCACGAGCCAAGGCACAGAGCCCCCCTTTGGCTCATTTATGTAACAGAGAAGGCAGGGTTGGTGTTGTAAAAAGAAATAAATCAGTTAAAGAGATAGCAATATTGGAGCCTATGCGTTCCCCCTTTAAAAATTCTGATGTTCCCTAAGATTAGAGCCATTATAATGATAGCTTAACATAGAGCGCTTACTGTGTGCTAGACTCTTTATATTTTTCTTTTAATTTTCACATCAATCCTCTAAGTTTGTGGTTTTGTACCCATTTGCCACATGGGAAAACTGAGCACAGAGAGGTTCCCTAACTGGCTTCAGCTCGCAGAGCCAGGGGAGGGGAAGCAGGGCTCCGGTTCTGGCGGGCGTCTGAAAGAGGAGGTCGTATTGGGCCACAAGAGCATCCAGCCTTTCAGCCAAAGCTTTTTTCCCCCCAAGGATCCAGGGAAGGGCTGGGTTTTGACCCAGAGCTGCTCTCTGGACTCTTGGAATGGAACAGCCAACAGAGGGTCCCTCCCGCACATCGCCTCCCAGCACCAGAGTGTATGACTGCTCTTTGTAACCCCTCCCCAGCACCTATCCCAGGATGCCCACGGACTGTTTCCCAGCTCCTGATTAATATGAGAACTACGTATAGTTGAAAGCAAGGTCAGAATAAAAATAAATGAAAGTTCTTGCCGTATAAAGGAAAGTAGGAACACTTCCAACCCCATCCCTTCACCTCCCCAGGATTTTCTCTCTCTCTCTTAAATGAAAATGTTCTGCTCTGCTTTAGCAAGCGCCCCGCTGGAGAGGATAATGCCTTGCAGCAGCTGACCTTCTCACTCCTCGGTGGAGGAGAGGTGATCGCGGGGCTAACCCAAAAGATGTAACACATTCTGCGTGATTTTGGAAAAATAAAAATGAGCGCAGGCGACAGTCCCCCTTACTTCACTGTGACACACACACACACACACACACACACACACACACACACACAACAGGCCCACTGGGGGCAGCTTTATAACACCATGTGCTTACGTTCCAGGCCCACGGCCGCTGTGACCAATAACCACCAACCCAGTGGTTTAAAACAACACAAACTGAGTATCTTACAGTTCTAGAGGTCAGAGGTTCTAAAGTATCACAAAGAGAAAAAGGTGTCCTTGGGGCTGCCTTCCTTTGGGAGACTCTAGGGCATAGCCTGTTTCCTTGTCTTTTTCAGCTTCTAGAAGCTGCCACATTCCTTGGCTCCTGGCCCTTTCTCCCTCTTCAAAGCCAGCAGTCCCATCCCTCTGACCTCTGCTTCTTTGGTCACCATCTCCTTCTCGGCTGCCCGATTCTCTTGTCTCCTTCTCTTGCAAGGACCCTGGCGATTACCCTGGGCTTCCTGGGATAATCCAGGATAATCCTTCCCAGCTCAAGATCTTTACAAAATCACATCTGCAAAGTCCTTTTCACCACATCAGGGAATATATTCACGGGTTCCAGGGATTAGGACAGAGCCCTTTTTGGGGGGAATATTTCTCAGCCCCCATGTCTGTGTGTGCTGGGTAGGGAGCACTTGCCCTTCTCCAAGGATGATTCACCATGGAACCCTAACAAGCCTCAAGTCCTCCTCCATGAGGTTGACAAAAGAGTCAGGAAAGCTGCTCAGAAATCTGAAATTCACAACTGAAATCCAAACTCCCAGGCAAAATTTCCAAGTGCACTTAACAGATGTCTCCGCTGTGGGCAAGAATCAGTGTTATGTTTCACCTGATATGAATTAACAATTTTTTTTTTTTTTTAATGAGGGATGAGGTTGCACATTAGAAAAAGTCATAGCATACAGGGACCTCCATCGTCATAGGCCTATGGGGGTTGGGAAATGGTTTGATGATTCTACTTTTCGTCTTTAAATGGTTTTTGTTCAAAGGTTGAATTTTGATGTCAGAAATTCATTGCTGAGCTCAGTGATCTTATTCTATACAGATCTCAGCAAAGAAACCAGACATCTGTGCTTCCAAACAGACTCTTTTGTGATGGGTTTTTGATGAGGTAATAGTCTCGCAGCCAAGGTCATTGTAGCAGATAGCAAGGACATTGTAGTTGGGAGGCGCCAGTGGCTCCGGCTGAGTGAGTGCTTTTCAAAAGTCCATGACAAGAACCAGCATCTACTCCCTGTATTCAGTGTATCATGTAACTCTTCCCAGAAATGGAGTGTCAGTGAACAGTAGCTCAGTTTCACGACTGAGGAAATGGGGTTCCCAGGTGACATGACAGATCCAAGGATACATGCTAGTGAGAGCCAGAGAAGGATTCCAGCTCAAAGCCCTTGGACACCAAAACCCCTGCATTTTCAACTATGCCAGGCTGTCTTGGGTGGTGGGCTCTTTCAACTTTCTTCCGGTTCCCACACTGGCCAGCATGATCCCAGAAATGGGGTGGCGGGGGGGGCGCTGAGCAGCCCAGCCCCACCCTCGAACACAAAATTTCCCACCTAGCTGTGCGTGAGTCTTCTGAATCGCCATTTGTTTCTTAACTTCAATAAATGTCTTAACAGGAACTTTCTGCTTATTTTTTGTCATATTTAATACAACAGTGAGTCGAGATTGCTGTTGAAATTGAGGGATTTTTGTCTTGGGGTCCTGGGAGTTCTAAAATAGTTCCCTTTCATATCTACCAGAATGTTTGATGCATTTATTCCAATTTTATTGAAAATAGAACAATACTGCCACTTTAGAAAGTGAAAAATACTAGTTCTTATCTCAAATGTGGGAACTTGAAGGATTTTTGCATCGTTTCTTTAAAAATTCAGCTATTTTTACTTCATTGCATTTACAATACAGATACTTTGAAATTCAATTTCCTTACTGCTATAGCCTTACCAATTTATAGAAACTATGCAGTACTTTGATTCTTGATTTATGTACTTGCTTCAAATATTTTCCTGGCTTACCTTTTCATTTTATTTGTTTTTTTATTATACATTTCATATCTTAAAATAACAGTACATTGTTCTTTATTTTCCAAGATTTTTTTTTACTTTCTCCTTGTCCTGATAAAGCAACACTCTTTTATTCTAACCCTGATTTGTTTTATATTAAACTCTTTACTCAAGGACATATTCTATTTAACTTCTTATCTGGTTTTGACAGTAAGGTGTGGATCTAATTTTTTCAAGTTGTTAACTGTTTATCCCAATACAATTTTAAAAAAGATTTTATTTATTTATTTTAGAGAGAGAGAGTGAACGAGAGAGAGAGAGAAAGAGAGAGTAGGAATGGGGAAGGGCAGAAGGAGAGAGAGAAGCAAACTCCCTGATAAGCAGGGAGCCCAAGGTGGGACTCGATCCCAGGACCCTGAGATCATGACCTGAGCCAAAGGCAGAGGCTTAACCCACTGAGCCACCCAGGGACCCACACCCCCCAATACAATTTTTAATACTATTTGTTATACATCCTTATTGTTTTTTGTGTTTTTTAAAATATGTATTGCATAAATTGAAGGCCGGGTGGGAGTTTTCTTGACTGTCCTATTGGTATGTTATTTTTTGAACACACCTCTCTTTTTCGTTGTTACTTGAATACACTATAATAACCAAAAAGATGAATCTGCTTGCAGTGATAATCATTATTTGTATAAACATTTCAAAAGTCATTTCTCTGACTTTTCCATAAAATGCACACATAAAAGTTGAAAGTCAGTAAAAGTTGTTACAAATAAAAACAATTAAGACATCACCTAAAAATCTAGTTTTCTGTAGAAAACTACAGAAAGGTACAACGTGGCACACATTCCCCTGTGTGTTTTAGCTAGAGGAAAGGATCTCTCTTGCCAAATACTTAGAGCATGCCTCTAATTCGGGTTCCATGTGAGGTTTCAAAACCTACATGGCCCATCCAACCTCAAGAAGCTCCACAGCCCCAGACCAGAGGGGCTTATGTATTAATAGGGCCACGGCGAGGAAAAATGTGCCTACTGATTTAGCGGCTAAACAAATTAGAAAGCATAAGTGAGTCATTTCCTACTCTACTCCACGTATATTCTCACTCCACTACAACAGTTTAATGTTTAAAGATTATTATTTTTTTTACTTTATGAGGAATACCTTTGTGATTTTGATAGGGACAAATCTATCATTGATATAAATTGAAAGCTATGAATCTACTTGGATGAAATAAGGTATCTTTATATTTACTATTGTCATCTAGGTTCTTTTTTTTTTATAAGTTTTATTTATTTATTTGACAGAGAGAGAGAGAGAGAGATCACAAGTAGGCAGAGAGGCAGGCAGAGAGAGAGAAGGAAGCAGGCTCTCTGCTGAGCAGAGAGCCCAATGCGGGGCTTGATCCCAGGACCCTGAGATCACGACCTGAACCAAAGGCAGAGGCTTAACCCACTGAGCCACCCAGGTGCCCCTGTCATCTAGGTTCTTAGAACACTTCTCAACTTATCTGAGACCCCCATGTAAGTACTGCAATACACTTAAAAATATTTTATTTTTGTAATTAAATAAAAGGAATAAGGCAGGAATTACCCCTAATTCCATGACCCACTTGGCCATCTGATGACATCCTGGCTTATCTATCTCCAGTCTTCTTTTAAGAAGTAGAATTAACTCAGTTATTTTTGTAAAAATGATATCGACTCATTAAATAACAATTTTAAAGCATAGAAAAGTAGAGATTTTTATTTTTTATTTTTTTAAAAGATTTATTTATTTTAGAGAGAGAGAGAGAACGCACATAGGAGGGAGAGGGGCAGAGGGAGAGAAAGGATCCTCAAGCAGACTCCTCTCTGAGTGGAGAGCCCAACGTGGGGCTCAATCCAGGACCCTTAGATCATGACCTCACCCCAAAAAAGAGCCGGTTGCTTAACCAACTCAGCCACCTAAGTGCCCCAAAGATGAGGCACCATCTGTAAACACCAGCACCCATAAATGACTATAGCATTCATTTTAGACAACTTTTCTTGCAATTATACTGATAAAAATGTTTGCATAAAAATAGAATCAACCTATCAAAACTACTTTTAATAGGAAGTTTTTAAAAAAATATTTATTTATTTGACAGACAGAGATCACAAGTAGGCAGAGAGGCAGGCAGAGAGAGAGGAAGGGAAGCAGGCTCCCTGCTGAGCAGAGAGCCTGATGTGGGGCTCGATCCAAGGACCCTGGGATCATGACCTGAGCCGAAGGCAGAGGCTTTAACCCACTGAGCCACCCAGGCACCCCTAATGGGAAGTTTTAAGTTAACTTTTACTTGTTCCTGTACAGTGAGAAGAGAAACAAGTATAAACAAACAAGCTGTTGAACCTCAAACACTGATTGTTTTACATAATAGTATTTCCTAAATGATCCCTCTGCTGTTAGGAAAGGGAAATGGAGGATAGCCTGGGGGGCTCAGTCGGTTAAGCACCTGACTCTTGGTTTTGGTTCAGGTCATGATCTCAGGGTCGTGAGATCCAGCACCAAGTTGAGATCCAGCGTCAAGCTGGGCTCCCATACTCAGTGCAGAGTCTGCTTGAAACTCTCTCCCCTTCCTTCTGCTCCTCCTTCTACTCTTAAATAAATAAACTCTTTTTAAAAAAGAAGGGCAGTAGGAGGAACGTCAGACATTTGAGTCATTATTATTGCTTTGGTTCTTTTTTTTTTTTTTTTTTCTTTTTTGGTAACTGTAGTTCTTACTTCCAGAGCACAGGGACGATCTCCTTGCCATACCACCTGAGACCATTAGCATTCTCACACTTCCGCTCAGTTTCCCATTCTTCACTTCCCATTTTTTTTTTATGTTATGAATTTTACTTCCTAATGTTCGGAAACATACTTTGCTATGTAATATACTTCTACTTGGTATCAGTTCTATATTAAAATGGATTTGATGCTTATTATAGACATTTTCCCATAGTACCTTTATCCTTGAGCCCTCCCTCTTGATCTGAGCATTAAATGGCTGGATTTCATTGGAAAGGAGGGTTCTCAAAACAGGCTTACAGATTAAATATTCTCTGAGGTTTCTCATGTTTGCCATTATATTGGACAGATATTTCAGATGAGAACAATATCCTTAGATCACATGCTCTGTCCCTGAGAACTTTGTAGAAAATGTTCCATTGTTCCCTGGAACTTAGAGGTATATGGAGAAACTGGAGAAAATTGATTTCTCCCTCATCTGAATAATTTTTTAAATCTTTGCTATTCAATATTTTGTATAGTATTTTTATGGAATACAGTGAGTTCTTGCAATCTCATTTTTTCTTCATTTCAAAGAAGACATCTTGTGTCTTACTGAATTTTTCCTCCTCTCCTACTAAATAGCAATTATCCTTATGTTGGCTCATCTTCATCTGCCTTCTATATCTATTAGTTTTTCTCTACTTGCTTTTAATACTAGCCTTTTTCATTTGTAGTCATTATGATTATCCCAAGCCTTTCCTCTGTGTCAGTAATTCAGTTATCTTGTCTATAATCTTTTTCTTGCTGATTCTGATTGATACAGTACTTTGAAAATGATATTGTTTTGATCCTCTATTTCCTTATAACTACTATCTCCTTTTTAAAATCCTATTTTTTTCATGTTTTCCATGAGCATTATTTTATTAAATCCATGTGTATCAATTGTACCATGTAAGAAGCAATTGTGAGAAATTTCTTTCCGCAGCCTAGTGTTTCTTAGGGGGTGTGTTTTGTTGTTGTTATTGTTGTTATTGTTTTGTTTTGCATTGTATGTTCCTCTTTCAAGTGGTTTTTGTTTTTTTTTTTGTTTTTTGATGTAGCATTTTATTTGGTCTTTTGTTTTTGGTTTGGTTCATGCTTAGGCATTCTTAGGCAGCTCTGCCCTATCATTTTATTTGTTATAGGGGTGAGTAAATTCTTTCCATGATTCTCCAGATCAGTTTGTTTCCACCTCTGAGTTACAGTTCATTCATCAAGGGGTACATTTCTCATATTCCATCTATTTTTATGAAATGAGAACATGTGAGTGTATTTATGTGTATATCGTGGGATGGAGGTGTGGGAACAAAGGACTCAGCTAAGTAGCAGGAAGTCTCTGTTATAATACCTGGACTTTGGTCTCTCTTCTGAGATTTTGTTAACTGTCAAATGACGGACTGATGCTTTTCCTTTGGAAAATTTATTCAATTCATTATGGAGGTTGGAAATTTTCATTTCTGAGGAAAAGGTTGGTCCTGCTATTTACCTTCTGTTTCAGCTATTTTTACTAGTTTCCATGAGTCCTTACTTTTAGAAGGAAAATATAAAGGTATGTGTAGGAATTCTCAAGATTGCTAACTTGTAAGAATTGAACTGTGGACATGCCTTTATCCCCACAATCTTCTGTTTCCTTAGATGCCAGTTTTTGAAAAAGACTTCTTTAGATAATGCCCCCTTCCTTATTTGGCTGCTGTTAATAAAAACTTCTTTGCCTTTTTAATGAACATTTGCTTATTTCCCTAGACATTAAGGAAGCGATCTTTGGTGATGCCATTTGAATTCACCATCTCAGTCCCCATTAGAGTCTACTCATTTTCCTTACAGACACAGTAGCTAAAAAGACAGCTTTGTGTATTCTAGGGCAAGCCACACTTCACTGTCCGTTGAGGTTGATTTAACCAATCTTACCCATAAGGCAGACATTCCCTTTCTCTCTCAAAGCCTTTTGTTCCTCTCTCCTGGAGAAGGGGCCTTAATAGAAGATGTTTATCTTCTAGTTTAAATACATTATACACATCTCTCTTTAAGTTTATCCTTGGGAATTTCATCTTGATTTTTACCTTTATTTTCCCTTGCCTCATTTTTATGCCTATTGTTAAGTAACTATTATTTTCTGTATTCCATATACTTTTTTACAGGCCACTTGTTTATTTAATTGAATAAAGTACAGAACACATTAAAGAAGTATACGCTTCCTGTTATTACTCTAAATGTAGTCTCTTCAATGCAATTTTAAAACTCCATTACAGCAGTATCTTATGTATTATTTTTTCTTATATCTACCTTTGTTGAAATGTTTTATTCTAAATCCCTTTTACTTGCTGGATTTTGATTTTTTTTTTTTTTTTAGTTTTACATGACAGGATCATCCATTTCTTTCCAGCATTCATTTTTTACTTATAATTTGTGTTTTGTTCCATTGTCATGAATTTTATTTTTTTTAAAGACTATTTATTTATTTGAGAGGGAGAGAGTGAGCATGAGCAGTGGGGGAAGGGAGAGGGAGAAGAAGACCCCCCACTGAGCAGGGAGCCCAACATGGGGCTTGACCCCAGGACCTGAGCTGAAGGCAGAGGCTTAACCAACTGAGATACCCAGGTCCCTGGAACTGTCCCAACATTTTATTCAACTGACATACTGGTTAGCATTGTTGATGGGAATGTGCCCAGTGTATCTGCTCTGTTGATGTTTGCTACAAGAAAAAATGTATTCAACCATTGGTCAGAATAGTCTGATAGCAAAATATTAGTTTCCCCCTTGAGCAAATTAGGATTATCCAAGAGTTTTACAAATTTCTTTTTAGTTTGGATTATTTTGACATTTTGAGTTTAGCAAATTGTGATAAGAGAATGTGCCTTATCCATTTATCTGCTTCATGAGTCCCTGGAGCATTCACTATGAGCCTGGCACTAACCAAGGAGCTGGAGATTCACTGGGGAGAAGACGCAGAGAGAGTTCACCCTCAATATACTTACTGTAAAATCGCAACTACAACAAAGGAGTCAAAGAAAAAATTTAGGTGTTGTAAGAGCTGACCACAGAGTTCCTATTTCATCTGGTCCGAGATTTCTCTGAGGAAATGAGACAAAATCTGAGATCTGAAAGATAATATTAACTGGGTGAAAGGGAGTAAGGATCAGCAACCGAGGGAGAAGGTCCTGCAGGAGAAAGCATCGCCGGTGTGGAGACATTAACAGGAAAGATAGTTCTACTGAGACTGGAGAGGAAAGCCATGCCGGTCCATGGGAGGTCTGCAGGCAATTTTAACAGGTTCTGTATTTGTCATAAAAATGTTGGAAAGTTAATGAAGGGTTTTAGTAAGAGGGATGTATGACTTGACTTTCATTTAGGAAAGATCAAACTGGTTACATGCAGCAAGGGAAATGAGCTGGAGGGAGGATAGAGGGAAGATCAGCTGACCACTGCAGTGGTCCAGGCAAAAGACATGGAGATCCGGCTTAGTTGGCAGAGGGGGGGTAGCAAATGAAAGGATCTGTTCAGGATACCTGCATGGTGAAACCCAAAGAACCAGTGATATTAGATGTAATAAATCAATTCAGTAAAGTTTCAGGATATGAAATTTATGGAAATCTGTTGTGTGTCTATACGCTCATAATGAAATAGCAGGAACAGAAATTAAGCAACCAATCCTATTTACAATTGCATCACAAGAAGAAAATACCCAGGAATGAACTTAACCAAGGAGGTGAAAGACCTATACCCTGAAAACTATCAAACACTGATGAAAGAAATTGAAGACGACACAGATGAAGTATATACCACACTCATGAATTGGAAGAATGAATACTGTTGAAATGCCCATACTACCCAAAGCAATTTATAGATTCAATGCAGTTCCTATCAAAATACTAATGGTATTTTCCACAGAACTAGAACAAATAATCCTAAAATTTATATAGAACTGCAAATGACCCCAAATAGCCATAGCGATCTTGAGGAAGAAGAATATAGCTGGAGGTATCACAGTCCCAGATTTCAAGATATACTACAAAACTATGATAATCAAAAGTGTAAGCTACTGGCACAAAAATAGACACATAAATCAATCGGCATTGGCTGTAGCAGCATTTTTCTGGATATATCTCCTCAGGCAAAGGAAACTAAAGGAAAATAAACTATTGGAACTACACCAAAATAAAGGGCTTTTGCATAGTGGGGTTAAAAAAACCCATCAACGATACAAAAGACAGCCTACTAATGGGAAAAGTTATTTGCAAATGACCTATCTGATAAGGGATTAATATCCAAAATACATAAAGAATTTACGCAAGTCAACACCAAAAAAACGAATAATCCAATTTAAAACAGGCAGAAGACCTGAGCAGACATTTGCCAAAGAAGACATACAGATGGCCAACAGACATCTGAAAAGATGTTCAACATCATCCATCATCAGGGAGATGCAGTCTATGCCCTATACCACCCTGAATGCGCCTGATCTTATCTGATTTTGGAAGCTAACCCCTAAGCAGGGTTGGGCCTGGTTAGTACTTGGATGGGAGATCAGGGAAATGCAAGTCAAAACTACAATGAGATATCACCTCACATCTGTCAGAATTGTTAGTAGCAAAACAAACAAACAAACAAACAAAAAAAACCCCCCAAACCCCCCCAAAAAACAAGAAATAACAAGTGTTGGTGAGGATGTGAAGAAAAACGAACCCTTGTGTACTACTGGTGAGAATGTAAGTTGATGCAGCCACTGTAGAAAACAGTATGGAGACTCTCCCCAAAGTTAAAAACAGAATTACCATATGACCTAGTAATTCCACAACTGGGTATTTATCCAAAGGAAACAAAAGCAAAAGATATATGCTGGGCACCTAGATGGCTCAGTCAGTTAAGCGTCTGTATCCAGCTCAGGTCATGATCCCAGTGGATTGAGTCTCACATCAGGCTCCCTGCTCAGCAGGGAGTCTGCTTTTCCCTCTCCCTCTGCTCCAAACCCTTACTTGTGTGCACACATGCTCTCTTTCAAATAAATAAATACAATAATACAATCTTAAAAAAAAAAAAGAAAAGATATATGCTATGTTTATTGCAGGATTATTTACAATAGCAAAATATAGATCAACCTAAGCATCCATTGACAGATGAACAGATAAAGAAGGCGTGGTACATATATACAATGGCGTATTACTCAGCTATAAAAAAGAATGAGACCTTTCCACTTGCAACAACAAAGATGGACCTGGAGTGAATTAGGTCAAAGACAAATACAATATGACTTAACTTTTATATGGTATTTAAGAAAATAAAACAAACAATAACAACATGAAGCAGAAGCAGAAGCAGACCCTTAAATACAGAGAACAAACTGGTGGTTCCCAGATGGGAGGGAAGGTAAAGAGAGGGTGAAGGGGAGTAGGAGGTACAGGCTCCCACATTACTGAAAGAGTAAGTCACAGGTATGGAAGGCACAACATAGGGAATATAGTCAGTGGTACTGTAATAATATTGTATGGTGACAGATACGATACCTGTGGTAAGCGTAGCATAACATAGAGAGTTGTTGGATCACTAGTTGTATACTGCAAACTAATAGAACAGTGTGTATCACCTACATATCAACTAAAAAAAAAAAAAAAAAAAAAAGGAATTGGTGATAGACTGGTTCCTGGATCTGAGGGTGAGGGAGAAAAGACTGGAAACGAGCCAGGTAGGGGGAGGGTTGGGCAAGACCTCAAGTTCTGTTGTGGACCAAATGAGTGTGAGGTGTCTTTGAGAACACTAAGAGGCGATGTCAAGAAGGCAGCTGGATTTGTTCCCCAGATAAAAGATTAACAATGAGTTACCTGGTTATACCTTCCACTATCTCATTATCTCACTGTGGGTCAATTACCAAAAATGCAGAGTCATGCGGGACTCCTCTTGAGTGCAGATCAACTCTCCGTAAAGACGTTTAATCAAATTTTTGGTTAAGTTTTATAAATGCAAGCAGAGATGTTTAGTTATCTGAGTCACAGCAAATCTTTTGCAACATGTTTTTCTGGACTGTAGACTAATATTGTCCAAGAGAAGGTCCAAGTGAAACCAAGCAAAATGTCAAGTAGAATATGTTTTTAGGCATTTGTCTAATGTCAATAGAATACTCACAGTTTTTGTTTTGCTAGTTCAGAGCGTGACCTATTCCTATCATTCCAGTCATTCAGTATTTTTATGAAGATAATACTTAACCTCTCACGCTTTAGATTTTCAAATATTTTCGAAAATACGAGGTTATTCAAAGGCCATATTAAGTTGTTGCAGTTAAGGCAGCTTGGTACGTAAGACTCCAAAAGAATCCACAAAACTAAGACCATGTCTCCACATGCTGATGTAGGGCTCAGACCCCTACAAGTCCTTCTTTGAGACAAATAAAACATTTATGGGCTTTTATGTAAGATTTAGGGCTAGGGGTGGCGTGGTGCTGGAGGTCTAGAAACAAAACAAAATCCGGAACAATGAAGACCCAAGACTAACCGGCGTTTAGGACAATTTCCTGCTTACAAAGTGGACTTGATTTCTAAAAAAACGTAATAGAATAATTGCATTCAGTGGCCAACGAAACTCCAGAAGGGTGCCGCCTTTTTTGTGCCACTGCTTACAGCAAAACTCTGTTTCACTCTTTGCGGCCACTAGGTGGCAAACTTTGCTAAGGAATCCTGCCTTCGTGGACAAGCTCAGTAAAGTATTTGGGTTCTAGGGGCCATCAAATGTTAAAATACTTCCTCAGAGTTCACATTGCTTCTGTAGTTAAAAAAGAAACTTGCAATTGCACAACTGCAGATTTTAGAAACACTCTAACTGGGCCCCTTTTTGCTGTCTGTAACTATGAGGTCAAAAATAATTGAAGTTTTCTGTTGCGTTAGTTAATGGCGGAGATGGGGCTCAAACTCGGACCTCTGGCATCTTCCTTTAGTACTTTTCCACTCTGTTTTTAAAATTATAGCACTGTAACAGTGACTATCATCTGAATGAAGCTATTCTGGAAAATATGAAGTCATTTTTCAAGAAGATCATGAGGAAATTTTGAATCACCATCCCATACCCACTCCTGCTACACTATATAAAGCAATTCAGAAATGCAGACGATTAAAATGGTCCTTGAAGAAAGCATAGCGAACAGTTTCTTATGTTTAATTTAGATTCTTTTATTGTTGTTCACATTAGGTCGAAAACCTATGAGTCAGAAGGTTTGGAAATATCATTAATGAAATAATGAGAAAAATGAAAAGACTGGAGTGGGTTTGTGATAAGAAAATAGGAACTGAAACTCTGACCCGAGGCAGACCAAAGACTCTGGCTTTCAACAGCGCACGATACGCGCACAAATGTGGGGGCAAGCTTGGAATACTAGCTATCAAAAGTTTTGGTTTTGTTAAGCGTGGACCAGTCTAGAATTGGAGGAGTTTCATGAAATGGTGCCAAGAATCTCAAAAACAAAACAGACTTTTGCCGTGGTTTGGATCCAAGTGCACTATATACCAGTCATAAGGTTGTGTCTGCGAGCGACATGGGGAGCTATATAAATCCAAAGCAATGAGGAGAGGTATTTTGAAAATAGTCTCTATATTCCAGTCCTAAAGTCAGTCTACATCTGGCCGAACCTTCCATCTGGAAGAACTAAGAGAGCAAGACAACATCAGGTCCAAATGAGGATACACTCTACCCTGTAGAGACTAGAGCATGGGAGGCTGCAAGTGCCTTTTTATAATCAATCAGCCATGAAATCCTCACTGAACAGAGTCCAGACTCCTTAGCAGAGCAGAAATGCCCTGTCTGGTCTGATTCCTGCCTATCTTTCTGTCATCACTCCCTGTCACGGCTTGACATCCCATTGTGATACGGGGCACCCCTTTCTGAAAGGCTCTTCTCCACTTCTTCTTGTTTTTGCTTCTCCACTTGCAGAGCTGCTCCTTCTGAAGGCTGTCGGGAAGGAACTGTGCAACACCTTTCTCTCAGCTTCTGGCGTGGTAGGCAGTCCTTGGCACTCCTCAGCTCATAGATGCCTCAATCCACTTTCTGCCTCCATCGTCACGTGGTCATTTCTGTGTGGGTCTGTACCTCAGTTTCTCTTCTTATAAGGACACGAGTCATGTTGGATTAGGACCTACCCTAGCTGAGTAGGGACCTCCTCTTAATTTGATCACATCTAACAAAGTCGCTACTTCCAGATAATGTTACATTCACAGGTACTGGGGCTTAGGACTTCAACATATCCTTTTGGGGCATGCAATCAACCCACACAGTGCTACCTTCCCCCCTTCCTACTCCCCATCTCTCTCCCCAAGAGTTAGTTGCTACCTCATTCCCCTTGGCCTTTATCTGTACCTCTCTGACAGTGCTAACCACACTGAAGGCAAGTGCTAGGTGAACATATCTCCTGTCAGATCCCCAGGTGAGCAATGGCCTCTTTCCTTTCCATTTTCTGTTCTTGTGTTTGCCTTGCTTGGCACTTTGCCTGGTGCATAGTATTCTGGGCCCATGAATGAGTATAATTCTCTCAGCTTGGCTCAGGACTATATCCAGTTTCCCTGGCATATTCCCTGTAGATAAACTACAATGTCCAATTAAAACAATCTTCCAGAGGAGACCTTGGCTGAAGGGAGGCTTGAGCTGCAAAGTTCTGGACAAGACAAGGGTGGGCGTAGAGACATAAATTTCCGGATCACTGAAGACAGTATTTCCAAGGGTGTCAATGGCTTTGAGAGTAGGAGGGAGAGGTGCAGCATGGGTAGGCTGTGAACGGAACCTGTCACTTTGGGGGTACTAGTTTTTTTGTTTGTTTTTTATGACACAAATGCATGTTTCCTGCATTTGTTTCCAAAACTTGTATATTTCATTCTTTTTATCCACTCTAACTGATTCTGACACTTGGCATTTAAGCTTCTGCAGAAGGTTGGCCTTTGCTCTTGGAGAGACCTACTGAGATGGCTCTGGAAGTAGAGAGAGGACGAAGGACTGTCCAGGAAGTGACATGGGAGGCTCGAATGCATATGCAGAGCATGCCCCTTCTTTTTATCTGGGCCTCATCTGTTCCTCACGGATTCGTGATACAGAGGTGTCTGTGACTTGTGCTCACACTCTCATCCCCCATTTCCGAGATCTAGGTGGTGTTTCAACAACCCGGTTTGGAACCAGGCTTGGAAGGCATGACATGGGATTAGAGTGCTGAGTTCAGGCTGCAGCCAGCCTGGAACCACAGCATCAGAAAGCCCGACTACTATCTCACCAACCCAAATCTCGTCACCCCTCTTGCTGTCTGACGCAATCACAGCAAGACAATCTGAGGTCTGGGGCAGCTCCAGGGCAGAATGCCACTGACTCGCCTTCAGCTATTGGCTGGTCCGCAGCAGCCACCCCCTCAGCTGAATGGAAGTCCGCTGTCAGCCATCTTGTATTATGTCCTTCTAATTTCATCAAATAGATCCCTCCTTCCTTCTGGGAGAGGAGCCTGCATTTTTTTTTTTTTAAATTTTTATTTCTTTTCAGCGTAACAGTATTCATTGTTTTTGCACCACACCCAGTGCTCCATGCAATATGTGCCCTCCATAATACCCTCGTTCCCTCAACCTCCCACCCCCCGCCCCTTCAAAACCCTCAGGTTGTTCTTCAGAGTCCATAGTCTCTCATGGTTCACCTCCCCTTCCAATTTCCCCCAACTCCCTTCTCCTCTCCATCTCCCCTTGTCCTCCATGCTATTTGTTATGCTCCACAAATAAGTGAAACTATATGATAATTGACTCTCTCTGCTTGACTTATTTCACTCAGCATAATCTCTTCCTGTCCTGTCCATGTTGCTACAAAAGTTGGGTATTCATCCTTTCTGATGGAGGCATAATACTCCATAGTGTATATGGACCACATCTGCCTTATCCATTCATCCATTGAAGGGCATCTTGGTTCTTTCCACAGTTTGGTGATTGTGGCCATTGCGGCTATAAACATTGGGGTACAGATGGCCCTTCTTTTCACTACATCTGTATCTTTGGGGTAAATACCCAGTAGTGCAATTGCAGGGTCCTAGGGAAGCTCTATTTTTAATTTTTTGAGGAATCTCCACACTGTTCTCCAAAGTGGCTGCACCAATGTGCATTCCCACCAACAGTGTAAGAGGGTTCCCCTTTCTCTACATCCTCTCCAACACATGTTGTTTCCTGTCTTGCTAATTTTGGCCATTCTAACTGGTGTAAGGTGGTATCTCAATGTGGTTTTAATTTGAATCTCTCTGATTGCTAGTGATGAACATTTTTTCATGTGTCTGATAGCCATTTGTATGTCTTCATTGGAGAAGTGTCTGTTCATATCTTCTGCCCATTTTTTGATATGATTATCTGTTTTGTGTGTGTTGATTTTGAGGAGTTCTTTATAGATCCTGGATATCAACCTTTAGTCTGTACTGTCATTTGCAAATATCTTCTCCCATTCCATGAGTTGCCTCTTTGTTTTGTTGACTGTTTCCTTTGCTGTGCAGAAGCTTTTGATCTCGATGAAGTCCCAAAAGTTCATTTTCGCTTTTGTTTCCTTTGCCTTTGGAGACATATCTTGAAAGAAGTTGCTGTGGCTGATATCGAAGAGGTTACTGCCTATGTTCTCCTCTAGGATTCTGATATGGATTCCTGTCTCACGTTGAGGTCTTTTATCCACTTCGAGTTTTATCTTTGTATACGGTGTAAGAGAATGGTCAAGTTTCATTCTTCTACATATAGCTGTCCAGTTTTCCCAGCACCACTTATTGAAGAGACTGTCCTTTTTCCACTGTATATTTTTTCCTGTTTTGTCGAAGATTATTTGACCATAGAGTTGAGGGTACATATCTGGGCTCTCTACTCTCTTCCACTGGTCTATGTGTCTGTTTTTATGCCAGTACCATGCTGTCTTGGTGATCACCGCTTTGTAGTAAAGCTTGAAATCAGGTAACATGATGCCCCCGGTTTTATTTTTGTTTTTCAACATTTCCTTAGCGATTCGGGGTCTCTTCTGATTCCATACAAATTTTAGGATTCTTTGCTCCAGCTCTTTGAAAAATACCGGTGAAATTTTGATCGGAATGGCATTAAAAGTATAGATTGCTCTAGGCAGTATAGACATTTTAACAATGTTTATTCTTCCGATCCAAGAGCATGGAATGGTCTTCCATCTTTTTGTGTCTTCTTCAATGTCTTTCATGAGTGTTCTGTAGTTCCTCGCGTACAGATCCTTTACCTCTTTGGTTAGGTTTATTCCCAGGTTTCTTATGGTTCTTGGTGCTCTAGTAAATGGAATCGATTCTCTCATTTCCCTTTCTGCATTTTCATTGTTAATGTATAAGAAAGCCACTGATTTCTGTACATTGACTTTATATCCTGCCATGTTCCTGAATTGCTGTATGAGTTCTAGTAGTTTAGGGGTGGAGTCTTTTGGGTTTTCCATATAAAGAATCATGTCATCTGCGAAGAGAGAGTGTTTGACTTCTTCATTGCCAATTTGGATACCTTTTATTTCTCTTTGTTGTCTGATTGCTGTTGCTAGGACTTCTAATGCTATGTTGAACAAGAATGGTGAGAGTGGGCATCCTTGTCGTGTTCCTGATCTCAACGGGAAGGCTGTGAGCTTTTTCCCATTGAGGATGATATTTGCTGTGGGTCTTTCATAGATATATTTTATGAAGTTCAGGAATGTTCCCTCTATCCCTATACTTTGAAGCATTTTAATCAGGAATGGATGCTGGATTTTGTCAAATGCTTTTTCTGCATCAATTGAGAGGACCATGTGTTTCTTCTCTCTTCTCTTATTGATTTGTTCTATCACATTGATTGATTTGTGAATGTTGAAACATCCTTGTAACCCAGGGATGAATCCCACCTGGTCATGGTGGATAATCTTTTCAATGTGGAGCCTGCATTTTTTTTAATAAAATTATTGTGATACATTATACACAAAATAATATTTAACAGGTCAACCTTAAGTTCTTTTGTGGCATTGAGTCCATTCACGTCATTGGGCACACCATCCATCTCCAGAACATTTCCATCTACCCCGCTGGAAACTCTGTACTCCCTAAACACTAGCTCCCTCCTCTCATCTCTCTCCAGCCCCTCTGCATTGACTGTTCACTTTTCTTTCTCTTTGAGTTTGGTGGCTATAGGCACCTCATCTAAGTGGAATCACAGTATTTGTCCTGTCAGTGACTTAGTTCCCTCAGCATCGTGTTCTCAAGGTCCATCCATGTTGTGCCAAGTGTCAGAACTTGTTTCCTTTTCAAGGCTGAGTAATATTCCACTGTACAGATCTACCATGTTTGTTTCCACATCCATCCACTGATGGACTCCTGGGTCGCTCTCATGCTCCGGTTATTGAGAACGCTGTAGCCATGAACCTGGCTTGGTGAGGATCTCTTCGAGTCCCTGCTTTCATTCTTCCACGTGTCTACCCAGAAGCGGAACTGTTGGAACCTGTGGTGATTCTTGGTTTAATTTTTTGAAGCACTTCCATACTGTTTTCCATAGTGGCCGTCCCACCTTTGAATCTCATCGAGGTTGCACTCTTTATTCTCATCTTCAGATACACTGAAGAGAAGAAGTGACCAAGATACCTCCATTCAGTGCAAAGGACATCAGAGGACAAGACTCCAACCATGTCCCCTGGCAACCTCAGGCCAGGGTGGGAGAACATGTATCTCTCTTAGATCATGTGTCTCAGTCCTGAATTGGCCTCTGAGGGCAGGATCTAACATTGCAGCCTAAGCTCCATGGCCAAGTTCTGCCTGACTCTGGTCCTTGAAGGGATCTAGTGCCAGGAAAGAGGATTTACCATTCTCACCTTTTAGACTGCGGTCCTACGCTCACATTAGCAAGGGCCTCTGAAGCTCTGAGCAGGACCATATTTTGGGGGTGGATTTGGAGGATTTGAGCCAGTCTGCTCCTGGTTGGTGGACACTCAGAGACACGGTCTTCTCCACCGGACACAGACACTGGCTGATTCTCCTAAGCTCGGCCGCCAGCAAGGAACTTCCTTGCTATGTGGTTTTTTGTTCTTGTTGTTCTTAAGATTTTACTTATTTATTGGAGAGAGAGAGCATGCATGCAAGCAGGGAGAGAAGCAGAGGGAGAGGGACAAGCTGAAGCCATGTGGAATGCTGAGACCGACACGGGGCTCCATCTCAGAACCCAGAGATCATGACCTGAGCCAAAATCAAGAGTCAGACTTTTAAGCCACTGAGCACCCTCCGCCCCCAGGCACCCCTGCTTGCTTGCTATGTTGAACACAGGGGTGAAGGCAGGGGAGGGGGCAGAATGTGTGTGTGGGTTTTTCAAAAGAAGTTACTACTAAAATAAACTTTGAGGGGCGCCTGGGTGGCTCAGGGGGTTAAAGCCTCTGCTATCAGCTCAGGTCATGATCCTAGGGTCCTGGGATCAAGCCCCACATCGGGCTCTTTGCTCAGCAGGGAGCCTGCTTCCTCCTCTGTCTCTGCCTGCCTCTCTGCCTACTTGTGATCTCTGTCTGTCAAATAAATAAATAAAAATCTTAAAAAAAAAAGAGTAGGAGTTCAAAGGATGCCTGCTGATACGGACAATAGGCACGAGAACTTAGCCCTCAACAACCAGCACCCAACAATTGCTCGGCTCCTTTAACCATGACACCCAGGGAACTGACTTTCCTTCCTCGTTTTGGCAGAGCCTGAGATCAAACCCCAATTCTCCCAGTGCACCGCCTTTTTTCTTTCTTTTCTGGGACATCTTCCCTTTTTTAACCCAACAACAATGAACCTAGCTAGTCACAGGAATAGAAACAAACAGATGTTTCCACTAGAGAGTAGCTCCCAAGTCTCAAGTGATTACAAGTTTGTAAAGCAATACGCAAAAATGACGAGTTAAGGTCACTAAACACATAAAAGTAGCAATAGCGCTAATAAATCGAGAGACGGCTCAAGCGGTCCATCCTCCAGCGTGAACGGCATTACGGAAAGTTGCTGAGGCAACTTCAGTGTTCTCCTGAATGACGGTCATTTTTGGAACATAAGAGTCCACGCTAGTATGCTACCCGGGCGTAGCTGCTGGGCCAGACTCTTGCCAATTTCATGTCAAAAGCACGTGTGCGGAACATAGCTTTGTGTTTTCCCAAGCCCTACAAACTATTTAAGATACTGGGAAACTTAGGCTTATGCTTTTAATGAGTATACAAAAGAATTTTCTTTTCAAGTTTCCAAAAATTGCAGTATCTCTTACAGAGAGCCGTGCAAACAGACAAAACTGACCACAAGGCTCAGCCCTGCCATCCAAAGACACAAATTCACTGTCAGGCCAACAACTCAAGAATGAGTATAATTCTGATCCCCCAAAAGGACACCTTGAAAGATACACACATAATTCAATAAGACTTTCTTCCTCACTAACACAAACATTGCACACCACAAATCTGAGATTTCTACTACTCTTGTCCTACATTTTTTCTACGTTCAAGAGGCTGCCCAGTACAGTGGCTAAGCAGGTGGTGATGTAAAGTCAGGTGTGAGCTCAGATACCGCAGACAGCTTACTCAAGCTCCTTCTGTTCCTAAGCTTTTGTAAAATGAGAATGGTGATAATATAATCAGCCGCATGGATTGGTCATCAGAATTCAAGGAGTGATGCCATATAAAGTGCCAAGGGCAGTCTTAGTGATAGCATTCTATCTTGTCTGGAGGCAAATTCTTACTAGGCTTTTATTTTTAAATCCAAGAAAAATAAAATCATTACATATCGTTATCTTCAAAAGAAAGCTTGAACTGTTGTATAAATACCATTGTGGTCATTTTTATGTGCTTGGAGAAGGAAAATAAAACCAGTAGAGGAAAACTTCCAAAATAAGGCATTAGAATATTTTATATGGGGGGTTTGGTCCATTCCAAATATGTATTTATGCAGATATTATCACTATCATTACTAAGACTTTCACAAAAGAAAAGAAATATGTCTTGTTGCTTACAAGGCGGTTTAGGCTAGAGAAGCATGAAGGGCTGTACTCCTAGTTTAAATCTTGAATAAAAGACATAGAAAGCAATTGGAACTCTCAGAGAGAATATGGAGGAAAAAAGAAGGAAAATACTTTATTTAGAAGCTATGTCTTTAGCATACTTAACCTTTGAATCCCTTTAGATAAAAAAACATAAAGCTTCTATTTTAAAGGCATGACTATCTATCAACAACTAATTGTACCATCAAGTTTCTGTGACGTGCCACGAAAGGTACCAGTTAAGGTGGATAGTATGTGTCATGTGCCCTAAAGAAAGATGGCAGTCTAGTAGAGGAGAGGACTTAGATACACAAGGGAGACACAAAACAAAATAGTTGTATCATGGCGTACACCAAGAGTCATGCATTATAGCAACCAAATACTTAGGATTTGGGGCAGTATTTTTGTTGGTTTGCATTTAGACCACTCTTGGCCAGGGCAACTTCCATATATGCTGCTAGAATACACAAAATTTGAAGTTCTGAGAAGCATCCTTGTACTCCAACATGCTAACCTTCTCCCCACTCCTTCTCTCACCAACTCAGGCTGCAGACTACACATTCTGCCATTGGATAATCTCATCTTTTTTTCTTGAAGAATTTAGGGTTCATTGTAATCCCTTCACATACAGAACGAATGACTCGAAATTACAAGAGCATAATGTAACTTGCCCCCACCCGAGTCCTCCTTTCCCTGGTTCAATTCCAGTTCATATTGCACTTGAAATAATCTAGTATTTTAATCAAGGAAATAAAAGGTTTCTCCTCATCTGGCAAGACTAAGAGGTTTGACTAAACGATCTTCAAGGATCCTTCGAAAAGTTGATGATTCTTGAAGAATGGCAGGGTTTTTCTTTGTTTGTTTGTTTGTTTTTTAAATATTTATTTGACAGAGATCACAAGTAGGCAGAGAGGTAGGTGGGGGGTAGGGGGGAAGCAGGCTCCCAGCTGAGCACAGAATCCAATGTGGGGTCGATCTCAGGACTCTGATATCATGACCTGAACTAAAGGCAGAGGCTTAACCCACTGAGCCACCCAGGCGCCCCTAAGAATGGCAGGACATCATTCATAGATTTTTTCCAAGACAAAACTAGTTTTTCCCCCATTTGCTTTCTCTGTCTCTTATCACTATTTAGCACTATATACATCTCGAAAATGTTTTTGTAATCACTATTTACTTATTTAATTTTACATTTTTAAAATTTTGAGTTCAGTTGACACATAATGTCACATTAGTTTGAGGTGAAAAAAATTTTTTTAAGATTCATTTATTTATTTATTTAGAGAGAGAGAGAGAATGAATGTGGGAGGGGTAAAGGAAAAAGGAGAGAGAGAATCTCAAGCAGACTCCCCGTTGAGTGCAGAGCCTGACACAGGGCTTGATTTCATGACCCTGACATTACCTGAGCCAAAACCAAGAGTTGGACGCTCAACTGACTTAGCCACCCAGGCACCCTAAGGTGAGAAATGGTTTTAAATCTCAAGAAACTAGCCCATGAAACTATATACTATACACTAATGCTACCGGATTTCTTTATCTATTGGAAATAGTTCCTATCATACCACAGTTGATAAACTCTGCATATTATGTCCATTTGTTTGCTGAATAATCATATGAAAAAAGACGGGGACAACAGATGTCTGTGACAAAGGATGGTCCCTCTGCAAGATGGAGTTCATTCTTTTTGCTTTTATTCTCTAACGGCAAGGAAATTTTACACTAATCGCAGAAATCTATGTTGTGCATTTGAGATGCTTTTGACAGTTCTATCATTTTTTCCCTAACCATTCCATTCTAGAGGGTACTGTCTGTGTCAGGGAATGAAGGAGTTGGGGATGCTGTGTCCCTCTCCTGCCTCCCTTCTAATAATCCCTTTTAAACCTACTGTGTAAAATATCATGCCAGTAATTTCCTCTGCTAGGTATCACAATGAATATTCCTGGAATGTTATCGTGGCCATTGAGTGGTCCACATTAAAATTACTGCTGTTGCCTGGATTCACATACTTTAGGAAGATGCGAGGCTGAGTTAGAGAGGAAGCAATCATGAGATCCTTCTTTTTCTCTCTTTTTTTGTTTCATTGTTGTTGGTGGTGGTGGTTTGTTTGTTTTTGCTTTGAAAATGGGTCCCTGGTTTCGATACTAACTACATGCCATGATTCAGTTTTCTAAATGGTGGGACAAATGCTATATCTAACTTGATCTTACCAAGCCTTAATTCAAATTTATTCAACTATATAAAAAAGAAAGAACTCAATCCTAAACACCCTTTTAAAAAGTGCTCTAACAATCTAACATCGTAACTACAATGTTACTACAATGTGTCATTGCCACACATGAGGACAGACAAAATTACGAATGAGATGTGTTGCCAAGAATTAGAAACTTCTACCTCTTTTGCTCTAACAAATATGATACCTACTAAAGAAATCCCTACTAAAGAAAAACTCTCATTTTGTTAATATTTTAATATATTTTCATGATGCCAAATATCTGAAGTGAAATATCATCGTGAAAACATAAATACATTCCTTAAATGATTTTGATATCTTACCAAATAAAACCGAAAAAAACTTTTGAAAGTACATTTTCTATTTGCTTTGTACAGTGCTACTTTCAACTATTTAACTCCATGAACTTTAAAATCCCACATTAAATTTGGCTGGGTACATATCTGTGGTCTTATAAGACTAATTTTAGATCTCTGCTATTTTCCCAAGCAGAAATACAACTCAAGTTTTGAACTTCTGCCTCAACCCCTGAATATGGGAATAATCATTCTTGTTTTCTAAGAATAAATAAATAAAATCATGTAACTGAAATCGTGGATCTAGTTAGTCTTCAGATTGGCCACCCGCTGGTCTTCTTTTCTTCACTGACATGCCCCAACCACCCCTACAAATGATACTGGTGATACTAAATGCTCATGCTAATTACACTAACATTACTCACACGACTCGATAAGAACCACAGCTGAGATGGCTTATCTTCCAAATATATATATATATATATATATATATATATATATATATATATTCACTGTAAAAATGCTTTTTAAAACTGCAAAGAAACCATTAAATGAAGAAAGCAAGCAGGAAAGGATAAAAATTTGGTGCTTTGCCTAAGGCACACCAGGCAGAGAACTGAACTACAGTCACAGACTAACCTCTGTCCCCAGGCCCTCCGAGAGTTGTGCCCGCCCTGTGTAACAGACCCAAGGTCATACAGCAAGGACACGGCTGAGCTGGGATTCCTACACGGGGAGTGTGTCTCTAGGAGCCACAGCCATCACTACTGCTCTGTGCTGTGTTGCAGGATGAAGGAGATGCTTTCCATCTCCGCCTGAAAGCCAAGTAATATTTTTTGAGTAAGTCGTCAAATAATCAAACCTTTTGACTGTGAGGGTTTCATTTGTATATAAAGTGATACTCCGTGCTGTGTTGTCTTCTCACTTCAAGGAATATAAAAATGGTAACTATTACTTTTTCTCTTTTCAGAAGATTACATTGAAGGTCTCACTTGCTCACTCTCACTCTTCCAATAAACACTTTTATTACAATGGAGTTAAGTACTAAATTCGAAACGTGAGTATCCCATCTCCGGGCTTTCCTCCTCTGTTCAGCTCACCTTCCTAACTGGATCATTCATTATTCTAATATACCTCTTTGATTCTGTAACCTCTGGCAAAGAAGTTCCCAGGAGCTTCCGTCACTTCCCAGCCTACACCTAGTGCTAACTTCCTGCCCAGCCAGGACTCACCATTCACAAACCTTCCATTCCCTGTCATACCTCTGGGTGTATGTGTTCCTATTCTGTCTCTCAGTAAGGAAGGTGTTGCCTCTTATCCCCCTTTGGCTTTGGATATAAATTCTGACTCACTCACCAGACCCATTTCCAATGGCATCATCTCCGTGAAGCCTTGATGACCCCATTAGATAATCTAACATAAAATTCTTACTCTAGTTTCAGGAAATGCTTTATCACTATAGTCTTTTCAGATGGAAGGTTTCCTTGTCAGCAGCTAACCTGGGTGGGCCGCTAATGCCATCCTTAGGAGTTACCAGAGAAGAAACTGTTTCATAAGTGGCCCCTCTCCTTGTTTCAAAATTGTAGCTACTAAGTAATCCTCCCTCCCTACCCCTCCCCACTTTTTTTCTTATTCCCAGGCTGAACAGAAGCATCTGGAAGAAACCCAGTAACACAGAAGTGACAGGGAATCATGAAACCTGAAGTTAAGAGACAGGAGTACCCGATCTACTATGGCCCTCTTCTGAATGAGAAGGAGAATTACTTGTGATGTCCCCTGACCCACCTCTTATGTCTGTTCCTGGGTGAGATTTAAATGAGATTACAGATGTGAAAAACTCTTTGTCAACTGTAAAGCCACATATAGAATGTAAGACATAGAACAGACACTCAATCAAAGTTACAGTAATTCACTAATGATCATTTGACCACAGATTCATGAATCTTAAGAAGTCCTGGCAAGGGGCACCTGGATGTTTCAGTCTGTTGAGCATCTGCTATCGGCTCAAGTCATGATCCCAGGGTCCTGGGATCGAGCCCCACATGGGGCTCCCTACTCAGTGGGGAGTCTGCTTCTCCTTCTCCCTCTCCCCCCCTCCACCTGCTTCTGCTTTCTCTGTGCCTCTGTCAGATAAATAAATAAAAACTTAAAAAAAAAAGTGCTGGCAGATGGTGGAAGCTAAGGACACAGGAAGATCAGGTTTTAAACCCCTTCTTTACCATGCACCAACCATGTAACCTAGCATCACAGCAAATTAAGGAGTGGAAAGCAGAGAACTGGTCTATAAGGGGAACTCTGCCAGACTACTTTGGGAAAAGATCTCAGACCTCTTGGTAACTCTTATGAAGCTGACAAAATGGGCCCAGTTCTGCCCAAGTGGCCAGTGCCCGCAAAAGGAAATAGAAAAGCATCCCTCAACATCACTGCCAGGCCACTTCCCCACTAAGAAAATGTTCCACATATTTGGATATTATTTGAATGAGGATCAGAGGATAGCCTGCTTGTAGTCTCCACAAATCCACATTGAGACCTGACTCTGGTCATACTTGTCACAACCCTGGTTTCCTGTTCTATAAAACGAGGGATGGAATATTTATTGTGAAAAACTGCTATAATATTTTCAGATGACATATAAAATGTTTCAGCAAGTAGAGATTTAATACCACTGAAGTGTTGCTAAGCTACTTAGCCATGTTTCCACTTTCTTCACCCTCATCCTGCCAGGGAATTTATAATATCCGATATTAAGAGGTCCCGTTGACTCCTCCCAATATGGAAGAATACAATGGATCACATCTTTTAGAAGTTTTTTTTATAGAAAGCCAGAAAACTGAGAAATAGTAGTCATTTATAAGGAAGGAAATGAAATGTCTGGTAAGTAGTAAGATGCCCTTGACCCTGAACATAAGGGACCCTCGCTGACCAGAGAAAATTACTTTAGAGAAGATGAGAGAAATGGGCAAACATTTTTTGGTACCCATGCTAAGCTAATCTGGAAAAGGCAGTGAGACTTTGGGGTACAGATAAACATTTGGGTCAAGGTGCTGATGGCCAAGGTGAGGCCATTTAACTGATTTCTGCTCTTATGATCAGGGACTTGGCTTGACTTCAATTTGGCTCTGTAGACCATGGAAGCCTGTTATAAAGTTTATACCTTGGAAGAGTGAGCCAAGAGCACACCGAACTTCAAGAAACACTTGGTTGGTCACGGCTGTGGGACATATGCCTCCCGTCCCAAGGCATAACCTCCAACTCTATGATGCAAGAAACCGTGGTAACAGGTTGGTTCTTGTCCAGCTCTGCCCAATACGAGCTCTTTAGCCTGATCTAACTCCAACAGCCTAGGTCTCACGAAAATAAGATTAACATCTGCTCCATCCTCTCCTGGGATAGAGAAAGCAAGCCTTTGGAAAATATAAAGCAGCTGCAAGATGAGAGACTGCAAGGAACCAAGCAATCTTATCAAATGGGATGGAATTTCTTTAATTTAAAGACGACTCACTTCCCACAATTGGTGTCTTCTCTAGTTGTGCAAACCTGTTTCCTATTCGCATGCAGAGCTCTGAGCCTAGAAAGGAATTAGAAATTTCTTTTGAAAGAAGTTGGTAGAGGGAGGAAGAAAAAGGGAAGAGGGGATAAAGAAAAGAAGGCCAAAAGGATGGAGTTCAGAAGTTGAGCTTGTTTAAAGTAAAAGATAGTTAAAAAAATAATAATAATAAAAAGTAAAAGATAATTAAGATTTAGAATATGCAAACAAAAAGTTGTAAAACTCAAGAAAAATTTTAAAAATAAAAAAATACTATTCATTTACATTAAAAAAAAAAAAAAGTAAAAGAGGTCGGATTACATGCTCCAGGTTCTAGTAGCCATCGAAATGCAAAGACAAAACACAACAGTAGCATTGATCAAGAGCCGTGTAGAGGAGGAAAGCATTGCAAAGGCACAATATTTTTTTATTTATTTTATATCTTGGTATAATTTGTTTGGTTACTAATCTCCAGATCCATCCAAAAACAGTACTCACCAAACTAAACCTCACTATTTCTAGAAATTCAAACAGCCCCACTGTTCTCAGGGCAAATAAATAAAAATATTAAAAAAATTAAAAATAGGCCTCCCTTTTTAAAAGATGTAGTGATATGTTACTGAAAAGTGTTGACTGTGCTTATTTTCTATTTTTTCTACATATTTCACTGGATAGAAGAGTTCCCATTTTCTAAGAAACTGAGAAGTTCCTGTTTTATTAGAGAAAAATAATGTCAAGAGGAAATGTAAAAGAAAACATTTATGCAATGCAATTGTGTCTCTAAAACTGAAGGCAAGAGTATTTCTTAATATGATTACAGCTTTATTTTTAAAAAGACTAAACAGAAATAAAAATGTTCATAGTGGTTGTGTCTGGTAATGAAATGAAAACTTTTTCAGTACTTTTGGAGTTTTCATTAGTGACTATGTGATAGTGTATAAAGAAAAAATCTTTTTAAAATAAAAGGAAGTTCCTTAAAGTAAAAAAAAAATATATATATATATAGAAGCATTTTCTGTTTTATGTGATTTTCTGCATGAGTATTAAAAAGTGTTATATTTTCATTATAATGATTACTCTTAAAATCTGGTAAAACATATAGATCAGTAATTATTGAACAAGAGGAATGTATTAAGCGTGTAAGATTCTTTTTTTCTTGCAAAAAACCTAACATAACTAAATGAAATTTCACTTATTCAACAAATATTGGCTGCATACCCATTGCTGGCTAGCTTTTTAAATGATATAATATTCTACAGTGCTGTGGAGTTGTGATGATTTACAACAATAATCAATATTCAGGGGCGCCTGGGTGGCTCAGTTGGTTAAACCTCTGCCTTGGGCTCAGGTTGTGATTCTGGAGTCCTGGGATCGAGCCCCAAGCCCAGCTCCCTGCTCAGCAGGGCGTCTGCTTTTCTCTTTCCCTCTGCCTTCCCCCACCCTCCCCCCCACCCCACATGGCTCCTGCTCTCTCACTCACTCTCTCTCTCTCTCTCTCAAATAAATAAAATCTTTTAAAAAAATAATCAATATTTAGTATTATATAAGTAAAAGGTTTGGATATATGATTTAAACCACAGCTCATATCTGAAGACCACACATGTAAGGATTGAGCAAAAGTATCACAATTACAAAATTCTTTCTGAGGCAAAATTAGTAATTCTCAGAATCCTATGTAAATGGTGTTATTGGTCTGTGTGTCATGCCTCTAACACATGCATGTGAATGACAGCAAAACATCAAGTCTCCTCAAGTTGTGTCAGGTAATTTATGGGTCATTTATGTAATACAGAGAACAATGAAAAAAATAAGTTAAATGAAATTAAACAAGTTGAATGAAAGCGTAATTTTGAGACAAGTTTCATATAATTTATCAATGTGCTTTTTAATTTCAGTACTATTTTTTTCATTCCATTCATGAAAATTATAGCCTGTATCTCTAAAAGATGGGTATTACTTTAAAAGAAACCCATAAGAATGATTGCAAACTAACGAATTAACAGTAGTTCTGTAATAGTAGTAAACACCCAGTCTAGTAATGATTCCTCAATTGTCCCAGAGAATTTGTTTTTTGTTGTTGGTGGTGGTGGTGTTTGTTTTATTTTTGTTTTTGTTTTTAATTTTTTTTTTAATTTTTTGCTTAAATCAGGATCTAAATAAGGACTGTACATTGCAACTGGTTCCTGGTCTGGTGTTTTCATTACCCTGTAGCTCCTTCTCCATCCCTTCCCATTGGTCCCCTTGCAATTTGGTTGTGGAAGAAAACCATTTTTCCTGTAGAGTTCCACACATTCTGGACTTTGAATTCCTGCATAGTCATTGAACACGTTCCAGGGAAGACTGCTAGCTAGATCTACAGGCAGGATTAGATTTCTGTCCGGACGTGGCAAGGGCACTTTAAAGGAGGAACATAGGCCAGGTTCCTTCTTTCTTTATGGAGTTAGCAACGACGACATCACTGCTTCAGCCAATCGATCATTAGGATTGCAGAATGATGAAACCATAATTTCTCGGGCCCTTCTTCATTTATTAGCTGGGATAATTCTATAAAGAGAAACTCTGTCTCAGTAATAATTCAGCCCATTCTACTTTGAAAAAGTAATCATTGCAGTTTTGGATAAAGATAGGATACAAGATGCATTCTGAGATTCTGGACTGGCTTGGGTGAGTGGAAGCAAAACTGTACCAGGTGAGAAAGAGACAGCCTTTTCAAATATGTTAATTTCTCTTTCATGGATATATATGAAGGTCTTTTAAAATGGTTGTACAGGGCTCACAAGCAAATACTTTTCTCTAATTGGACCTGGTGAGATATCTAACGAATCATGATGGAAATAAGCAGTAGTTCCAGCCATTAGCAAATGTGCGTGTGGTGTAAGAAACAGTAAGTTCTTAATTTCTATATGGCTCCATGACACAATCAGTATTGCTGTAGTTGGCCTTACAATGGGTTTATATGCTTACCTGCCCAGGCATCAAGTTCTGAAAACTCTTGAGACTTGAGGAAGAGGACTGAGATGTCTGGAAAGTTGCTTGGTGTCCCCTCCTCTCTCCTCTCCTTTTCTCTCTCTCTCTCTCTCTCCCCTCCGCTCCCCTCAGCTAAGCCCCTCTCTCATTAGAACAAAGCAGCCAGCCAGGCAGAATTGCTCCATCCCTTCTCCAGGTTAACTTGTCTGACAAGGGAGACTGTAATTTCCTGTAAAGGGGAAAAATTCAAACTTCCTCCTTTAGGGTCCTCTAGATGCTAGAAATAGAGATAATACTATCCAATAAGTAGTTAATTAAGAAGAGGAGCTAAAATTTAAAGTAAAATCAGTCCGAGATAAGATGAATAGAAGCTACTGAGCTTTAGGGAAATGTAAATGTAAAAAGCAAATTTCCCCAAGTTTTCATATGCCCAAATATGCCCCAATTGCCTACTGAATCTGTAAGTGACATATAGAGACAGACAGAATTTCTAAATATGTCTTCTTTGCTAGTCCACCTGTCCTTGACAATTTGTCCCAGGGCTGTATGCATCAAGAAGACAAGGCAAAAGGATTAGGAATAGCATTCGCTGGTAACTGCATTTCAAGTTAACAATATCTAGTTCTCAGAGGCTGACAGTTCTGAGGTCAGATGTCTCTGCTGACAGCACCTGGAAACGACATTAGCGAGTCACGTGACTCTCCTATTTTTCACCACCAGCTCAAATCGTGTATTTCTCTGACCTCGCAGAACAATGGCTGCTGAGTCATCTTATATTTGAGGCAAAAAAAGGGAACAAGTTATAACCAGCAAATCTCTGAAAAAAAATTCACTTGTCTTCTTTTAAGAATGACAGTGGAAAAATACCATTCTGAACTTCGGAGGCAGAGGCATTTTTCAAGAAGAGGTAAATTTGAGATGCATGTACAGTGGGTTGAAGAGCTGTGCTACACCTCAGAAAAAATCTCTCTAGCCCTCTATTTTCTCATGCGTGGGATGGAAGAGTGACACTAGAGAAAAGTTCCTTGAGATCTAAAATTTAAAGAATCTGGGGGCACCTGTTGTGGCTCAGTGGGTTAAGCGTCTGCCTCCGGCTCAGGTCATGATCTCAGGGTCCTGGGATCGAGCCCTGCATCAGGCTCCCTGCTCAGCGGGGAGCCTGCTTCTCCTTCTCCCGATACTCCTGCTCTCTCTCTCTCTTGCTCACGTACTCTCTCTCAAATAAAATAAAATCTTAAAAATAAATAAAATTTAAAGAATCTGTACTTTTATCATTTCAAATTCCTTGCATGAGTTAGATTCAAAGGGGATTGATATGGTGGGAATGCAAATTAGTTTGTCTCTGTGACTTAACTGATGGGTTGTTTAGTTGAACTGATTAGTCAAAATAGTATATTAAAATCCCATTAATGGCAAAAATAACTTCAGAGTTTAGTAAGACAAACTCTGGCCATGTATTTCCATTTGTTATGGATTAGTCAAACAGGAAATATTTCTATTAAAATGGCAATGCCATATTAGATAAAAGCAGTCTGCTGTGTGCCTTTCCCATCACAGCCCCGGTGCATATAGTGTGTGAGAATTCAGTTCTCTCCAAAACCTTAGAATTTCCTCCAAAATGTAATACAGGGATAAAATGGCACATCAATCATGACGTAGAATGATACCAAAAATACAAGGGGCTCTTTGTAATGGTGTGAGACTCCTTCAAAAAAGCTAGAATACACACAACTATCTCCAGCAAGGAAAGACTATTAAAGGTGATTTAAGGGCAGCATTTCCTGGGGGGGCAGACAGCGTAGCAAAACATGTTTTAGCACTTGCATGTGCTGGCCTGGTTTCCTTTCTCCCCTCCTGCCCTATGTGCCATCTCCCCTCCTTCTCTCTGCCCCAGCCACACTGGTCTTCTTGGTGTTTCCGAACACACTCAACATACTTCTTCCTGAAGGGTCTACCATCACTCTTCCCTCCGTCTGGAATGTTCTTCTCCTAGATATCCATGGGACCTATTTCTCCCACCTACTTTTGCTCAAATGACACTTTCTCAGTGAGGACTGTCTCGACCTCACCATTGAGGATGGAAACATACACTCCCATCCTCCCTTATCCTGATTTCTATTTTCTTTTTTTTTCCTATAACATTTATAAGCTTCTGCCATACTAAACAATAGGCTTATTTATTAGGTTTCTTGTTTATAGCTGTATTCATCCCATAAAAGGTGAACCTGTGTGGGCAGAGTATTTCCTGGAGTTGGATATAGGATAGTAAGAAGTATTTGTTCATTGATACGTTCCACATGCCTACATATGAATATGAAGCTTCCATTTATAATCCAACAAGGATAGCTGGGTTATCTGGTTAAAGAAATGCAATTATAGTTCCTTCATCCCAACGAAGTTACACATCTACGTGGTCCTTGGCGCATCACCTAGTGGCAACCTATACGCCAATGTATTTATTTATGCTGGTTTTTAAGAGACTTTTTATGAGACCTCTGTTTTGGAATGTGGAGAGATTAAGGAATGGCTACATTTCACCTAACAGATTGTCTAAAAACACAAGTACTTTGTACTTTGCGAGAAAAGGGAAGTCACCAGCAGGTGGCGCTTCATTCCCCCCCCCCCCCCACTTCCCAGCAACACGGAACAGTTGTGCTAGTCCCTACCAGCTTTCAGTTAAAAAAAATTGTCTACAACAATTAATGCTCTTAAAAGCGCTGAGATGAGCACAGTCCAGCAGTGAATTACGGACATCACTCGCCAAGTCAGGTGCTAATCATCGCGCACAAAGCTGTAATCCTAGGACACGCCTATTAGTGATGAAATAACCATATATTGTTTGTTTTTGCTTAAAACGGAAGAGGCAGAAGGCGCCTATGGAAAAGGTCTTCAGATAGACTCCATGAGAGAGGTTCATACTCAAGAATTTCAGGGAAGGCAAAAACTTGTTTTATGTTAAAATAAAAGGAGAATTATAGAAGGGTAATAACTGGGAATTTCAAAGGTACACAGGACCACGAGCCTGACTGTTTGCAGCCCAGCAAGAAAAGCACTGAGAACTGATCTAAGTAAGAAACAATAAAAGCACCTACTTGCCACTAACATTAGACAAACAAACTCCAGAAACCACAGGCTACTCTTAAATATCAACATGGTGTCCTCAGTGGACAATGGAAGGTTAAGGATTTTTTTTCCTTTCTCAGACTCAGTTCCTCACTGCTGTGTGCACCAAGAAGTATAAATAAAATATTCATGAAATCCCAAGCATTCAAAGTGAAAGAGGGAGATAAATAAATAAGAGCAAAAGTGAGAACAGGTATAGCCCTAACAGATGTTGGTGAGTTTCCAGTTTTATTCCAGTCTTAGGACCTTCCCAATCATAACTAATTCAAAATGACTGTTGTGAAGTCAAAATGCATAAGGGGGAAAGGTTAGGTTTGAGTTTGTGCCATCTTTTTATTAAAAGAAGTTTTGTGTTCACTTAAAATTTGTTGCAAAGCCTCAGATTGGTCTCAGAAATGCCTTATTCCCAGGGGGCCTTTCAGCGGAGTACCGTGTGAAGTGGGGCCAGAATACAAGAAAATGTCTGGCCTCCCAGCCAGACCTG
Organism: Lontra canadensis; assembly: GCF_010015895.1. NCBI lineage: Eukaryota > Metazoa > Chordata > Mammalia > Carnivora > Mustelidae > Lontra > Lontra canadensis. Next base: position 6,686,603 of record NW_022631066.1, read on the forward strand.
CCCCAGTGTTTATGAAAATCTGGAACAAACCAGGCCCCTGACTTTAGATTAATGTGACGTGCTTCAAAAATGGTGAGAGGCCCCGGCAGAAGTAATCTAGTTTGTCGCCTACTGCTGAAATAAACAGTTAGCTCAGAGTCACTGCTGTCTTGGGAGGGAACACTAGATGTCACTGCGCCCATGAAATGCCATCCCGGGAGCTGGAAAGTAAAGTGAAGGAATGCTCAATATACTTTTGACTCTAGTTGTCATCGTTTGGACCCCATAAGGTGAGCATTTCACAGCCAATTAAGCCCAAAGATTTTGCCACCATTTCCCCCCCTAAACACTCAAGCCATGTCAGTAGTAAGTAATACTTTTATTGTGATCATAGGTATTAGATTCTTCTCAAAGTCTGGGCAAATTACCAAGGAGGAGATGACTCGGGGGACACCGAGATGGCACACACAGCCACAGCCACACCGGTTGTTAGAATCCTGAACACTTACCTACAGGTTCATAAAAACTCATTGCTCCAGCCCTCACAGCCCTCATCACATCACTGTCCCAAATGTCCCCAGGCTCCAACAACCACAGGGGTTACAAAACATCTTTGCAAGATTATTGGGGGTGCTCTCCCTGACAGGCTGCTCCTGCTGCTCTAGACAGTTGTTAAATACATATTTAAATATTTTTTATATCATCGCTGTGTAAGGCAAAATGGATGAAGATGTAGGGGTCCTCTGGTTTTCATCGAATCCAGGCAGAAACCTTTGTTTTTGAGTCCGCTACAAGATCCTCTGCAATTTTTGAGATAATGAATTTGAAATAAAGTCAGGGACATGAAAGAAATGAGGGTACCTTCCAGAAGAAGGCTGAGTGCGCTTCCACGGAAATAGCCAAAAGAGACAGGTGTGAAATAAAAGCTTAGTTCTATAAATAATAGTATAAGTAAGAACAATGGTATAAAACAATGGGAACCAAAGTTCTCCCCATTTCTGTGATCCCTGACTCTGTGTGTGTGTGTGTGTGTGTGTGTGTGTGTGTGCAGCAGGAATGACAGAGAGACAACCTCTCGGTCCAGTCCAGTCCTGTAAGTCATTGATTTTGGTGGTTCACACATCTTAAAGTTTTTAAAATTAAAAGATGGAGGCAACCAAAGATTTTTAAGGACATTTACACGTGCGTACAATTTTGCTTCGTTTATCTGGAAACAAAATGAACAACTTTTTATTTGAACTTTTCCCTACACACTTGGAATAAAAGAGAGGAGGGTGGGTTGCACTGATTTGCCGTGCAAATGCATGGCAGGGAAAATAAAAAGGACTAGTGATATTTCATGAAAGACCTGTATTTTCAAGTTCAACGTGGAGTTCAGAAAATAACCCACTTTATCATTAATTAATTCTTCTATGTGTTCCCAGGTTGCCAACCTCCAATCGGGAGAATGATAGGACATGAATAATGGATGAGCGTAGGATTTACTCCCTTTCTGGGAATTATATTTTGACTAACAGAAATTCGGAGGATATTTCTTGTTCAGAAAAGAACATTTATGATAATCTGACGGAATGATCAGGAACTAACCTTCTATTTAAAGATATTTAGTAGACTCTATGTATTTTTGGGCATGGTACTAGGAGGAAGTCCTTATTCTTTATAAAAATGTATCTTAAAGAAGAGCTTAGAATAAGGATGACTGCACGGAAAAAATCATGCAAATTTAATGGCGAAGAATTTATATTCATTTGCCAGATAAATCTAATACAAAATATACTGTTTCACAAAATATTAAATTATTAACTGCCAAGGTTATTTGCATATGCAAATGAGTCGGAGTTGACCTACATGGCATTCTGCTAATTTGACATTCTTCTAAGGGCGCTGAAAACAAGAAAGCTCATGTAATAGATTTTTTTGGTCTTCAGCATCAGAACTCTTGGCTTTTTGTTTGGCTTTATCTGGGGCTGCATAAACTGAATTTAACAGCTACTTTCTTTCCTTATATAGTCAAGGGGCCTTTGCCAGATGCTTGGGAAGATTCGTACCTGTCTACCCTGTTACCTGGGACGAGGAGTCAGGGCTGTGAGAAGCATAATAAAGGATTTTATAACATTTTTTTGGTCTATAAGATATGGAACTTCCTTTATAACACAAAAGTTAAAAATGTGTCTTTTGGACACTGAACTTCCAAAAATATTTTTGGATTATATAACATACAAAAGTAGGTAAATAATAGAAAAAGATTTTTCTAAACTTTTTTATCTTTACAGTTTTTCACCACATGTAGATGATAAAAAGACAAATCACTTTTTAAGGGTAAAGTCCAATCCAGATCACATAAGTGTGTTAAGCAAATAAGGTCAACTCTGTGTAGAGAAATTTAGAAGTTTTGGGAAATAAACTGGGAAAAGCCTGCAGTCAAAGGGTAAAGAATTCGCACTGAGTTGGAGCTTGTGCGATAATTTTTAATAAATAAGAATAAAAAACTGTACAAATACATGAATAATAAAATTAGTAGGTAGCACATATTGGCCAGTTGTCCCGTGAATTAACAATTAGTATTTGACATGCATTATCTTGTTAAAGATTCAAGCCATGTGAATGAATAACACCCACTATCTACATTTCACAGAAAAAAAAAAAAATAACTTGGGGCTTAGAGAAGGTAATTAACATCTTCAAGGTCATCTTTCCAGTTCTTGATCACTGGAATCTGATCTGACTCCAGAGATGGTTCTCCTAGCCATTATGCTATATGTTTTTTTTAAATTTTTAAAAGATTTTATTTATTTATTTGACAGAGATCACAAGTAGGCAGAGAGGCAGGCAGAGAGAGATGGGGAAGCAGGCTCCCTGCTGAAAGCCCGATGCGGGGCTCGATCCCAGCACCTTGAGATCATGACCTGAGCTGAAGGCAGAGGCTTTAAGCCATTGAGCCACCCAGGCACCCTGTTATGCTATATTTCTTTGCAAGTAACATAAAAGAGGTGTTTTGGGGTGTGTTTGACCACAGTGCTGGAGAGAAAAGAATAATTTCCCACCCCACAGTCTCTAGAAATTTTACTCACAAAGAAAAGAATAATTTTCTACCCCACAGTCGCTAGCAATTTCACTCACAATTTCGCTCTGTCACTGAAAACACATCAATAAAATGGACATTTCTTCCAGTGGAGAATTTTAATGAAGTACTTTTATTTGTAGGATAATTTACATTATGTAATAAAGTGGGGGAAATTCTTCAAAAAATAATATTTTTGCACTCTCCTGAATTAAGCTGACATTTATTTCAAATATGATATTCAGGCATTATAAAATGAAACCTCACCCAACTTTGAAAGAGCAAAGATAAGGCTATCTAACAGACCCCGAAAACCACTGGTCAGTTCTTGGTTCTCCAGTGACTCATTTACAATTAGGCGTAGTTACATGGCCCATACTCTCAAAGACTGAAAACATGAGAAATCGCCTGCTTCATGGTCTTTGTTTAATTGGAAACTAAGACCAAAGACGTTGAGGACTCACTTCACTGAGCTGAGTCCCTGCCACCCTCAAGGTTCTACCACAAGCCACCCCGCCCCTAATGAGGAAAGCAGTCCCAGGGGGTTCCCTCTGTACCCAGGCTTTGAGTCATGTGACCAACTCTCAAGAGTAGAGAGGTAGGGTCTTCTATTCCCTTTCTTCGTTATGTGCTTCACCACAAACTCCCAGAGTAGAAGAACTTGAACTTATACGCAAAGCCAAAGAAGTCTAACACTTTGGACTCAGATCATATATACTGTTTATATTACTGGCTTGTCCTGGGGATCTTGCTCTCTGTCTGAACCCAAATCTTCTTATTTCCAATCCAGTGATTTTAATTTCAAGAGGGCCACAGTTTTATCTTAAAGTTCTATTTTTCAAATCAAAACATATTAAACTTAAGGTTAAAATCAGAACAGGTGCTTGGTATTATGACAAAGCTGTCCTTGCCTATCTGTAGGGAAAAAAAGACCATTTAACGAGTGGCCCTGGAACAATATATTATCCAGACAGAAAACATAAAATTAGATTCTTACCTCATATCATAAAAACAAATAAGCAAGAATTTAAGAATTTTAGAAGTAAACATAAAAGAATATTTTTATGCCCTTATTATTCGGGGAAGAATTTCTTACAAGGTAAGAAATGAGAAATGTAAAGGAAAAAATTGTTGAAGTTGACAACATCACAATTAAGAACTTATGCTCATCAAAAAAACAAAAACAAAAACAAGTGGAAAAACAATTTACAGACTGGGAGTCGATCTTTGCAACACTTGTAACTGACGAAAGGTTATACAAAGAATACACAAATGTCTTATACAGCCCCATGTAAAAAAGGTAGCAACACAACAGATATGTGGGCAAAAGATATAAAGGCAAGGTATAAAAGCAAAAGAGGGTCAGGCAGACAAAAATGTGAAAAAGTCCAGTATTTCCAAGTGTTGATAAGGACGTGAAGGAATGAGACCTCTTTATACAGGTGCTGGGGATGTGGAAATGACACACCTATTTTAGAGAACAATTTGACAATAAAACAGGCAAAACTCTGCACACACAACTGGGGCATCCCATTCCAGCCTATACCTTAGGCACAGCTTCTCCATCAAGCCACTGAAGCAAATGAGTTCCAGCTGTGGCTGCGGTTATCACTCCACTGAGCTCTAGGAGCAGCTAAGTGCTGGTGGGGGTGAGGGGATAGGGCCAGGGCTGCAGCTGTGAATGGCCTACAAAAATATTATTTTCCATATGCGCCATAACTCAGAAAGGATCACGAAAGCACTGCCCGGAAAAACTGCACATTTGTAGCAGGGCTCATGCACCTGAGTATTCCTGGAGTTATTGTAGGTCGTAGCCACTGACCACCCCTCACCCCGCGAAAAGGAAACTACACCTAAATATTCACTAACTAAAATGAACCATACTACATTCACACAATAGAATACTTCACTGCATGAAAATGAATGAACCATCCTATGTATAACATTAGGGATGAATTACAACCATATGTTTCGCAGACAAAAAGTGTTAGAAGCATACTCTAGTATTCTGTTCTTTATATAAAGCTGAAACACGTAAATACAACTTACAGGAAAACACGTAAGCATATTCAGTACTATACACCACTTAAAGACATTTTCAGGGGAGCCTGGGTGGCTCAGTGGGTTAAAGCCTCTGCCTTCTGCTCAGGTCATGATCCCAGGGTCCTGGGATCGAGCCCCGAATAGGGCTCTCTGCTCAGTGAGGAGCCTGCTTCCTCTTCTCTCTGTCTCTGACAAATAAATAAATAAAATCTTAAAAAAAAAGACATATTCATACATAAAGAAGATGGGAAAAATTCATGGGACTAATTTAGGGATTAAGGTGATGGTTTCTGTCAGTGGGAGAGCAAGGGAATGCTACACAAAGTGCATCAATTGTGTGGGCCATAAAAATGAACACAATCAATATTTTATTTTATTATTCTTTATACCTTTTTATTTGTCTTCCAAATTGCATGATACTTTTTTTTTTGAGAGAGAGAGAGAGAAAGATCAAGCAGGGGAGGGGCAAAAGGAGAGGGAGAGAATGGAGGCCAACGTGGGGCTTGATCTCAAGACCCTGAGATCATGACCTGAGCCAAAGCCAAGAGTCAGATGCTAAACTGTCTGAGCCACCCAGGTGCCCCTCAATTTGCATGGGACATTTTAAAAAATAGAACCAGTCAAGTTACTTGCTAATAAATGTTTATATAAAGAACGGAGAATTATGCATCCCGAAGACTAGGGTTTCCGAGATGATGTGAACGTCTAAGCAGAAGGTCACACGGTCATCTACCCATCTATTCAAAACCAAGAGTCCCTTGCCTCCCAGTTCCCATTCTGTCTGCAGCCTGGTTTTCTATCTTCTTCTTTCCCTGCTCTTCTGGTTCTCCTCTCCTGTCTCTCAGCTTCAAATCAACTTATTAGCCCCTTCTCCCAGTCCCTTTAAACCATCCACAATGATAAGAATAACTCATAAGCACGGGGGCCTCACTGTGAGGCAGGCCCCATTCTCAGTGCTTCAGACACTCCATATCAAATCTTCATGCCAATTCTGCAGAGCAGTGACCACAATGATGCCTGTTTCCAGGAGGGGAAAGAGGAACTTCCAAAGGCTGAGAAATGCGTCCATGGACACTGAAGGAAAATAGGGAACCCCGATTCTAACCCACATACTGAGTCTAAATGGCAAACTGCTCTCAACTCTGTTATTCCACTGTCCACACGTCCATGAAAAATATCATAAATATTGTATATTTACTTTAAAAGAATGTGAATTCCTCAGTTAAGATGAGATAGGCAGTTTGAGGGGAGAACTTAGGTTATTTTTAAATTTTGGACCCATAACAATATTATATTAATGTTACATTTGAGGCAAACAGCTCTAGGAGGGAGAATCCTTTATAATAATCAATTTTCAGACAAGGACAATGACGTTAAGAAGAGGTGAGTCAGTATAAACCAGACTTATAGAGCTGGCAAGCAGTACAACAAACACTCAAAACCAGGTCTTCTCCAGAATCCCAAAGCCCAGGTTCTTGATGACAGTGACATTCCATTTATTGGCTATACATAGTCACTGGTCTATGGGAAAAAAAAAATCACATTTTATCAAAGAGGATTCTATAAGAAGTTCATGTGTGTGTGTATATTTCTATTTCAGATCTGCATATCCCTTTGACATACTTACACTCGCTTAAAATCGACTACACTCACCAATTTGACTATATTTCAATACAGTCTAAAAGTTGGAGCCCATCTGGTAGGTCCCAACGGTGTCATGCTCCAAAATGGAATCACCAGAAACGTAGCCATAGTAAGACCAGTTCACTTTTGAGCTGAGGAATAGAACATTCCCTCCTACCGTAAACCTACAGGGAATCTTTTTTCATCAACTTTAGCAAAGTTTCTCCGTGAAATCAGCTTTCAGTGTCTGACGGTATGAAGGAAGACATTCTTTTCCTTCGTTCCTTTTTCTGTTTTTGCTTTTATCCATGTTATCATTTTTATTTTTAGAGAGACAGAGAACAAGCATGTTCAAGTTGGGGGGCGGGAGTGAGGAGAGGAAGAGGGAGAGGGAAAGAGTTTCTTCAGCACAGAACCTCGTATGGGGCTCAGTCTCACCACCCTGAGATTATGACCTGAGCTGAAATCAAGAATCAGACACTTGAGCCATCCAGAAGCCCCTGCTTCTATCCATTTTAAAGCCTAAATGTTCGTAAAGAGTTTTCAACAGTTTCTCAATGACAAAGTACGATCTTCTCTTTTGCATACTGAAACTAATTTTTTTATCTTCACAAAATATGTAGATTGAGAAAAAGTTTTTTTTAGACTATATGTGGTTTCTCCTGTTAAATGTGTTTAGAGTAATAGTCACCACATAAGTAGCTCAATTTTAATAATTAATAATTTAATAATTTTGGAAACACTAATTCCAATAATTAATAATTTCATAATCTTGGAAACACTAATTCCTAAGGTCAAAAAAGACTATATCATGCTGTCCTTAAAACCGAATTGTTGGCACTGATTATAACGATATAATGCTCGGGACATCAAGTTTGATATGCTATCTGTAAATATACATCAGTAGTGAATATATATCAATTCTTCCCAACTCAATGAAACATATGATAGGCTGCAATATTTTTACAGATTTGCAAATAGATCTGTCAGTACAATACAGATCAAAATCAGGTAACAACTTCTAAAACCACGCAGTTAATGAAAAGCAAGATGGAAACATCTGGAAAAGCACATCCTCAGTTCATTTTCCTGCTGTAAAAGTCGAAAATAGGTTGACATTGAGAGTTAAAAGGAGACCTTCCCTGAAAATTTGATAACCATTTGTACGTTAAAGCAGAAAGCCCTTGGAGAAACACATCCATCTATCAAAAAAAATTTTTAGTCTCCATGAAGTTGATCTTGCCATTAAACTGTTTCTTGCCTAAGGCACATGACATATTAAAAAAAAAAAAAAGAGCCACATTTTTGTGTGTGTGATGCAAAGTCATTTTTTAAGGCAGTCTTCCTCCAAGCATTAATAAGGCATTCTATTTACATTATTTTTCACATGTACTCAAGCTTGTGACCCACGGCAGGGAAGGCAACCGTTCTGCAGGTAATGGGGAATGGCAGCTAATCTGGAAAAGATTAAGTTTGTTTTGCATTGGCTGGATTTAGTTTCCATTTAAGTACGAACATTCTCCCCCTGCGATGCTGTGATCTCACCACCGCCAAGCGACACAGTGACACACGGCATGGTGTCCCACACAGGACAGGCTCAGCATTACCGCTTCGTTATTACACAGGCGTGCACTTTCCCATGCCTTAGGATTCCCCAGAATTCGTCTTCGCTTGAGGGTTTTCTTTCCCTAAACATGGAATCTTCTGTTGCTTGGACCTGCTCTAAAATACTAAGTTTAAGGGGTGCCTGGGTGGCTCAGGTGGCTAAGTGTCTGCCTTCTGCTCGGGTCGTGATCCTGGGGTCCTGGCATCAAGCCCCGTCTCGGGCTCCCTTATCCCTTTCCCTCTGCCTCTCTCTCACTCTCTCTCAAATAAAATAAATAAAATCTTAAAAAAATAATAGAAAGAAAGAAAGAAAAGGGTTGTCAGCCCATGGATCTTAGTATTTGTGGGTCTTAGTATTCGTGTGCAGCCATCACGGATATGCTTCATATTTGTATCTTCCTAAAATTCAGGGTTTTAAGAAGAACCTTGAGAGTAAAACACAAAAAAACAGCACACACAAAATATGCACACGTCAACTTGCACGATGTAGAATTCCACATCGGAACTCTACTCATTTTCTTTTTGTTCCTGCTGGTACAATGATAAATCTGTTTCAGAGCAATTATTCCTTTTTTTAAAAGATTTTATTTATTTATTTGAGAGAGAGAGAGAGAGAGAGAGAGACAGCATCAGAGGGGAGAAGGTCAGAGGGAAAAGCAGACTCCCTGGGAAGCCAGGAGCCTGACGTGGGACTCAATCCCAGGACCCTGGAAGCATGACCCGAGCTGTAGGCAGTTGCCCAACCAACTGAGCCACCCAGGCGCCCCTCAGAGCAATTATTCTTAAGTCACAAATGAAGATCCTTTTGTATGGCACGCAACATAATATGTCATATTTATTAGAATGCACATGTTAAATATATCTGAAAAGACCAATGAAAGATCAAACAATAAATGAATGTGTGCAAACGATTATCTAAACTTGATGGTCTTAAAGGTGCTTACCTTTAAAATTAAGTACCATATGGCTTCCATATGTATTATAGGCTTTAATTTGTGGTCAATGATAACTACATGTATTGTAGTGTTCTCGGGTATAATGTTTACTAACTAAGATATAGCAGTCTCTGCTCCACGGAGGATTTAAAAACTTGACGTATCTGTATGTGTGAGGACAGCCTACTTCACCCGTCAACCAGAAAAGGACATGGGCACCTTCATCCTGGCCTTTGCTTGCCCCATCTTAACACCAGCAGGAAGCGCCTCTGCCTCACCCAGCAGCCCCTCTGGAGAGGGTCAGAGCAGCCTGGGGAGCTCCTGGGAGAGTCTGGCCAGGCCTCCGGGAGTTTGGGGGAAGTACATGGAAACACCTGTGTCTTGCATCTACACTTCCTGAAACAAGTCCTTCCAGAAGGAGGAAGAAGGCTTGCTGGAGCCACAGTTGCCAACAGGGAAGAGGGAAGATGGCACAGCATGGGGGGGGGTGGCAGTCATGGTGTCTGCAGCTCCATGGGGCAGCTGCTGGGGGCGGGGAAGGACCCCCACAGTAGTCCAAGAAAGAGGATGCTCCACTTGGGGAGGAAGTTAGGGGAGAAGGCAGATGGCAAGAATCCAAAGGAGAGATGGCAGTCCTTTTTGGAGAACCCTCATCGAGGGAGGGGGGCCTGGGGAAACTGTAACCAGGCGTGCGCTCTCCCCAGGACCCACCCACAGACAGCAACGGAGGGAACCAGACAGGATCTCAGTAAGAACTAAGACATCTTCCCATCTCTTTAAGGTTGTATAGAATCTTTGCTGCCATCGGTTCTCATCTCAGGCACCAGATGAGTTAGGTCTGATGAGGGGCGGGGAAGAGTCAAAGACCACCCCTTGCCCCCCAAGTCCAAGTTGCTGAGCAGAAGGAAGGACTGATGAACAAACAAAGCCCCACCCAAGTGCAGACTCAGGAGTCTGGTTTGGAGGTCACAGAGGTCAGATCTGAAGCATGGCTCTGATTGGGATTTTAAACGGCACAGGTTTTTGGTTTTTTTTTTCAATATCTCAAATGACCGGTAGGTTATAGAATATGTCTAATGTTATTAAACGAGCCTTAACCAGTGGAAATGTGGGAGCTGGCAGTGCAGTGAGAGGGACTGGATAGAAACAGAAAGTCAACTAACCCACAGATTTTTGACTTTCCAACTAACTAGACTCAAGCACATCCTCTCTATGTGCACAGAGAACAAAAACTACTATTCATGAAACTCTCCCCTCTGCCAGTTGCTGGGCTTAGTACTTTATGAATCCATTTAATTCTCATAATAACTATATGAGGTAGGTATTGTTATCCCCATTATATAGATGAGAAAATTGAGTCCAGCAATGGGAAGTAACCTTCTCAAAGATAGAGAAGTAGTATGTTTATAGTCAGAGGCTCGTGCCTCTAAGCATTGGATAGCCAAGTGCCCTGTTAATAATGTACCTTGAAGGGTGCCTGGGTGGCTCAGTCATTAAGCATCTGCATTTGGCTCAGGTCATGATCCCAGGGTCCTCGGATCAAGCCCAGTGTCAGGCTCCCTGATCAGTGGGAAGCATGCTTCTCCCTCTCCCACTCCCCCTGCTTGTGTTCCCTCTCTTGCTGTGTCTCTGTCAAATAAATAAATAAAATCTTTTAAAAAATTAGTGTGCCTTGAAAGGAATGATCAGAAAATTTATATTCAAGGATGCATACCTGAGACTGTGAACAACAACAACAATAACAAAACACTTGAGGTCCACAGATTAGTAATAATTAGGGAATTTAGAACACAGAATCCTAGGAGTGAAAACCAAGTATTTTGTAAAGTGTAAGGAATCAAACAAGAAGTGAAGCATGTTGCCACTACTAGCAATTCTGTGAATATTTGTTGAATTAAAATGAAATGAGGCCTACTCTTGAAACTGACTTAACACAGAAACTAACTTAACACAGAAACTAAAACATGGGCTGCCCGTGTGATCAGAAAACAACACGCGTGTTCATTCAATCAACAAGTACCACTGAGTATTTCCTATGTTCCAGGTTCTTTTCTCTATGCACTTCCCAGGCTCAGAATGCACAAGAGTGAACAAAACAGGTGTGTACCAGTCCTCATGGAGCTTACCATATATAACTCTATCGTGCCAGGGTTTCATTCTCTTATGATAATGAATCCAGAGTTTAATTCCAAAGGTTAACGATTTGCCTAAAGCCACACACCAAATGTCAGAGCAAAAATCACAATACAGGATTTCTGAATCCTGTTAGCTTTGAGGAGGTCTCCAATCTCATTTTCTAAGAAAAAAAAAGATTTCTACTTCTGTCGATTCGAGCAAGGTTTTGTGTTGTTGTTGTTTTTTTTTTCTTTTTAATCACATTAATGTTTCAAATAGCCTGGTTAGCAAAGGCATAGCACATGTCTACAAAGAATTTCAGGCCCGCCTGTTCTACTTAGTAACTGATGGTTAGTGGTAATGCATCATTTCATGGTTAATGAGTAATCGATATGCTTCATTACAAGGTCAGTCATGAAAAACATAAATGACACTTAATACAAAAGTTTACGTGCAGCAACCCCAAACACACCATAGCAACATAGAGAGATTGATGAAAGAGGTTTGGTTTCTATAGCAACTATCGCCTGGACCATCTGTAAGCGGAACCATAGCGATGGAAGCAAAATGAGCACTTGAAAAGTCCGCAGTAGGTCCCTTTGTCTATTGCAACATCATGTTAAAATTTCATATTTTTCTTCTATAAGGATAGGCTCCCCTTTTATTTGCCATTTTGCAGTCTGATTGCTTTTTTGTTTGTTTGTTTGAATGAGCCTGTTTTTACAGAGGCTTATACATCTAACATTTACAGAAACAACTGTATTTTCCTCCTGAAACTTGCATGCATAAATGAGTAAGCACAAACACAATGGGTAATTGGCATAAGCTGAGAAACATGGATTGTGGACATTTTTTATTGTATTTCAAAAGACAGACTGTATAAAATGCTCTTATACAATGACAATTCTTTGTTTAGGTTTTGTATTCCAACAACCTGGTTTTCATAATACCTGCCAACAGCCCCCCAAAAAACAGTAGGGAAATTACAGCACAATCGTTGTTCTTTCCTCATTACCATACATTTAACTATGCTGCTCACTCTCCCGCCTCTGATAGGTAGTCGACAATCATTCGCATGTAACTATTACATCTCTGTCTTTATACATACACGGACATATGTACACGTGTATTATGTATATGTACCCATATGGGGGTGTGGTTGATTTATTTAAACTTTCTCCCTCATTAAGTCATCTTTTTCTCAAGGTACTAGTGGATGGGCATAAGAAATGAAATATATGAGATATAGGAAAATAACAAAACATTGTAATTTGGAATAAAATCACTACTTTGAAAAGGAAAGCTTTCCTTCATTAAGTCAAGGTGTGTCACCCAAAGGATACACACAGGAAAGAGGAAGCCAAAATTTTCAAACAAGGAAAAATGGCTACTGTGACAGCATGGATAGTCCTTGCAAATATTGTGGTAAGTGAGAGAACGCAGAGAAAGATGAATATTGTATGACATCTCATATAGGGAATCTTAAAAAAAAGAAAATTTGAAAAAACCATAAAATGGAATGGTAGTTACCCAGGGCTGGGGGGTCGGGGAACTGAGGATCTGCCATTTATGGATACATACCTGTAACTTGCAGACTTAATACATAGCGCAGTCATTCTAGACAACAGAACTGTATTATGTACATTTAATATGTGAAGGAACTAGATCCTAACTGTTCCTAACACTAGAAGAAATGATAATTATGTGATGCAAGAGAGGTGTTGGCTAAGGCTTTAACAGGCAATCATACTGTAATAGAAAAGTATCAAAACAACAGGCTGTACACTTTAAACTTACACAACGCTCTGTGTCCATTATATTTCTATAAAGGAAAGACAGCTAATTCCCAGCCTTGGTGCAAGCCCCTTCTATGGTAAGGGCTTCACAATTCACACCATCTGCGCCAGTCGGCCTGGCCCTCTGCCACAGCCTGCCCACTAGGCCACTCTGGGATGCCACTGGATTAGGATTCCTTGTTCCCCAGTGCCGGCCTGATTCTGTCTACTTCTGGGTGGTGGAGTGGGATACAGAAGGAACCACGTCTTCACTGAGGATTGGATCTGGATGCTACGGCGAGAAAACAAACACTCATTCTTATGTGTCTCCTGTGTACCCATGAGAAACTACCTGCTCAGGAGTGCAGTCTGGCATTTTCAGCGGGGGTGGAGGTGACGGAAGCTGAAAGCACGGGGCGGGGGGTGGGCAACGTTCATGGGTGGTTCCATTAACAAGGACCCTGTGAACAGAGTTTTCTAAACAATGACAATTTGGTCTAATTTAATAACAGAGACAATAGGGAACTGACCTCATTCCATGGTGTCAGGGTGTATGCTGAGAAAGCGAGCTCGGATGCAAGAACATCAGATTGCAAATGAATTCTTCCTGAGCCCGAGAGGGCCAGGGCAAAGAGCTTGCCGTTCCTAGGAGCCATGACATCTCAGATGGGGGGTACCCGCAGAATGGACCAACATGACCAGACAGCACCCGAGAGGGATTCTGTTACAACCTTCTCAATTCATTCTATCTGGCTGCCATTCACAGAGCAGGCACTACGCTAAATCCTTAATCTATATTATCTCGAATTTTCCTAAGACCTTAGAGATTATGTATCCACCCTACGGGTGAGGAGATGAAGGCTTCGAGGAGTTAAGAATGAATCTGAAGTAAAGGGCAGAGCTGACTTTCGGACTCCTGTCTCTCAGGTTCTAAAGAGGTTCTCAACCTGATCAGGTTTGGCGCCGTCTTACTCTGCTCAAGCTGTCACAAAATAGCAAACGCCGGGTAGCTTATCAACCACAGGAATTTATTTCTCACGGTTCTGGGGGTTGGGAGGTCCAAGATCAGGGGGCCAGGATGGCCGGGTAAAGGCCTTCTTTCTGGTTCTTCGACATATCGTTTCACTGTGTCCTCACAGGGAGAAACTCTGTGGCATCCCCTTTGTAATAGCACTAAACCCATTCATGAGGACTCACCCTCTTGCCCTAACCACCCCCTAAAGGCCCCACCTAGTGACGACATCACTTCTGGGGGTTAGGATTTCAGTAAGGATTTTAAGGGGTTGCATTCAGGTCATACCCGATATTTTATTTGAGAACTAAGGAAACTGGGCCCAGAGAAGAGGGTTACAGGAACTCAGTCACAGCCAGGGAAGAAACCAGAAATCAGATCTATTATCTTGTAATAGATAACAGGAACACCTGGCTTCCAAATCATGCAGGATGACCTTCCTCACAGGTTCTGTCTGATCTCACCCAAGGGAGCCAGTAAGGTAATCCCAGGTGACTTTGTGAGGGTGTCCAACGTCACCTTTGCTTATCTTTCCAAGTAACTTTTCACTGATCCTCCACCCCCCCAAAAGTCAATTTTTTTAAAGATTTTATTTATTTATTTGACACAGAGAGAGAGAGAGATCACAAGTAGGCAGAGAGGCAGGGGGAAGCAGGCTCCACGCTGAGCAGAGAGCCTGATTCAGGACTCGATCCCAGGACTCCGGGATCATGACCTGAGCCGAAGGCAGAGGCCCAACCCACTGAGCCATCCAGGTGCCCCCAAAAGTCAATTTTACCTTCTATCTCAGGAGTCTAAGGCACGGGCTCTCCCTTCTCTAATCTATCTCTAAAATAAGGAGCTGTCTATGAGCAGCACACTGGTAAAATTCTGGTTGAAGAGCCCTGCAAAATACTGATCAAAATCAGTATTTTAATCATTCTGGGGCATCTGGGTGGCTGATATCTGGGACGGGATGCTTAAGTGTCTGACTCTTGATTTTGGCTCAGGTTATGATCTCGGGATCATGAGATCGATCCCCATATGGGGCTCCATTCTAGACATGGAGCCTGCTTGAGACTCTCTCTCCCTCTCTCTCTCTCTGCCCCTTCACCAAATCATGAGTGCTCGCTCTCCAAAAACAAACAAACAAATAAATAAATAATTTTCTATGTAGCTGCATAATGCAAAAATTTGCCACACAATTAAAGAAAATCTGACAAAGCAGGGAGGAAGATACAGGGGAGGGAAGCTATAAATGCTACCTGTTCTGTTGTACTGGGCCCTCCTCCACCCATGCAAGAGGTTTAAAAATTATACTGGACCCTTTTATAAGGCAGTGGGTGAAGAACGCTAGCAGGATTACTGTTTTGAAATTTCTAGTGAGTAAGCAACCACAGTGGCCATAGAAAGACAGTACTCGATATATTTCTGCTGAAAGAATGAATAAAAGGAAGACATACATAAATTGCTTCAAGTAGTACATCATCAATAAGCGAACAAATAATAACTTTCCTAGAGGGATATCAAAATATTAGCAACCAACTGATTTAGTTTGGTCATAACAGCAAATGAAAATCACCCCTATAATCCCGCTGAAACCAAATTCTCACCCATTGTAAAGAGTCAGTATGAATGCCATGGAGGTCAATTTCAGTGCAAAAAAATATGTGTAGTGCAAACACCTGCTCTTCCAGGAAGAAAGCTGTTCTACAAAGAGGCTACTGCAGGCATGGGGGCACTAGAAAATAATTTCTAATGGCAAGTACTCATTTTCCTATCTCTTACATTGTCTTAAGAAATGGGAACAAAAATTTGCCACTTGACAATTATAAATTATTGTAAAAACTAATGAATTTGAGGAAGTTCTGAGGTTCTCAGAAAAATCTGGTATAAGACTATTAAATGCTTTGGAAGTAGTGCTTTGTCAAGGCAAAAAAAAAAGGAAAAATTCATTAAAAAAGATAAAATGATGAATAACCAAATATTACAGAAAACATGCCTAACAGTTTTTAAAACAAAGTATTATTTTAATTGTTTTTAATTTTATTATTTTAAAGCATTTATGCTTGTTCTTATGCACTTTCTAGCAAATTTCCCCTTTCTATTATCTGTGGAAAGGAGATGTATTCAAATTTTGGGCAAGTCACATGATATACCGAAGATTATACTAAACTGGGTCAATTCTAAAAGCGAGTACAAAATACAGATTACAGAAATCAAAACAGTATCAAGTTAATCACATCTCCCACAACGAAGATGTTCAACACAGCAAAATATTAAAAATACAATTAATGCCACGTCTCTAAAAAGATGTCTAAAACATAGAGATTTCAGAATCGTAATGTTGTAAATACAAATGATCACTCCAAGTGCCCTTTGATTTTATCATTTTGTCATTTATTTAGTACTCTTAAGTAATCTTGTAACTCTTTAGTGCTTCTTAGGAGCAATTGTTGAAAAAGTCCACTGTTGAAAGATGTCTGTGTGATTCTTTAAAATTCAAACTAAATGACTCATTCTATTTGAAAAGCCACGATTATGTTACTTCACTCCGTTTTACCCACCTTTGTTTATCATCACACACAAAAGCACATCACAGAGCCGTTTCATCAGCAAATCCCAAAGCTCCCATCTTCAACTATAGACAGAATCCAACCGCTCTGCCCCAGCTCCACCACCAACATTCCAAACCCAGCCACATCATCCCTCACCTCTACTTCCACAACACCTCGTCTCTGGTCTTCCTCAATCTCTCTTCTCCACACAGAAGACAAAGTCATCTTCTTAAATATATATGAGGCCAGGCCACTGTCCAGATCAAAGTCCTTTGAAGGCATCTTATATCACTTAAAATTGAACTTCTGGAATGGTCTACAAATGGCTCCCTTGACCTTCCCAGCTCCCATCACTCCTGTTCCATCAGCGCCCTTGGACCACATTAGCCTTCTCACTTGCTTTCAAAGCTTGTGCCCTAGGGGGGTTCCCTCTGTCCCACATCATCTCTTGGTGTTCCATCCAGGGCTTTAGTCAGAGCCTTCCCTGTTCACTCTACCTTCAAATATCCTCTTATCTTCCTTCATCTTTAGTGGCTGGCATAATTGGACATTTTACCACATATTAATTTAACCATCTCTCCACCAGAAATGTAAGCTCCCTGAGGGAAGGGATTTGGTTATTCTTTGCTCTAAGTTCTAGAACCTTGAACAGTGCCTGTATTTGTATTACTAACTTTTCAAAAGGCTGGCTAGGACCTTCCCATTTCCAATCATTCCCCTATACTTCTTTGTTACCACTCTCCTCAGCGGTTGTACGTAAGCTATGTACTGAGCACCTACCCACTGCAAGAAAGTGACTTAGGCAGGAGGAGCAACATGAATGCATATAAATCTCTAATTTTACCTTCAGGGAGACTAGAAAAAGATAAACTTAATTTAAATGAAAAATTATCCAATCTCGCAAAGCAACATTATGTTGAGCACCATGCTATTTTAATAAATGCTCTAATATTTAGAGTAGAGGCACCTTGAGTCAAAGCAGAGCGATAATAAAATGCTTCAGAGAGAACCACCTGCTTACCCCAGTTTTACTGAGAAATGACTGGCATACACCACAGGGTACATTTAAGGGATACACCATGATGGTTTGGTTTACACATACTGTGAAATCAGTACCATGCTAGGTTCAGCTAACATCCACCTTCTCATATACAGTAAAAAGAAAAAAGAAAAAAACAAAACAACGTTTTCCTTTTAATGAGAACTCTTAGGACTTACTCTTTTAACAATTTCCCTATATATCAAATAGCCGTGATGCACATAACATCCCTAGTGCCTATATATCTTAGAGCTGAAGTCTGTACACTTTTCACCACCTCCATCTAACTCTCCCCTCCCTCCACCCCCACTTCTGGTGACCACAGATTTGACCTCTTTTTCTAATGGTTGGTTGGTTGGTTTGTTTAGATCCCACGTATGAGATCACACAGTATTTGTCTTTCTCTATCTGACTTACGTCACTTGGCACGATGCCTTCAAGTCCACCCGTGTTGTCAAATATGGTCGGATTCTTTTTTTTGTGGCTGAACAATATTCTATTTTATATGTTCACGGATGAACACTTAGGTTGTTTCCATGTCTTTGCTATGGCAAATAATGCTCCCATAAACAGAGGGGTATGAATATCTTTTTGAGTTCGTATTTTTGTTTCTTTGGGATACATTTCCAGAAGTGGAACTGCCTGGTCACATAGTAGCTCTATTTCTAATTTTTTAAAGGTCCTCCATACTGTTTCCATGGCAGCTGCACCAGTTTATAATTCCACCAACAGTGCACAAGGGTCCCCTTGGCTCCACAACCACACCATCATCTGTTCTCTCTTGCCTTTTTGATGGTGGCCACCCCATCAGGTGTGAGGTGATATCTCGCTGAGGTTTTAATTCCCATTTGTCTAAGGACCAGTGATACTGAGTATCTTTTCATGTACCACTTGGTTTCTCATAGATCTTCCTTAGAGAAATGCTTATTCAGGTCCTTTGCCCATTGTCTCATTGGTTATTTGTTTTTGTTTTTTTGTTTTGTTTTGCTCTCACATTGTATGGGTTCTTTATATGTTTTGGATATTAACTCTTTAGCATACATACAGTTTGCAAATAGTTTTTCCCTTCTGTAGGTTTTCTTTACACTTTGCTGATGGTTTCTTTGGCTGTGCAGAAGCATTCTATTTTTTTTTAAGATTTTATTTAATTATTTGACAGACAGAGAGACACAGAGACAGAGAGAGAGGGAAGACAAGCTGGAGGGAGTGGGAGAGGGAGAAGCAGGCTTCCCACTGAGCAGGGAGCTCAATGGGGGACTCCATCCCAGGACCCTGGGATCATGACCTGAGCTGAAGTCAGATGCTAAACCAACTGAGCCACCCAGGCGCCCCTGTGCAGAAGCTTTTAAATTAAATGGCATCCCACTGTTCATCTTTTTTTTTTTTTTAATTTTGTTGCTTGTGCTTTTAGGTGTCAGACCTAAAAATATCTGACTGAGACTCATGTCAAGGAGCTTTGCTCCTGTTTTCTTTAATGAGTTTCATGGTTTCAGGTCTTATATTTAAGCCTTTAATCCACTTTGAGTTAATTTTCTTGAGTGGTAGAGAAGAGGTGGGTCCAGTTTCAGTCTTTCACGTGTGATACCTATTTTGATGTCTTTTTTCATTTACAAGTTTGTTGATTTGGGTCCTTTTTCTTTTTTCCTTGGTTAGTTGAGCTGAGGGTTTCTCAGCTTTTTCTTTTTTTAAAATTTTATTTTATTTAAATTTAATTAACATATAGTGTATAATTATTTTCAGGGGTAAAGTTTAGTGATTCATCAGTGGCATAAGACACCCAGTGCTCATTACCTCATTGCCCAGCTTCATCCCCATCACCCAGTTACCCCATCCATCCACCCCCACCCCACAGCAACTCTGTTGGCTTCCTATAGTTAAGAATCTCTTATGCTTTGTCTCCCTCTCTGATTTCATCTTATTTTATTTTCTCTCCCTTCCCCTATGATCCTCTATTTTGTTTCTTAAATTCCACATATGAGTGAAATCATAATTGTCTTTCTCTGATTGATGTATCTCACTTAGCATAATACCCTCTAGTTTCATCTATGTCAGTGCAAAAGGTAAGAGTTCATTCTTTTTGATGACTGAGTAATATTCCTGTGTGTGACACACACACACACACACCCCCCCCCACATCTTTATCAATTCATCTGGGCTCTTTCCACAGTTTGGCTATTGTAGACATCACTGCTATAAACACTGGGACGCAAGTGCCCTTTCAGGTCACTATGTTTGTCTCTTTGGCGTAAATACCTAGTAGTGCAATTGCTGGTCATAGGGTAGCTCTATTTTTAACTTCTTGAAGAACCTCCACACCGTTTTCCAGAGTGACTGTACCAGCTTGTATTCCCACAAACAATGGAAGAGGGTTCTCTTTCCTCACATCCTCACCAACGTGTGCTGTTTCCTGACTTCTTAACTTTAGCCATTCTGACCGGTAAGTTTTATTTTTTCAAAGAAACAATTCTTAGTTTGCTTAAACTTTTGTATTGTTTTCTGCTCTCTATTTCATTTATTTCTGCTCTAATCATTATCATTTCCCTTTTCTCTGTTAAATTTGGGTTCAATTTGTTCCTTCTTTTCTAGTTCCTTAAGGCAGACATTGTTTATTTAGGATCTTTCTTATTTTTTAATGTAGGTGTTTACTGCTATGAACCTCCCTCTTAGAACTGTTTTGTTGCATCACAAAAGTTCTGGTATACTCTATTTTCATTTTCCAGGAAACTTTTAAATTCCCTCTTTGTCCTTGATCCATTGGTTGTTCAGAACAGTATCATTTAATTTTGATGTGTTTATGAATTTTCTAGTTTCCCTCTTATTCTTGATTTCTGGCTTCAAGCCATGGTGGTCAGAGAAGATACTTGCTATGATTTCAATTTTCTTGATTTTGCTAAGACTTGTTTTGTGGTCTGTCCTAACATATGGTCTGTTCTAGAAAATGTCTCATGTGCAGTTGAGGAAACTATATTTTGCTGTTACTAGATAGAATGTTCTGTAAATGTCTCTTAGGTCCATTTGGTCTCCAGTGCTTTTCAAATCTGCTGTTTCCTTATTGATTCTTGGGGCTCGGTGATTTAACCATTGTTGAGAGTACAGTATTAACATCCCCAACTATTGTTGTATTACCGTTCATTTCTCCTTTTAGCTCTGTTAGTTTTTGCTTTAAATATTTAAGTGCCCCTAATTTACAGTTGTTCTATCTTCTTGATAGATGATCCCCTTATCACTATATAGTTACATTCTTTTTCTTTTTACCATTTTTAAAGTCTATTTTGACTGATATAAGTATGGCTACCTCTGCTTTTCTGTGCTTACCGTTTGGTTGAAATGTCTTTTTCCATCCCTTCAGTTTCAGTCTATGTGTGCCTTTAAGACTGAAGTGAATCTCTTATAGGCTGCATATGGCTGGATCTGGTTCTTATTTTTACTTTTTTAATCCATACATTCTGTATCTTTTCATTAGAGAATTTAATCCATTTATGTTTAAAGTAATCATTGATTGGGTAAAGACTCAATATTGCCATTGTGTTCATTGTTTTCTGGTTGTTTTCTAGATTCATCCTTCCTTCTTATATGCTGACTTTTCTTGTTTTGACGTGTTTTGGTATCAGTATGCTTTGACTTCTTTATCATGTTCTTTGGTGTAGTTACTACAAGATTTTTCTCTGTAGTTGCCATGAGGCTTACATAAAATATCTTAAACTTATAGCACCCAAATTTAAACTGATAATAACTTAACTTCAACAAAATTCATATACTTTACACTTTCACTTCTCCTCCCCCTCATATCATAGATTATTGTTATTATAATATACTTTTTTTTTAATATTGTGTAACTAATAACATATTTTAAGCTATGGTTACTTTGACTACATTCATTTTTTTCCAACTTTTAAACTAAAGTTGTAAGTGAATTATACATCACTATTACCATATTGCAGACTCTAACTTTAACTATATACTTACTATTATCAGTGAGATTTACCCTATCTCTTTGTGTTTTTATGATGTTAATTAGTGTTCCTTGATTTCCATTCCAAGAACTCCTTTTAGCATTTCTTGTAAGTCAGATCTGTTAGTAATGAACTCCTTCAGCTTGTGTTTGTTCAGAAGAGCAGAAAAGTCTTTATCTCTCCTTTGTGTCTGAAGGACAGCCTTGCTGAGTATAGACTTACTGATTGAAAGTTGTTTTCTTTCAATGTTTTGAATAAGTCATCTCATTCTCTCCTGGCCAGAAATGTTTTTGTAGAGAAATCCATTGATAGTCTTATGAGAGATCCCTTGTAGGTAACTTCCATTTTTTCTCTCTCAGCTCTTAAAATTCTTTGTCTTTGAATTTTGACAATTTAATTATAATGTGTCTCAGGGTATCCCTCTTTAATTCAACCTATTTGGTTGGGATCCTCTGGGCCTCATGGATTTAAATGTCTATTTCTCTCCCAGGTTTGGGAGGTTTTCAGCCATTATTGCTTTACATATACTTTTTGGCCCTTTCTCTTTCTCTTCTTTGGTGGATCTTGAAATCAAGATTAGGACTTTGATATTCACAGAGAAGAAAAGCAGTCATTCTAGGTGGAGGAAATGAAAACACACGAAGCAAAGGTATAAACCTACATTATCAGAGAATGATTAGTAAACTAATTTGGCCAAAGCCAGCTATCTTAATCCATTCAAGCTACTGTAACAAACTCATAGACTGAGTAGCTTATAAATAACAGTGATTTATTTCACACAGTCCTGGAGACTGAAGGCCTGAGATCCCTGATCGGGATCTGGTGAGGGCCTTGTTCCAAAAAGCAGATGGGTACCTTCTCTTTATATTCTGACATGGCAGAAAGAAGACTAGAGTGCTCTCTGGAGTCCCTTCTATAAGGTCTCCACCCTCATGACCTAGTCATCTCCCAAAGGCCCCATCTCTTAATACCATCACATCAGGGGTTAGAATCTCAACATACAAATTTGTGGGTCACACAAACATTCAGTCAACAGGGCTAGTTTTAGTATGGAAGAGAACTAGAAGATGAATCTGCAAGAATAAAACAAGACTCTCTTAAATAGAAGCTTGAATATCAGAATATTGTTCAACAGGCAACAAGGAGCCTGTCAACATTTTCTCATTTAGGGTGTATCGTAAACATCATGTTTCAGAGAGATTAATCTAGTGGCTCTGTGTGTGGAAGGAGGGAGCATCCAGAGGAAGAAATACAAGTTAGTTAGTTTTATAGAGGGAGCCATCACATTGATAGCTACTACAACCAAGTCCAGCTCCCCTTCCCAACAGTACCTTAAATTTTAGTCACCTTTCCACCCATGCTCCATAAAAGGCCATATATTTGAAGAAGCTGACCCAACTCTATTTTTATCTCAAAGTAATTCCTTCCCTCATGCCACTGCCTATTTCACAAATCCCGCTGTAGACTAATCAGAATATGGCAATCCTCAGGCTACAAAAACTGATTCAAGAACAGATATGTGACCCAAATCAAGCCAATGAAATACAAAGTGGCATTTCCTAGAACTTTCCAGGACAAGTGCACTCCTAAGATGCAGGTTGGCCAAATCTGGGGTCAAATCTGAGGATCTGAACTCCTGTAACCACCACACTGTTCTCCAAGAGGACAGGGCCAAGAGAATCACAAAGAAACACTGGAGTGCTTGGACTCAGTCCATGTTGAGGCCTGCTTTATCTCTGTACTTCCAGTTCTGTCAGCCAGTAAAATTCCTTATAGCTTAAGCCAGGTTGAGTTGTCTTTGCTGTTATATTCTGATATACCTTAGGCATGAAATAATAATGAGTGTCTGGAGTAGGTTATTGGCAAAGGAAAAGAAGGAACGGGAAGGAAGAGATTTGCTCATTCAGTAAACATTTACTGAGTGCTCCCTATGTGCCAGGTCCCAATGCTGGGTGCTAGAAGAACGAGAAAATGAATAGGACATAGTTCCTGCCATCAAAGAGCTCTGAAAATTGTTGGCTAATGTCATGATCATTCTAACAGAGCAATGCTCACATAGCTAAGAGGCATAATCAAGTGTCCTATAGAAAATGAAAAGAGAGAGAGAAAGAGAGGAGGGGAGAAAGAGAAGCATAAGAGAGCATCCTAGGGGGATAGAAAGAAAAACTCAGGATTGGATGGAATCTACACACACGATACTGATAAAATCAGGAAAACGGAGAAATTGACCATGTAAGCTTTGTTGCCTGGAAGACAACTGTTTCAAAGCATTCCTAGATTATTTTTAGAATCAAGTGGGACACACATATAAAGGCGTTTCATCCATAGTGTTGGCATGAAAAAAAAAAAAAAAGATAAGTACCTCTCTATTAGGGAGGAGTTTGTTTTAGACACCAGTGAGATTCAATGGCACAGTAAAAGTAAAGACTTGCTTTACTAAGAGACTTGCAAATAAGGCACACTCAAAAATGTGTTGTTATTGCTGCTGCTGTATTAAATAGCTTTACACAGTGGGTTTAAGTATGGCCATACCAAAAATAGCTTCCTTTTGATAGGGTTACTTTGAGGATGAAATGAGTTAATATATGTAAAATATGCAAAACAAAGCCGAGAACACAGTAAGGGCTCAGTAAGTGTTAGCTATAGCTAATGTCAGTAAAGCTACTCTTCCACAGTAAACGAGAGAAGCTAGAAACCAGGAATTTTTAAAAGGCCTTGCAGAGATCCAGATTGAAGCTTTTTAAGAGTGCAAATGCATTTTGATTAATGAAACAGTGAATAAGATGTTCTGTACCAAAGGCTTGACTCTCGTGATAAATTCAAGTTCAAAGACGTTACCCGGAAATCGACAGCAGCTTCTACTCCTTTTTTTTTTTTTTTCCTTTCTCAACAGCAACTGGGGGAGAAACTGGCCAGTATCAGAGCCATTCACCATATTTAGGTGTGAGTTGCAAAGCCTACCCCCGAAGACAGGTGTCACTTTGAGCGAGAGCTGTCTTCGCCACACTAGGCACTGACAGTCGGAACAGAGAATGTTCTTGGCATGCCTGTTGGAGGGCTGCTGAGCATCGGTCTGGCAATGAGCCAGCAGCTCATAATCCACACTCTCTTGAAGAGTGGAATGCATTTATGAGACATTTACCAGGGTCTGAGACATAATCGGTAACTGAGGAACAAAGTAAGTCTAGCTGACCCACGTGGCACTGGCACCGAGATCTGCCCTCTCGGTCCCAACTCACTAACCAGAACATCCTTGACTACTGGGGTGAGTCAACCTGTGTCTGGCCCTGGACTTGTAAGCATTTCCTCAATTGGAATGAGGTAGAGCGCCGGGCGCTTCCGTGTAAAGCACTGACTTTGTTCTCCTCTGTTTACACTGGAACTTCTGTGGCATTTAAAGCCTCAAATATGCAGTTTTATATAAACTTACTAAACTGGCTAACAACTGTTTAATGACTGCCTAAAATAACCGAAGTGAAAAAGAGCAAACCCCATTTCATTTGGGAAAAGTATTCCAGAGATCTCGAACTCTCCTTTGCAATACCTGGATATTAAAAGCAACAACATTTTGTCTTCTACTTAGTCACGTATTTTTAAATTCAGAGAAAAAAATAAAATTCAAAGACCATAAATTTCCAATAACTAGCCTATGTAGAGTTCTCTTAATGCTGAATCTAGATCTTGAAGTTTAAAATCAGAAGCCCATTTTATTTCTGAAACATCATCTTCTGACCAGCTCAAAGTCAGCAATCACAATAAAGTGAACACACATGAGGCTGTCTGTGTTGTATGCTCCTACTTTGTGACTGGGTCTGCCAAGAGCGTGATTATAGCTATGTTCGCCTCATCAAACAGAAACATCAGCCTAGAACAGTGAAAGATCTGCAAAAATGAGATCAAATATGGATATGGTCTCAGAATCAAAATGATTTTGATTCTCCTCTTCCAACTGCCAGCCTCCTGACCGAGACACTACACAGTCCAGCGACCTCACACTTGCCCATGCCTTACTGTGGTCTCCCGTCTCAAAAGAAACAGTGCCATGTAAGGAGGAAATTATAAGAGGAACCTGGCCAGCTCCAGGCCTTTCTTGGGTGTCCTTAGGCAAAACACCAGAAGTGCAGGGGGTGTCTGAGAATCACATATTTTCTGAACCGTGAGGTATTAGGATGCCCCAAATCTTCTAGGAGTCCCTTCTAGAAAAGAGAATAAAAACAAAGACACAGAACCCTTGCTCACCTGGTGAGGCTTATAAGCCTCCACAACGTTGAGTCTCTACCTCAGCTACATCGGGGAGATTTTGGTCACTCAAATCTGGCTTCCTGCCTCCCAGAGGCCTGGACTTGCCCGAGGCTCAGAGGCACTTAATTTTCACTGTTGTTAACCAGACAGTCATAACTGGAAAGGCTGGCTTGTATACTGAGCAAAGTAAGGTAGACAGATAAACATCAAAGGCAACTACGACAATGAACAACTTGACCAGGGGAGGACTAAGAGGACAGGAAGCGAACCACAGCTATGACGTCAACACTGTCCTGAGGATCTCGGGCTGTCTGGGTAAAGCTTGTTGACTCGGAGAATCTCTCTATGCCCAAGTCTTCCCAAGCTGAGCTCAATTCCCAGCTTCCCCAAAATATCCATCCATTATTCTATATAATACTTGACATTTTCCCATCCCAGCACCCCACAACCTTCCTACCATGCATAGCACCTGCCACCTTCCAACGTACTATGTAATTTGTGTGATGTGTATTGTTCATGTCCATCTGTCCCCATTGGAATGAAAGCTCATGAAAGCAAGGACTTTATCTGTTTCTGTTACTAACATATCATGGGCATCCAGAAGAGTGCCTGGCACATAAAAGGTACCTCATTAATATTTATGGAATAAATGAATGAATCTATGACTTTATCCATCCAGAAATCTTTGGCTTCCTTCCCACAAACCCTCCTCTGTAACTTGGTAGCTCATCCCACCTTCAAAATGGGAGAACAAGAGTGTGTCCCTCCTTCCAAGGGAAAGTATCTGTCAACCCTCCATGCTAGAGTGGGAAGGTCATGGGACCAGGCCGAGGGATTGAAGCCTTGAGTTCCAGAAAGACACCCCCTCTTCTGGGCTCCTTCTAGGAACCACCTCCTTGGAGATTTCTTTTCCTCCCAAGATAGTTGGCAAATAAGGTTGCCCTGTTTCCCTTCTACTTTAAAGGGGCTTCTTCCTCTGGTGGAAACTAGGAGTGGCCTCATAGGATGAAGCCATTTTTTGCTTCACATCCACTAGGACGGCTAAAAACAAACAACCGAACAACAACAACAACAACAAAAACAAAATAGAAAATGACAAGTGTTGGCATGGATGGGGAGACAATGAAACACCTGTACACTTGTACTTGCTGGTGGAAATGTATAACGGTTCAGCAGCAGAAAAAACAATTTCATAGTTCCTCAGAAGTTGCACAGAGAGTCACCATCTGACCCCAGAGTTCTACTCCTAGGTATATACCCAAAAGAACTGAAAACAGGTACTTGAACAAGAATAGATGTGTGCATATTCCTAGCAACACAACTCAGGACAGTCAAAACAACAGTCTAGATGTCCATCAACAGATGAAAGGGTTAACAAACTGTGATACACTCACACAATGGAGTATCATTCAACCATGAAAATGAATGAAGTACCAACACACCAGGTAACATGAGGACCCCTGTAAATATTATGCCAAAATGAAAGAAGCTGGACACAAAAGGTTACACATTGTATCATTTCATTTACATGAAATACCAAGAATAGATACATCCACAGAGACAGAAGACCAGACAGAACCATCAGACTGGTGGTTGCCAGGGGAAGGAGAGGAGAGAGGGAGAAACTACTTAATAGGGAAGAGCTTTTACTTTGGGGTGATGGAAATGTGTCGGAACTAACCATAGACAGTGGTTGCACAACACTGTGAATGTGTTAAATGCCACTGAATTGATCACCCTAAATGGTTAATTCTATATTATGTGAATTTCACCTCAGTGACTTATTATTTTAAACAATTTTTAAAGAGGAAGGCACTTAGTCCACTAGATATAGATAAAGATTCCTTGAATGTTCAAGTTGTCCAATCCACTGGGGGTTGGGTCCAAACCAAGTAAGTAATGTAGTGTGCCTTTGGCCTTATTCTCTCAGCCTCTGTGTGCACCCACCAGAGGTCAGAGGAAGTGGTCTAGGGATGGGAGAGACGGCCATCCAGCATTCAGGTGTTCATCCTTGACCCCAGCCTCAAGACTCTTTATTTCACTTGTACCTTGGATTTACATCAGAGAATACTTTAGTACTTTTTACTGCAATGGAGATCAAGAAAACTGCCTTTGGAGATATTTCATCTTCCCTGACCTTCCTCGATCACTGGAACAAGCAAAGGATTATAAAAGAAGGAACACAATGGTGCAAGGGGTCTCAAGTTCATTTCTTTACCAGCTCTTTGTCATTGGACAATTCAGTCAACTTCTAAGAAACCTCCGTTTCTTCACTCATGAATAAAAGATAAGAACTCTCAACCTACTTATCTACTGGGTTATTTCAACTGTCAAATGAGAAAAGGAATCTAAGTACTCTGCAAATACCTGTCATCCTTCCTCCTCCTAATCTGCAAATCCGTATATTTCTTTACATGTTCACTTCCACTAACTCACTTTGAGACATTATTACCATCGTCATCTCGCACCTGGCTTGCCTTAACCAGCTAAGGAAGGCAATGGCTACTTCCAGTTTGCATTCTTCCCATGCGTTCTCCACTCTGCTATCAGATGATCTTTCAAAACCAAATCTAGTGATTCCACGCCCCTTGCTGGACACCCATCAACAGTTGCCCAGTGCCCTCAAAGCACACTCCTTAACACAGCTTCAAGATCTTTTTTGATACAACCCCATCTTACCTTTCCCACTCTTCTTTCATTAACACTTCCCTTTCAGTTTCTTGAACAGACACAAGGCGGCCTAAAATAGCTTCTCCATTTTTCTACCTCCCTCAGATTCCCTCCATCCCCACTACTACCACTTCCTTAAACCATTTGCCTGGGTAAATTCTATCAAATTCTATCAAAAGCTTTCAATAAGACATTGCTTCTTCCAGGAAGCCTTCCATGATACCCCCCAAGATTGGATTAAGTGCCCTTGCTACAGGAGAGGATCACTCAGATGGTTAGACCTCAGGGGGCCAATAGGGAAAACACAGCAGGCGGGTACTGTGTCCTCTCTTATTGCAAGAATAGCTGGGGGGGGGGGGGGCACGCCTGGGTGGTTCATTGGGTTAAAGCCTCTGCCTTTGGCTCAGGTCATGATCCCAGGGTCCTGGGATCGAGCCCTACATCGGGCTCTCTGCTCAGCAGGGAGCCTGCCTCCCCGTTGCCCCTGCTTGCCTATCTGCCTATTGTGATCTGTCAAATAAATAGGTGAAATCTTTAAAAAAAAAAAAAAAGAATAGCTGGAGGGGTATACTTGAGGGATAGGAAGCTGCTCTCACACCATCATATTCTTGGACCCTCTGTGCTGGATGAAGCCTATATGAATATGCGATACTAGCACGTAGATCTTCCTGCTCCTGGGCCATGTGTACAAAGCCAGTGGGAATGTCGTCGGCTGAGTAGTGTTTGTTGAGAGACTACGACTCTAAAGAGTGCAGAGGACAGAAAGATGAACGAAACAGGCCGGGTCCTCCAGGAGCGCCCACAATGAAGGGACTCAGATACTTAGGAAGTCAGGCCAGAGCTTCTCGACATGTGAGTTACCACATCCCTCCCTGCCCTCCAACCCGGCCTGGCTTTTTGAGAGCCTTACCCGCATGTGCCACACATACACATATTCATAGACATGTGTGAGCACGTGGCTAGTCAGCCACATCAGCGTCACCCCTCCACACACCCCACGCACACTTAACGTTGTCTTCAACAAGGGTTCCTGAACAGGGCTATGGCCAGCTTAGACCATGGCTTTCTGTACCTAAACAAAGTTGACTGTCTCCAGGTGGGCTAATCAGTAAAGGCAACCCTTCTCCTGAACTCCAGCCAGAGGAGACACAGGCCAAATTTCAAGTCCCATTTGCAGGACCTTTGCAGGTGCATTACGGGAGACAGCTGGCACCAACAGCACAACCATGTGCAGTAGACAAGCCTCCCTGGGACCATCTGACCCACGCCCCTTGATCATCCATGGCCACTGACCCAAAATCCCACACGCAGAGAGAGAATGTGCGGTGCTCAAGGTTTTCAACCCACAGTAGAAGAGGCAACTTCCTCCCCCCTCCCTGCCCCCAGGGGAAGAAGGGTTTTAAACTTCTGTAAGAAACCACCCCCCTTTTACAGACTTATTAATGCTGGAGATATGGGCTTTGTGTGAAAGCTGCAAACTCCTTCTGTCTCTTCTCATTTGTTTCATATTTATATGTATTAGAGATGCATTCTTCCCCTGCTCAACAAGTGTCAGTTCCTGGAGTTTAACCAAGGAGATGAAACTCATTATCTCCATATATAGGGTCAATGGTCCTTTCTTCATTTGTACCCTCACAAGTGCACTTATCCAGAGAGGACTGATGCCAACGACAGTGGGTGCTGGAATATGTGGCCCCAGTCACTTGCTGGCCCATTGATGAAAAGTGCCTCCACCAAGGTCACAGCCATTCTTGGGTGATCCCTACCTGATGACTATCTATGAGGGTAAGGCAACATGAAGAGCTGCTCAACATCACTGATCATCAGGAAAATGCAAATCAAAACTATAATGAGATATCACCTCACACCTGTCAGAATGGCCCAAATCAACAACACAAGAAACAACAGGTGTTGGCGAGGATGTGGGGAAAGGGGAGCCCTCTTGCAAGGGTGGGAATGCAAACAGGTGCAGCCACACTGGAAAACAGTATGGAGGGTCCTCAAAATGTTAAAAATGATCCAGCAGTTGCACTACTAGAATACAAAAATACTAATTCAAGGGGATATGCCACCCCAAAGTTTACAGCAGCAGGATCTACAATAGCCAAATTATGGAAACAGCCCAAGTGTCTATTGACTGATGAATAGATAAAGATTGTGGTACATATATAAAATGGAATACTACTTGGCCGTAAAAAAAAAGAAATCTTGCCATTTACAACAACATGGGTGGAGCTAGAGGGTATTGTGCTAAGTGAAATGAGTCAGAGAAAGACAAATACCATGTAATTTCATTCATATGGGCATTGAAGAAACAAAACAGGGACGCCTGGGTGGCTCAGTGGGTTAAAGCCTCTGCCTTCCGCTCAGGTCATGATCCCAGGGTCCTGGGATCGAGCCCCGCATCGGGCTCTCTGCTCAACGGGGAGCCTGCTTCCCTTCCTCTTTCTCTCTCTGCCTGCCTCTATGCCTACTTGTGTTCTCTGTCAAATAAATAAAATTAAAAGAAAAAAAAGAACAAAACAAATGAGCAAAGGGGAAACAAAAGAGAGAGAGAGAGAGAGAGAGAGAGAAAGGCAAACCAAAAAACAGTCTCTTAACTGTAGACAACAGACTGCTAGCTACCAGAGGGAAGGCGGGTGGGGGTGAAACAGGTGATGGGGATTAGGGAGCTTGCTTGTGACGAGGACCAGGCATTGCACAGAAGCCTTGACTCATTATAAGTATATGGAGATATTGTATATGGAAATAATATTACACTCTATGTTAACTGGAACATAAAGAAAAATCCTAAAAAGTAAATAAAAATAAAATCCAAGATACGGAAAAAAAAAGGGATAAAAAAATAGGATAAAATCCGGTAATTTCAGCCCAATCTGAGACAAATCTGACTGGTCATTTTAGCTCCAGAGCTCCCCGTGTAAGGGCTGAGGCTGCAGTCTGCCCTGCGTTCCATCCCAGCTTCTCTCTCCACATAGCCTGCTTCCTTCCCCAGTCCCACCCCCTTCCAGTCCTGTGGATTCCTGCCTGCTACCTGCCTCAACGTCCACCTCCCAAAGACCCCAACTGAAGACACTACCCATGACCCTATTCACCAACTCATCAGCTTCTCTGGGAAGAGAACCCTACCCAGTACTATAAGGCCAAAGGTTCAAAATCCATGTGAATCATTAATTTCACATAAAGAAAAGCCTTCTTCAAGGAACAGAAATGGAAACCCCATTCACAGGGGGACGGCTCTCCTCCAACCATCTCGTCCCGCAGGGACATGCAGTGTCATCAGGCTGGGTCGGGACTATCACCTCCAAATGCACTGAGGGAGGGAGGACCATATGCAGTGCTGGGAAATACAAGGAAAATAAATGTAATCTCTGACTTCTGAGAATTATGCATACATAAAAATGTAATTCCTAGGGGGAAATAAGTTAGGGAGAAGACCCAAAGAAGAGCAAAATATTTAAAATGTGATGGTATCAATAAAGACTATTTTTGTAAGGGTCTTCTTCATCCCCCACTCCCTAGTCCCAACTCCCATCTTCATCTAAGAGATTTTCTCCAGCTTGTTCAACTGTATTGGCCTAAAGGTTATGCACACCTTGGGCACATTTGTATGGGGGTAGGGGAGGAGTGGACACCCTTCTCTGTGGGTTTCCATGTTCAGCTCCAAGAGGTAAAGACAAGGCACAAGACCAATGGACACAGTTTTCCTGGGGTTCTGTGACTCAAGCAAGCCATTTTACCTTTCTGTTCCTTAGATTCCAAATATGTGAATATTGGACATGATACCTTAAAGTTCATCTATTTAGAGGATTCTCTGTTCCTTAGATATTAGCAAAAGTTGAATTTTGGAAATTGAGAAAATTTACATAATAGCTAACTTGAATTTTGGGGGCAAATCATTGACTCTCTCAACACTCAGATAATCACTACTAAATTTATATGGAATATAAGTTTAGAACCTGGAGAGTTCAATGGTTTGTTGTGTATGATGGGGAACACATCCTCACAAAGAATAAATTTCCAGTTGAGTGGCATGTATATCAGTCATGGCATGGAATAAATGCGAATTAAGTTCATAATTTCCAAAACTTCCTTTCCCATTCTCTACTATCAAAATCTGAAATCAACTGTCATTTGGTTTGCTCCAAGGGCTTGAGGTCTGCCTCCGAGGGCTGAGAGTTAACCAAATACGCCTACAAGTTTTCTATGAACACTGGGAACTGAATTGTCCAAAGAATATGATATGGAAGAGCCCAGGGTACAGGGAAGCTAAAGCCAATAGGTAATTGTCTTTGCTTAGTAGGTAGGCAAGAATTTAAAAGCATGATGATGTGAAGAAAAATGTGCTGGGCCAGAAAGGTAAGTTGGAAATATGTAGCAAAGGCCTTAAAAATAGTCATATCCTCAATGCTGAGAAATTCTAATTCTAGAAATCCACATTCAAGTGATAATTTAACACCAGTGTTCACAACTGTGTTGTTTTTAATAATGGAAAAAAATGGAGAAAACCCTAATGTTTTATAATAAAAAATTGTTTCAACTACCATATTACTATAAAATCACATACTATACAGACACCGAAAATACTAATAGAAAATTCTGTTGAGTGAAATAGGAACATGTTCCTATTATTCAACTTAATGAGGAAAACAAGCTACAGAATAATGCAAATAATATGACACAATTTTGTATAAACACACACATGCACACACACAGGCACACACACACTTGCACACATCCAAAAAAGTATGGAAGGATATAGAAGTACAACATCTGGGAAGTTATTTGATACATGTTTACCTCCTTTTTTTTGCTATATTTATTTTTGAATCCTTGTTCAATTAATATGAATTATTGGCTAAATTATTTAGTAACTACTTTTAATGGCCTTTCATAAACATTAAGTTCACATTCGAAATAAGGCCCTCAAAGCTACAACTGAGATTATGAAATTAGCCATCAGAAAATATGGTGGATAATATTAGAATATTTGAAAATATTGAAAAATACTTAAAAATAGCAGAATATTATCAAGATGTGAAAGTGCAAGATTTTCAAGAAGCTTCTTTGAAGAAATTTTCCTAATAGACAATCTTTTAAAGTACCTCCCTTAACCCTTTCTGAGACTACTCTGAATTCAAGTTTTATAATATGAAACACACACATGTACACACAGCAGAAATGACCCAAATCCTAACATAGGCTATCTCCCTGTATATTGTCTTTCTTTCTGAGGTGTGTACATCTTATTCCTATAATCATAAACATGACTTGCATTTAAAATATCATTTTCACCTGCTACAAGATGATCAGTGATAAGATTAAATATTTGTCTCCTACCTTCCTGTATTTCCTAATTTTCCAAATGAAGCCTGTCCTGCTTTTGTAATTAAAAAAAAAGATTAGAAATACACAAACAAAACAGTCCCAAGTTTCAAAGTCTGATCAAAATTTTGAAGCTTTGGAAAGAACTGAAGTGACCACCGGAATTTTGGGGGGTACGTTTATGGAGGATTTAAGTAACAGAAATACAAAACTTGGTACGCAGGTGTCACCAAAAAGGATCTACCATGCACCTGCATGGAAGGGTCAAAATCCAGACATAACTGCGATAGACCAAGACACCTGCACCACTGCCGTCATGTCAGTATTATGAACCACCACTGCTGCTGTAAGCCCTTCATTTAACACTACTCCACATACACATCTTGATTTTCCTAAAAAGGCAGAAACATTTTAAAAGCTAGAGATTAGGCATTTTTGCATCCTTAGCAAAAGCATTGTTCAGTCTTTATAAAGTCATTGGGCTCTGGGCATGTCATACCCAAACACTCTTAAAAGATGATGCACAACATTAAGTAACTGAATGTACTAGAGGAAAAGCTTTAAACAAAGATAATTCATTTTCTTAGATTAAAAAACATTCCCTGAGGGCTGTTTTGCCTCTAAGAACCACACTTACTGCATAATACAATTGAATGTCTCCTCGAAAATACCACTTAACAATATTTAAAAAAAAAACAAGAAAAATATAAGAACCCTCAATGTCTTGAGTTTAAAAACTGTCTTCCTGAAAAGAATCTATTCTTTTTCTTATGAACACAATCATTTTGAAAACACTGTCATGAGATCTATTTCTTCTAATTTTTGGCTATTTGAACAAAGTATCAGAAACTTGATGTATCCCGCCACATTCTAGCTGATCTTGGCAAAACTTGGTGTACACTCTACATTCCAAAAATGTTGGGGTGCCTGGGTGCCCTCATCGGTTAAGCATCTGCGTTCCAGTTCAGATCCTGACTCCAGGGTCCTAGGATGGAGACACCCCTGCTCAGTGGGGAGTCTGCTTTTCCCTCTCTCTCTCTGCCCCTTCCCTTGCTCATGCCTGCTCTCTTTCTCAAATAAATAAATAAAATCTTTAAAGAATAAATAAATAAATTCCAAAAATGTCAAAACAAGTCAACAGGTTGGCCTTTTTCAGGTAAACTTATTCTCAGTAATATTTACCAGGTACTTACAATGATAACAAGACTAGCCATTTCCGAGAATGTGATGGCACCAACTGATTTAGAACTTCCTTTCGCCATTTGTGACAGATGTTCTCCTAGCTACTGGCCCCACCACGTTCTTCCCACAATTCTCCCTGGCTGCTGGCGCCCAAGCTCTCTGACCTTCCTCCTGAGTCTTTATCACTTTTGTTCATTCCAGCTCCCCTGCTGGCTTTCAGATCAAGTGCCCCCTTCAAGGAAACCTGCCCTGACCACCCAGATGAGACTGGTTCTCGCTTGTCCCCTCTCATGGCTCACAGCCTCCTGTGCCCCCTTCCCAGGGGCAGGGAAGTTCAGGGGCAGTGTACTTCTTACACTGCCAGTCCTTGTCACTAAGGACTTATTTTCAATTGATTAACCCTGTTCCCACCAAGGCAGGAAGTTCCTTGGAAGCAGGGACTGGGCATTCACTGACCATTAAATCTCTGGAATGTAGCGTGGTGACAGTGGTAGAAAGCTATTCCATTAATTTTTTTTGTGATTTTAATTGAATGTACTTCATTCCAAAGAGAATTTCCATGTTGCAGACACACTTGTAGTCAAATACCTATATTTGTGTCTCTGCTTAAATGTCAGCTCAAAGAGGTCTTTCTGGAAGAGCTCCCACCCACCATTCTGTACCACCCGACCACACCTTATGCTTTTTCAAACTACTTATCACCCCTCGCCCCTGACATACATTCCTCTATTTACTGTCTGTCTACACTACCAGCATGAAAGGTCTGGGAGAAAATGGCCTTGTTGGCTTCGTTCTTTGCTGCATCCCAAGGACTAAGACCAGTTTCTGGCACTTGGTAGGCACTGAACAGAGATTTGTTGAATGAATGAATGAACGAATGAATGAACAGATGGATGGATGGATGGGTGGATGAGCTGGGTATATAGGGAAAGCTGCACAAACAGGAATCCCACTCCCACACCCTGATTTCTACTCTGTGATAATCTCTGCCCATCTGTTGCTAGCTTTTCAAGGTAAACGATGCATTTCCATTTTCCTTTCTGTTTTCCAAATGCAAGCTACTCTGACATCAGTACTATTTCAGTTAGTATATAAAAACAAGTACCCTGCTAGAAACTGTGTCCAAAACAGTCCAAGATGCCAGAACAAATTCATTCCTTTCAACATTTCCAGGGCAACAGCGAACCCAAGATGACCTTCTGGTTCCCTTTTGCCAAAATGCATTATAACCCTGCTCAAATAAATCCTCACCAGAAGCAGCTGAGCTCACCATATAAATGGAATTTGAATAACACACTTCCTATCTGGGAGCACTTTATATACAATTCAAGAAATCTGGTTTTATTAATAAATTTTAGTTTCACGAAATCAAGCTACCAAAGAACTATTTTGAAGTTAGTTTGCTGTAAACATTTTAAAAAGGGTGAATTTTGTGGTATGTGAATCATCTCTCAATTAAAAATCCCATTTGAGGAACATTCTACAAAGAACGTGATCAGTGCTCCTCAAGACTGTCAAGGTAACCAAAAAAAAAGGAAAGTCTAAGAAGCTATCACAGCCAAGATGAGCCTAAGGTGATATAAAGACTAATACAGTAAGATATCCCGGATGGGTCTCTGGAACAAAAAAGAACACTCAGGAAAAACTGAGAAAAATCTGAATGAAGTATGGACACCAGTTGGCACTGGCTCATTAATTGTAACCAATATACCTACTAACACAAAACGCTAATAATGGGCGAAATGGTGTTGCCCATATGAGAACTCTTTGGACCTGATATGTGATAATTCTGTACCTCGAAAACTATCATAAAATACAAAGTTAATAAAGAAGAGGACTTTTAGTTGCCTTTCGTCTTA
The DNA here is from genome assembly GCF_010015895.1 of Lontra canadensis. Classification (NCBI taxonomy): domain Eukaryota; kingdom Metazoa; phylum Chordata; class Mammalia; order Carnivora; family Mustelidae; genus Lontra; species Lontra canadensis. The sequence goes on from NW_022631066.1 coordinate 6,723,558, forward strand.
TAAACTTTAGTACTTCTTCCAATAACCCAGAGCTTCCACAGTAAAATCTTCGTGTGTCATCATCTTAAGTCCTGACTTTCCTTGCAATTCTCAGTGCAATTCCCAGTGCAATTACACTGAGGAAGTGTAAAGCGAACATCTGCTCTGGGTCCAGCACTGGGTAGGTTTATGGTGAATATAAAAATGGGTAAGATAAAATCCATGCTTTCCTAATATGAAGAAAACAACATCCGAGCCACTAACGCCAGTGCAGATGCTCTGTGTGGGAACAGCTAACACAGGCTGCGCTCTGTTTTCGGCATTTGTCACGGGATAGCCCTTTCAACCTGATCGACAACCCTGTGAGCTAAGTGCTATACTTACGTTCTTTCCACAGAGGAGCACTCCGTGCCCTAGAGGAATGAAGTCACTCTCCCAAGAATGCTGAGCTAGTGAATGACAGAGCCGGCCTTGAACCGGGAGAATTCAGTGAAGCCCCGGGACTTCCAATCACAACACCACACAGCCTTCCAGAAGCATCTATCGGTGCACAATTAGAAGAATCCCCACCACCTGGGGAGTTTCTACAGCTGGGGAAACATTTGAGTTGTACCTAAAAGGGCCTGTAGGATTTTAAAAAGGGTTAGAAGAACAGGGTCAAGGGAGGGGACAGACGAAGCTACAGGGGGAGGAGAGCCTGCTGATAGCTGTGGGCTTGGCCACTGTTTGGAGAAAGTGGACTGGATCCTGACATCCCTCTAAGCACTTTACAGATAACATCTCACTGAGTCCTCAGGGCTCCACGGTGTATGGGAGGATGATTGTATCTGCATCTCTCAGCAGAGGAAAGGGAGGCCTGAAGTTACTTCCACCATCAAATACTTTGCTGCAAAGCCAGGACTCAAACGGGGGCTGTCCAAATGCCTGATCTCTCAACCACACTGCTCCTCTGTCTCTTACTAATGAAAACAATATGAGGATATTACAATTCGATTTGCATACCATTTCTCAACTACAACAAATATATGCAGTGGTTACATAAATGTTGAGTGTGTGTGAGTGAGAGGTGAGATGAAAGGATTTGGGCAGAAAGACCCTAGGATATTAATAATGGTTACAATTTACCACAAGAGGGGATTAGGAGTGATTTTTATCTTCCTTTTAAGATTTTTTCCCTACTTTTTTCACGTTTTTGTCTTAGGAGCATAGGTTACTTTTATGTTTAGAAAAGAGCCACATAGCAAATTTTGATTGAACTCACTGAAAGTTTAAATGCTGCTGCTTGTAAAATGTTATCTGATTTTTCGCTTTTTAATATGTTTCCGTCTTCCACCTACTTTTCAAAAATGGTAAACAGACATCCCAGACACAAGTGGGCCTAAGAGGCAGCTGTTCCCAGTCCCACCCAGCAGACCCCTATCAGTTTTGTTTTGTTTGTTTTTACTTTTTGCCATTCTCTGACATATCTGCTCTTTGATACTGAAATCAGCCAGCACAGCAAAGGCAGAGTGCTTTACACATGCCCACAGGTGTCATGAGGCTCTTCAGATTCTTAGGATCCATCTGGCTGCTGTTTAAAGTCAATCTCAGGGCGCCTGGGTGGCTCAGTGGGTTAAGCCTCTGCCTTTGGCTCAGATCATGATCTCATGGTCCTCGGATCAAGCCCAGCATCGGGCTCTCTGCTTGGCAAGGAGCCTGCTTCCCCTCCTCTCTCTGCCTCTCTGCCTACTTGTGATCTCTCTCTCTGTCAAATAAATAAATCTTTAAAAAAAATAAAGTCAATCTTAAATTTCAAAACTGTGACTACCAGCCATTAAAAAAGGCAAAAGAAAGGGTGCCTGGGTGGCTCAGTTGGTTAAGCATCTATCTGCCTTAGGGCCTGGTCATGATCCCAGGGTCCTGGGATCAAGTCCTGCATCAGGCTCCTTGCTCCTTGGGGAGCCTACTTCTCCCTCAGCCTTTCTCTCTCTCTCTCTCATGAATAAAGGAATAATCTTTAAAAAGGTAAAAGAAAGGGGTGTCTGGGTGGCTCAGTTGGTTAAGTGTCTGTTTCAGCTCTAGTCATGATCCTGGGATTCTGAGATCAAGCCCCATGCCAGGCTCCCCACTAAGCAGGGAGTCTGTTTCTCCCTCTCCCTCTACTCCTCCTCCCTACTCAGGCATGCTTGAGTGCTCTCTCTCACACTCTCTCAAACAAATAAATCTTAAAAAAAAAAAAAAAAGGCAAAGAGTCCTACGAACAGGCTACTTTCTCTGAACACCAAACCTCAGCAGAGTGCCATCAGAGAAGGTACCTAGTGCCAGGAAGGGGAAGAGGTTTAACTAAAGCTGTGGGCTCACCTGTTCTCACTGTAAGATTAAGCTTACTGATTGTCAGAATGTCTCAAAGTCTCAGCTTTGCTTTTGCCAGGAGGGAAGTTCCATGGGAGGAAGGAAGAGATTTAGGTGAGGTCATTTGGGTCCAGGCATTTACTCAAATGGAGAGTTCTAGAGGCCAGGTGACCCTGGGTCAATGGATGTCAATAGCAGAGATAGAAGAAATGAGATATGGGATTCCAAAGATACGTTTGATCTCTTTGCTTCATCTGGGCTGAAAGTCTTAATGTGGGTCCTTGAGGGAAAGGTAGCCCATGGTTGATTTACTTTTATTTCCCTGAGTTTTTAGGATTTGATCAGCGCCTGCCCCATGCCAGACGTTTACTTGTGGTTTAACATTATCCCTCCTCCTCATATCCTTCCCTGTCCTCGGAAGGAAGGATATGATCTCCCCATCTTATAGATGAGGAAACTGGAGACCAGGGAGGTTGACCTTCATAATGTCACCTGACTTGCTTGTGACTGCAGGACCCAAGATGAAAAGGCAGTCTTATCTGGCCCAAGTTCTCTGCATGACAGAACCTTGTCTGCCCGGCATCGTAATGGGGAACACACTGGCTTCCGTGGAAAATGTCAAAGTCTCTGTGAATCGGAAGAAATCTGAGGTATTGCCCACGTACGAAAGGAAGTGATGATTTAATCTAGTGCAACTGACAGCAGCCACCTCCCTTCATCCAGGAAGATGTCCCTGTCACTCATCCTTGGGACAATTCTTCTCCATGTGTAGACTCTCTCTCAAGCCTCGCCTGTGTCCCCTGTGGTTTCGGAGAAGCCAGAGAGATGTATCTTGTCACTCCATCCTGTTACATTTCTGTGTTGGCAAAATACAATATCATTTTTCCCCTTCCAGAGAGCAAAAGGCAAATGAGGCTACTAGGTTTCTAAACTACAGTCTTATATGGCCTCAGAGTTCTCCCTCGCATAAATACACGCTGATAGACTAACTCGGAAGCCAGGAAAAGATACTAAAAATAGCCCCAGTTCCAGCCAGCAGAGGAAGCGGATCCCGTAGTCATGCCAACTTGTACATATAAGCATAAGGATGCATTCTTCAAGACACATCTTTTCCTAAAGCCTCATCTATCTATATGCAAGGGGAATACCATGAAGATGAACATCTTTGTCAACAGTGACCTGAAAGTCTTTTCATGAAATTATGCAAGTCAGAGAAAGGTACAATTCACAAGTGAGACTCCTGCAGGGACATGGGGTGTGGATGGCTTGTCTGAACTCAAAGAGTTTGCATGTCATTCTTTCATGGCGAAGTACAATTTGAACACCTGCGTGCCTGTGTTTACTAATAAGCAAGAGAAAATAGCCAGTATGCAATAAGGCATACAAATAAAAAAAAAAAAAAATCCTTGAATTCCACCTTTAAAATCTGATTTGAGCTTATCTGTACCCAAAGATCCTAAAAAGATTTAATAAAAAGACGTAAATATGCCTATCACACTATGGCACATTCAGAATAACTGAATTACAAAAAAATATATATATCTGACCACCAAAGTCCAAGTTTTATTTAACAACGATGACAGGGTATGTTACAGAATAAATGGAAAGAAGGTGGTGTTGGTGGGGTGGGGTGCAGGCTGGGAAGGAAGGCCAGTGTCACCGGTTCGGCTGTCGTTGAGCTAATCTGATCACCCTCCTTTTTATACAGGGGCATGCAGGACCCTTATTAATAATCATGGGATAACTATCAACCCTCTACGGCAATTCACAAGATAGCAAGGGCTGCCTGCACGGCTGCATACAAGCTCTTTCTCTTTCCAGAATTCACAATACGATCATCATGTGTTCTGATATTTTCCAGAAAGGACCGGAGAGGGGGGGCACAAAATGTTACTGATATTTATTTCATGGTATTAAGTTTCCATTGCAAAGGAAATGTTGGTAGTTCCTCAACTGGTAGAAAAACCATCCAACAACAAGGCCTAGAGAGTCATGATTTGTTCTTGTGCATGTCTCAGCTGGAACACAGAGTTGCCAGGTCAGGGTCTCTTGGTCTGCCTCTCTGTTTAAAATGGCAGAGTGAAGAGCTCCGTGCTGCTCTCTCTTCTGGCCACTCCCCCCAACTTCATCCCTGCAGGGCTTGGCAGCTGAAATAGCCAAGGATTCTCCCAGGGCTCCACGACCAAGCTTATTCCAGGGCCACTTTCCAGTGGTTCAAAGGGTCTCCGTTTCAAACAGACTTGCTAATGGCAGGTCCTTCTAAGTCCCTGTCCCCATGGCAACACCAAGGCCAGACCTGACAACCCTCAGAGCAGAATGCTGCAGAAGCAGAAACCGTGATTCCGATTTCACTGGATTTTTGATAGCACTTATATCTCGAGTATAAAATGCGCCCTCACACCCAAAATTCTTACTTCCGGTCAAAGATGTTTCTATCATCCACGCTAAATGAAACAAGAAAAAGGAAAAGGAACCCCCACCAAATCACCGTCTTTTTGGTGACCTTATATGATCCTGAGGAAATAAATAACAAATAAAATGAATCCAAAAAAGGGATTGTATTGGGCAATCAGATCCTCAAGGACATGACCCCTGTCTGATTGATCTCTGGGACTTCCGGCATCTGGCATATAGGTGAATGATGATAGACTTGCACAACTCAGATATTTAATAAGCTTTTCCTGAATGAGATTGAATCTGAGAAGTTTTCTTACTACCTGGGCTCTAACAAAGACTAAAAAGGTACAGTTAGTGCTTAAAGTAACATTTCAAACACTTTAAAACTCACTGTGAAGATCTCTGACAATAAATATCACACATTCACACATCAAGGATCATGTGCACTGATTCTGAAGGTGAAGTCCTCAATCCCTACTAATTAAAAGAGATGGCAAACACGGTACAGTGACATCATCTCTTTATTACCCCAGATCAACTCTATACCCTCAATAACAACCACCCAAAAAAGGAGAGGGAGAATCTGGGAAGTGACAATATACACTTATTGTCAGTAACCACCCCCCCCACCGCCCACAACAATAATTGATGCTTTTTCTTTCCTTACCCTGTTTGTAAGCCAAATACACATATGCTCATATGATTGCTTAGTAAACATTACGTCATCAGGATTGGACTGCACGATTTTCCTCAGCATATTAAAAATGACTCTGAGGAAGACGGAAAAGGTGTTCTCGTCTACAAGATGCTGAGTTCAGAATTCAGTCCGGTCTTAACGTTCTGATAGTGTCTGCAGCAAGCACAGTACTAAGAACTCCCCTCCCCCCCACCTGCCCCTCTGTGCAGGTTCCTGCTGTAAAAGCATACAGGGGGCTTTCTTTCCACTGGACACCATAATCCAGTAGAAGGGGCGGTAATTTTATTTTTAAAAAGGCAGAAGACTGGAGCTCCTGGTCTCTTGGCAGTGCCTCTGACGGGTGTGAGTGGGTGTGGTGTAAGGTGCGTGTGCGTGTGGTATTTCTGAAGACTTGATGAATAAGGAACCTGTTAACTTTAATAAAATGAATGTTCCTCATAAAATATTTTGTTTCTATTGCTGATTGACTATTTCAATAATTCTAACCTGTTCTCCATGCAGAATGGTTTAATTCTGACTCAACCTGCACACCATTTCACTCCCACCAACCTTGTTTGTTTAATAACAACAAAGTAAATTGACAAGAGTAGAAGTAACCAACTATATGCTTGAGAGGCCAGGGCTTTCAAGTTTCTGCTACTTGGAAGCCATCAGTCAAAGGAGATGCCCCAGGATGAAACTCATGTAGACACAGAAATTAACAGCAACAGTGACTATCTGTATTTCAAACAACACTGCGTAAATTTTGACACTGACCCACATAAACATTGTGTTTAATATTAAGAAACACAGAAAATGGAATATTCTACAGATTTAGTTAAAAGGTTTTAAAAATAAGACCCCATAGTGATGTAAAGTCTTGTCAACCAGATGAAAGGATTTTACCAGTCTCTAGTTTAAAGTGGTTAATAGATAGGTTTATTTTTTTTAAGATTTTATTTATTATTTGAGACAGAAATAGAGAGAGATTGAGAGAATGAGTGGGAAGAAGGGCAGAGGAAGAAGCAAGACTCCCTGTGGACCAGGGAGCTCAACTCGAGACTCAATCCCAGGCCCCTGGGATTAAGACTTGAGCCGAAGGCAGATGCTTAACTGACGGAGCCACCCAGGCGCTGAATGGAACAGGCTTATGGGTTATTTCACTTATAAATTATATGTTACTATTTTATTTGTAAATAATTGTTATTTCACTGATGCTATAAAATGCTTCACTTTGATGTGTGTGTGTCTTAATTTATATCTTTATTTTTTCGGTTTTAAAACCAAAATAAAAAATCTCAATTCTTTAAAATGAATTTGTTTTTCAAACATATGTGTTAGTTAAGGAAAAAAGTTTAAAGGCCATGCTCAACAAATCAGAATTGTATTTAAATTTGAATCAGGGTTAGAAAGAACAGATATTTGAAACACATACTCCTCCACAGTGACTGATTTATGCCAAATAAAGGAAATCTGACGTCAGAAATAAGGGTGTCTCAAATTCCCACCTTCAAAGGTACTCAGTTTTACTTGTCTTGAACAATGATAAGATTAAACCAATTTTCCAAGTATTCAAAAGGTAAATTTTTATTATAGGGGCACTTAACCAACTGGTTAAGTGTCTGTGTTTGGCTCAGGTCATGATCTCAGGGTCCTGGGATCGAGCCCGGATATCTGCTGTGTCAGGCTCCCTGCTCAGCGAGGGGTGGTGGGATCCGCCTCTCCTTCTCCTTTGCCCCTCCCCCAGATCATACACGCCCCCCCCTTCTCAAATAAATAAATAAAAAAAATTTTAAGTGAACTATTGGAACTGAGTTTCTATTCAGTTAGTATTATAGACTAGAGTCTCTTTTTCACTCTCCAGAAGTTTCTATTACCAGATTTTTACTAATAAGAGTACTCATTTAATAAAGGCCATTTGAGACTCACCCACTACAGCTTTCTTTTGGCAAACTACTTCTGCTACCACCGGTTCCCCCGAGCTTACTAATTTGCAAATATATTTGTGGTACTTTTACAGAAATGTAAAATCTAAACATTCAAAAGTCTCAGTGAACTGCCACGCATTTTCAAAACCTACAAAAATGTAACAAGGCACAGGCCTACCACTGGATACAAACTTCTAAATATCAACAAAACATTCAATGTCCTCGATTTCCCTGTTAAAAAAAACATGTGATATTCAACAGTCAAAAAGTATACTTCCCTATATTCAAAACCCCCATTATTCATTATATAATGCCAACTGTAAAGCCAGAAAACATTAAACAATTATTAAACAATGAACTCGACAGTGTAAGGAACCTTAAACCCACCCCAAAAAAGTTAAAACCAAACTCAAAGTTCCTATGGCTCATAGCTCCTAGGCACCTCTTCCTTAATATGTTCCAGAATCTTTCAATCACAAACACATCTCTCACCTGCGGGTCTCCTGTAAGAATATAAACACTGTCCTAGAAAAAGCCACTGACCTGAATGTTTTATTAGCACCCTTTGAGCCAATATTTATAAAGTTTACCAAGTACCAGGCAGGGTGCTAATGTAAACCTTAGGATTTGATGAAACATCTTTCCTTCATCTACATTACTTTTTTTTTCATTTCTCACAATAGCTTTATAAAGTAAGCCCTCTTTTTTCCCCCCATTTGAAGATAAACTGAAACTCAGAAAGGTTAAGTAACATGCCCAAAGTCTGACAGCTAGGGAGGTTTGGGAAGACAGACTTGAACCCAGGCAGTCTGCCTCCAGAGTCTGGGATTGTCAGAGCTCAGCAATCCTATCACGAATGGCCAACATCGACATGCTAGTCTCATGCTTGTCACTTAAGTAAGACACACACTAAGGGCAAATTAAAATAATTGTAGGCTTTTAACAGCAGATGCCAATGACACTTATAGCAGAATACAATAGTGATAGCAAAGATTGCTCGGTGTGGACATGAGACCAGGGTTAAAATCTTACCTCTACTGTCTCCTAGCTGTGGGACCTTGGGTTTAATTTCTATGAACTTCTGTTTGCATTCCCTCAGAAGACACTGTATCATTGGAAAGAAATGATGTAGGAGGGGGAAAAAAACACATGAAAAATGAAAAAGCATCATGCAAATGGAACCGAAGGGGAACAGTGAAAATTTAAGGTAAAGTGTTTTCAGTCAACTACTCAGAAGGAAGTGCTAGCCCTTCACACCTTGAAAGATGTCATTCTTGTAATTCTCCAGGCTGGTAGATCTTCTACCCTCCCACCTTGCCCGACCCTTCATGAGAGTCCCCGAAAGGAACCATTACTTCACTAGAAGAACACAGGGTATGATAAAGGATCCATGATCCCTATGAAGAATCTGCTTCCTTCTGTACATTGTGCAGGGGACAAAGAGACACTCGTATAAGCATCACATACAATGGAAGTCCAGTATTTCCACCGCAACTTGTTGGCCCAGCATTCTTTTCAACGTTGTCTGATTACATCCCCCCCCACCTTCTTTGGTTGACTTGCATGGCCTCTGCTCTAATCACGCCATCTGCCTGCCCTTGCACACACCCATCTGACCAAGGTGGTCTTTTACAGTACTTCATCCTTGTCCGCAGAGATTGGTCCAAAAGATGGTACATGAACTAAGCAGGTCAAGTAAGAGTCCTACTCTGAGGTTCAGTGAACTGGAATTAGAAAGAGTAAAAACAGAGAAGCAGCCTTTTATTCTCTGTTCTCAGAGCTGGCTGGGAGGGAGCCTGGATCTTCCAGCTGCCATGTCCCTGCCTACTGGGGAAATCTTATCTCCTGAAAGAGAATCCAGCACCAACACAGGGAGACACAGCATCTTGTCACCTCCAATAACATCCATGCCGTTTACACTGATGGGGGGCATCCAATCCCCTTTTGCTTATGTAAGTTTGAGATGGGATTCTGACACAACCAAAAAATCCTAACTTGTCACAATCCCCTTTCTCAAGGCCAGTCCTTACATTTCCTGCAAGGAGAAAATGAGTGGTACTGGCCAGAAGGAACCCAAATTCTCAACAGATAACAAAACTGTATGTCCATTACAGGTCTACCCAATTCCATTTGCTAAATGCCCTGTTCTGTTAAGCATAAAGGGTGATTATCACTACAAGGGTCTGAAAACAAGAACACGTTTGTTAGGATGTATGCCAAGTATACTCTCAATGACAAAGCCACTGGTACTCAACAGAACATAGGCAGTGTCCAACATCTTACAAATGGGCAAATGAGTCTTTCCACTGAATTAAGATTCCAAGCAAAAGTGTTCATTATTACTTAAAAAATACTATCGAAATCTTAATTTGTTAATTTCCCCCAATTATTAAGATTCTCAAACATCTTATTAAGTTCCCAAAGGTACCCAGTGTCCTGGTAAAAACTGTTCGAGACAAACAAACAAACAAACAAAAAACCCACAAACATTGTCTAGAACATAATTGGCTGCTTATAAAAATCACAGTGAAAAAAAAAAAAGAACTTAAGTTACTGGTTTCTAAAACTGGTGTAACTCTCTGTTCTACCTCTAGTGCACTGGTGTTGCTCAAATGTTTTGAAGGCCATAATAATTAGATTTAGCTAGTCCTCTTGTCCCCACAAGGATTTTTTTCAGAAAACATATATAACACACATACAACACTGAAACATTCTAATTTTATACCACCTACCTGGGGTGGCTTCACATTAAGACTACAATATACAAGCAACATATATAGCCATCAACACATATTCCTGTACGGATATATTTACACATGCATTCCCATGTCAGCAGGCTCCATTGATCCCCTAAAGTGGGCCTCATTCTCTGTTCCACCTCCTCTACCTGGTAACAAATAGTCTTCTGATATTTCTCCCAGGAAGTCACCACTTTTCTCTCTCTTAGTCCGTGGGCCTTATGTCAAGTTGACTCTCCCGCCACCTTCAGAGAGAGCACATAACTCAGGTCCAGCCCATCAATGGATTGCTTGAGTCATGAGCTCATGGCTACACAGTCATTCAATCAGAGTCAATGAGATACAACTCAACTGGAAGGATGTGGGCCCAAAGCTGTTGCAAACCATCTTGCCACCACCTAGAGCAGAGAATGATGCAAACATGGGGGAAGGAGAGACAAGAGATGGAAAGAAGTCAAGTGCCCAATGACACAAGAGCCACTCCAGTCACTGACACCTGGACTTCACAGTTAAGTGGGCCCCCAAATTACCTTTTTGCTAAGCCATCCTTAGTCATGTTTGCAGTCTCCTGCAATGGACCGTTCTACCTGATGCTCCCTCTTGTCATCGTTGCTTTTCAGATCAGGACCGGGAAAATGGAGGAAGGATGTGAATAAGGGAAAAAAGGATGCCATAAATGTAAGTGATCAGCAGGGAGGCAAATACCATCACCAAATAGAATTTTCTAATAAAAAAGTTAATCTATCCTACCTAGTACAAATATAGTATAAAGTAGCCACCTTCCATTACATAAACATCTGGACAAAAACCTAAAATTGAGCAAAATACTCCCAAGTTGCACTCAATCAGAGGACTTTATTCAGAGGACAGAATTTTTACCATATGATTATGCTTTTATCTTCATTCTCTACACTTTAAAATGTAAATAGATCTGGGTAGAGGAACCATGAACTAATCTTTAAGAGAGCATATATTAACTTCAAGATCAGAAAAATATCAATTTTAAACATAAAAACCTATTTTAAGCATAAAACATGTACTTTACAAGGTAAATAGATCTGGGTAGAAGAATCATGAGCAATCTTTAAGTGAGCATATATTAATTTTATGATTAAAAAAAAAACCTCTTTTACTCACAAAACAAGGATGAAAGTGGCAAATATTTTTAGTGGAACTACCTAGTAAACATGGAGATGTCCTGAACAAAAGAACCACTCATTGCATACAAGACTTTTCTCGCTGGACTGACACACCATCCCGCTATCTCCTCCTGACCATCTTTAAATCAAAACTATTTCTTCTTCTAATACACATTGGATACAATAAACTGGAAGAATTGTTTTCTTTTAAATTGCCACAAAGGCAACAGTAGTATCACCACTGATTCTCTTTGAAACTCTATGCTATTGTAGCTAATGATTGGTATAATCGTGTTATTCAAGGTAGTCTGGTACCTAGTCACCAGTTACTAGGTATAGTGAAGATGGAGACTGTGAATGAACTAAATAGAAGAAAATTGTTGTTTTTCAAACTTCTGGGCTGTGAAGAGAGTGTAGAGAGGAATGGGGTCTCCAGATGAAGCACATTTCATAAGGTCTTTGCAGGGAAACACAAGCCTCAACCAAATTAACATCATTGGTTTATGTAAATCATTCACCAGAAGCTTCTATCTGGGGAAAATAAAACACGTCTGCTTTCCAAAATGGATTTCTATAGTCTAGCTAATTGTCCATGAAGTCACCTAGGCCAGTCTCCCATAGTCACAGAGCACTAGCACATGCTCTGGTCAAAGAGAGCCTGGAGGTTGTATTCCAATGTTTGAGTGAAGTCGGAAAACTGAGCAGACAAAATGGATCTCTAAGCTCCTGAGGTCAGAGAAAGAAAAAAAAAATGGCAGCATAAAGTGATTGATGTATTCTAAATATAGCTTCAGGAAACAAACCAAAAAAAGAAAAAGAAAAAAAAAAAAGAGGTGGGTGTAAAGGACTCAAATTTACACTGAGATACCAAGAAATCACATTTTTGCTGAATGAAGTTTCTTTTGTGTAAGACACATTGCTTAAAATCAATTTTTGGGGGGTGGGAGTGGGAATAAGTTAATTATCTGTTGATTAAGGATTCTTCTCGTAACTCAATTACTCCGCAGCAGTACCCTTCAGCCTCTACCAACAGCCTCCCCAGCTCTCCTTTGCAAAAGAAGCAAAAAACAAATCTGAACAAGCAACAGCAACAATAATAGTCCAACTGCCCAGAATGTGAAGCATCTGCCTGGGTTATCTTTTAGATGTGGAGGAATCACAATGAGTAAAAGCAAACAAATCTATCTTCTCAGCAAGTTTCCCCAGGCCACCTGCCACTCGCATACAGGGAACTTTACCTCTAGATTCTACCTTTAAACCCCTTTGGGTTGGAAATGCTTTTATTCCCATACAGCACACTCACCTAGGGAATGTGCTCTTTCTCCCTGGATCGTAGATTTGGGATGATGGAGATTTGGAGCAAGCTGCGGTGCTCCCCCCAGCAGCCATCCCTCCATTACCCTTACTTTCCAGAGGAGCTGAGTGTTCATGTAACTTTACCAGGTCACACAGGTATGAGTAGCAGAGCCTCAAATAAAATAACTACTATTTTCCACAGCTCAAGCATCTCTGGGATGAGCTGGGGGGTTGAGTAGCCTAGTGAGAAGGAAAATGACTGCTGTGTTCCCCCCTCACCCTCCGCAGCACCCCCATCTAATCTGTACCAATTTTCCTTTAAGAAGCTGAGAACTATTCTGAACAACTTGACCTTTACGAACAGGGTGGGGGTGACCTAGTCAGGGAGCGTAGATTGGTGGCTGCAGGCTCTAGAGACTTTCCAGTTTCATTCTCAATAATTGGGAAGGAAAAATGGGGAGAACTGGGATCTGAAAGTTTTAGAGACCTCAAAGCACTTCCCAACCTTGCTCTCATTTCTTTTCTCTCCCCTACTCTGGAGAGATCTGAGGGCCTTCAACACCTTTCCTTCCTTCGTCAGCCTGAACTACACCTCATAAACCAAAAGAATTAGTGCACAGGTAAACTGGCTCCCAGATAATTGTTTATAATCTGTCAAGCATATATGCAGGAAGATTTGTAAGTTTGGAGATTAAAACAAAGGAACTCCTGAGGGGGTACTCCTGGGGGGGCTTGGTCAATTAAGTGTCTGACTCTTGATTTCAGCTCAGGTCATGATGTCAGGGTCGTGAGGTCAAGCCCTGTGTTGGGCCCCCATTCTGAGTGTGGAGCCAAGATTCTCTCTCCTTCTGCTCCTCCCCCCAACTTGTGTGTGTGCTCTCTCTCTCTCAAAAAATAAAAAATAAAAATAAAAACAAAGGAACTCCTAAATACATGTGGTATCAATTAATTCAGATTTAAACTTCCTGATTGTTAAGATTTGTCACTGTTAACTCATAATGGAAATACTTATGACCTTCGTAACAACAGTAGGTTACATTAATCATGTAATCCCTGAAATAACTTGTCAAAAGAAATGTGCATACATTTACACATATATGTGTACCTATATAGTCAGACCTATTACGGATATAGGATCAATTTATATTTAAAGCTTGCTATTTAAAGCTTGCATTTTAAGTTACATAACTTTCTCAGTAGACTCCTTTTGCTCTGAAATCTAAAATAAAACACAATATGTCTGACCCAGAAACCTCCAAGTCCTTGAACCACAGGAGTACAAACAACTATGGTCAACCTAACGTCAGTTTGAAGGGCAATAAGAAGGCCTATGGCTGTTGTTAATAAATATATTGCCCTTTAAAACGCCCCACGCTAACAGCCAGCCATGCGAGTAAACCCTTCTAGGGTGTCTGTTGAGATAAAGTAGGTCCTGAGCAGGTGTTGGAGAGCGATGTAAATATCTCCCCTGCTATAGACGTGGTCAGCACAGGTGTCCTATGTGACAGCGTTCTCCGTATTTCAGACACCCATACTCACATGGCCTCCTCTCCCACCCACCCAGCCACCAGCCCTACCAGATGGAACATGCCATTTTCTTCCTCTCTTCCTGCCTTGGCACAGGATGAGCTCTCTCAGCCTGCCATCGCCCTTTCCAGATTCTTCTCCTAGGACGTTTCACCTCATCCTTCAATATCCAGCTCAAACGGGACCTCCTGGTGACATTCTCTTCATTTTCCCCTGGGAGAATTAATCGCTCCCTTCCCTGTGTTATCGGCCACATTTTGAACTCACCTCTGTTACAGAATTTGTAACGATGGACATTAAAGCACTAATACACTTAACACTTTAATATTTTAATAGAGAAATCTTGCTGTTTTTATTGAGATATAATGAACAGTTAACACTGTTTCAGGTTTAGGTGTACGACATAATGATTTGAGGTACGTATCAAAACTCACCACAATACACTGAGTTAATTAACATCCACCATCACACAAAGCTAGATTCCCTCCCCCATGAGGATGTTTACTCTCCTGGCAACTTTCAAACACACGATACTGTATTATTAACTACCGTCACGAGGCTGTATGGTATATCCCTAGGACTTACTTATTTTATAATTGGAAAGAACTTGGCTATTTTATTTTCTGTTAGGCCCAGTGCCTGCCAAAGACACTCCACATGGGTTGTGGAATGAATGAATGAATGAATGAATGAATAAATAAATAAATGGATACATACATGAGTAAATGAGGACCAGTAACGAGAGTGTAGTACAAATAAAGTCTAGCAGAGTCAGAAAGTAGAAGCACACTCGGCCTGTTTCCAGGGCACTTTTCACAGGGACATAAACACGCGCTCAGAGACACTGTTTCACCCTAAAGTGTGGATACCTTCAAGTCCCAAATGCAGAGTCACTTCTCTGCTTTGAATAAATAAGACTAAACTCTGATATTCGGTCCTGTCCTGAAACAACTGTGTTTGAAAATCAGGCTCCATGAAATCTTTTTTTTTTTTTTTAATCATTAAAACAGAGTATTTTACGTTCATAGTACTTATCACATCTTTAGGACACTGATGCTTTGCCTATAAACTTCAATAGGGAGAAACCATGGAAAACAATAGCAAAACTGTTTTGATCTGTTTTATAGGAGGACTGTAAACATCTCCCCAAAGACCATTAGCACGCAGAGTTGTCTAACAAATACTGAGCAATTCTTCTTCCAAGAGAGCGTAATTAGATAGGGTAAAGGGCAGTGTCTCTTGGTAACCAAATAACCTAATTTTCTCTAACAACTGCTCTCCCACAAACAAATGGCCTGAGGCAGAAAGAGAATGGCTGATTTTCAACTTATATGACCACTAATGACTACTCCCACTCAGGGGAAAATGACTGTTAGTCAGCACCCCTGGTTCAAAGGGGTTTGTGCAAATTCACCGAAAGAGCCACGATAGGATATTAAGATAAACAGCTGTTTGGGGCTATAAACCCTCTAACCTTTCTCAACTTGACAGCTGTGAGGAAAATCTATTTCTATTGTATTTGTCCATGGTTTTATTTTATCTGTTGAAAAAAGTCCTTAAAAAAAAGAGAGAGAGAGAGAAAGAGAAAGTCTTAAAAGAGTTTTTCAATGCCAAATTCTGGAATAAAGTTGCCAGTAGAGCACATCAGCCTCTGTCTCCCAGCTCTGTTTTATGAGGCACTTTGGCCCTAGAGACATCTTCTGAAGAGGCAGACAGGCAGGCAGGACGCCGTGGAGGGAATCTCTAAGAGAGAAATCACTTCTCCTCTATGTGCTTCTGTTCAGCGGACACAGCTCTCCCACCCCAGTCTGGGGTCCTGGGCTCTCCCAGAGCGTCTACCTTTAGCTCACTCAGCACTCTTGCCCTCTCCCTCCCATCCCACCGCTTCTCCCTGCCCCAGACTATTTTGAAATTGTTCAAAACTATAGAAAAATTAAAAGAATGGTATGATGAACCTGGCTTCCACCTTGAAAGCTCTCTTCCTTTGCACGTACTCAATACTGAAAAAGTGACCATCCTTATTCCTTGATGGAACTGGAGGTCTGCTTGAAGCCGGCTCAGCTCTTGGAACCCAGTGGGTTGCCCTGGTCTTGGCAGAGTCTTGGCTCAGGTGGCTGGACCCCGGGCTGGCTCTGGCCTGATGACCCAGAACTACCATGTCACTCTCTCCCAGATGTTGAGCATCAATATGGCCCAAAGTCTCTCACCACCCAAGCAAACACCTAAACATTCCCAAGGGTACCCCAATTTGATATAATAATTACTAGGTACTTGTAAGTATATAAATTTGGGCAAATTAATTAACCTAACTAAGGCCTCAATTCGTCACCTGTTAAATGGGAAGGCTGGCAGCACCCACCTCAGCAACCACCTCACCCACTCAGTGAGTTGTGCTCATGATTCAACAGCGTGTTTAGCAGAGTGGCTGGCACACCATCAGCATTCAGTAAAAGTTAGCTATTACTACCTTTTTATTCAGTTCTGTTCTTTGACAGCAACTGGTTTCCAATGAGCCGATCCCATCAATGCATCCTTTCAACCCTTTTCTTACCCCAGATGCTGGAGCGTAACTCAACAGCACCGAAGTGACTGGTGCCCTCCAACACCCCCAAGCTCATCCCCCATTCAACTCTCCGTACATCTAGATGCCACAAACGTGGGTCCCTACCATCCCCGAACATACTCTGTGCTAAACACTTTAAATTTAAATGAGCCTTAATTTAATTTTAAATATTGATTTAAATTTTTTATTTAGAACTTAATTTTTAAATTAAAAAATGGAAAATTTGGATATAAAATTATTCTTGGAATAAATGTTCAAATAATTTCTCTTCTTACTGTTCAGAATAAAACACCATTTCCCCAAGGCTCCTGCAAGCCACTCTTTTGCCCCTCTACTACAATACAATCTTCCTCTAAGTTCACGAATGGCTATGGATATGTCAGTAAGTCACACATTGATCTACTACTTTCCTGGTGGCTGTTTCCAACCAAATTTTTTTCTTTATGACCCTGTCTCATCTTTTGATTCCTTTCCAGGTAATAGTGCTTAATCATGAGCAAACATTAAAATCCCTTGGGAACTATTTCCAAAATACACATGCCCAGTGCTCTGATGCTTAACAACACACTTGACTATGAATTCTTTAATAGAGATTTCTAGACGAGATCACTGAAATGCATTCTGCTTAGCAAAGGAAAATCACTTGAAACAAGGCCTTCAAAAGAGTAAATAATGTTCTTCAGCATGTTCCTCACCTTGGTGAACCAGTAAGCATCATCAAATAAAACAGCAAGAGATGACATATGATCTTTGATCCCCCCCCCAAGTAGCTAATGCATAACTGAGCATGATCCACCATGTGGTTTTTCTCATTGCCACAGTTCTCTTTATAATTGTCTGAGAGAAAGATTAAGTGAGGAACTTAATTCCTCATTCTTCTTGGTTTTAAATGTCTATAAGCTCAAAGTCATAACTGCTAGAACTCAACAGAGTTAATAAATCACTCTAAGAAATGCAAGTATAAAAATGATTTTTAAATAGCTCAAATCTTGATACATATGAAGGATACTCTCTTAGGCCATATAATTAATTACTTTTTAAAATATAGTGCTGTTTTTAAATCTGAGAGGGAAAAGGGTACAAGGAAAACCTACAAGTCACAAATACAGACTCACGCACAGATGTACACATAAATGCTTGTGTGTGTGTGTATGTTGACAGGTGTCATGAAGCTAAGAGCAAAGAGTCTTTCTACTGTAGATACTCAATAGTTCATATTTTTTTACCCATCAGACAAATTATACTGAAGAGTGAACCAGATTCTGGGTTATACTAATGAATTTAATCTCTAAAAGCCCCAAGCCTTTTGAACATTTTATAAATCCCTGACACGTGCTTAGGTGCAAGTTATCAAGGCCTTAGGAAGAGGTTTTTCTATTCTGGAAGAAATGGAGTAATCTAAATGAAAATTCATATGATGAAGAAAGTTGAAGTGAGTTTATAATTAAAATAGTAGTTGAATTTATTAAATTGATTATAAAAATAATAACATTTCCATGTATTACTTCACCCACAGGACCATATATGCATCATGTCAACACATATGGGGGAAATGCACCTTTTCACTCCTTTAATAGTCTAGCAGAAGATGCTTTTCTGATATATGCTGGCTTTTTAGTGTAAATATATCTTCATATTTTATATATATATATATACTTGAGCTGTAAGAAAACAAAAAATTCATATATGAAGGTAATTATAACAGAGTCACTATCTACTATGGGTTGAATCGTGAGCCCCTCCCCAATTCTTAACCTCCAGTAGCTCAGGATGTGCCTTCATTTGGAGATCGGACCTTTATAGAGGTAATTAGGATAAAATGAAGTCCTTAAGATGAACCCTAATCCACCATGACTGATGTGCTTATAAAAGGGGGAAATGTGGAGACAGACCCACAGGAGGGAGAAACCAACCACATGAACATAAAGAGAGTTACCTACACGTCAGGAAAGGAGCCTGGAACAGAAGCTCCCTTCACAGCCTCTGAAGGAAGCCACCTCTTCAACACCTTCATTTCATAATCTTCACCTCCAGGACCGTGAGACAATGAACTTCTGTTGGTGAAGCCACCAGCTTGTGGTTCAAACTCTAGCAAAGGGATACACCATCTGAGCTACTTTTCTTTCAAATGAACAGTTAGCTTGTTTTGGTTGGGGGGAGGCAGTTGCTGGGTTTTTTTTTAAAGGTAGTTTGCCATTTCCAGCTTGCAGATACAGCACCCTGATTGAGGAGAAATCACACATCTCCATGGGAGTGAGACCTCTATAGGGGAGTAAACCTTCCAGGTTCCACCTCTGTGAAAGAGAAGACCCCTGGCTGAGAGAAAATATTATTTCCAGGTAAGAAAAACTGGTGAGGTCATAACATCCAGACTCTCAGACAGGAAGGAGAAGAGAAAGCAGTGTTCAGGTAAAGTGTCCTTGTCAGAAGCCCAAACTTTGTCAAAAGCAGTCCCCTGGGCTTCTTGCCACCAGGTATAAAGTAGAAGAAGGAATGGGTACTGGAACTTTTCTACAGACATCAAAGACATAAGGAAATCATGAAGGGAGATGTGAGGCCTTGATCCAAGATAACTCTTTAAAACTTGATCATAGTTTTGGATGGATGGCACAGAACGTGACATCAGGGACTTCCTGATGACCTTCAACTACATTTTCCTAATTATGCATCCATGGAAAGTTTCTCCCCGCCTCCTGTGACCATTTTCCTGTTTTTTCCCCTCCTTTATGATCAGACTCTAAAATAAGCAGATGATGAAAGGAAGCATGGTAAGATCAGAGGAACAGGCGGGGGCTGGGTTACTTCTCTCCACCTCGGGTCTTTGTAATAAACCTACTCACTTGGTCACGAATGTGGAATAATGATGAGATAGAATTGGAATACTTGCTTGTTGAGCTGAACCGTAGCAAATATTTTTGAGACATAAGCCAAAACCTCAAAAAGGACTTCCTTGGCATCTGATAAGCATCAGACATGAAGAATTCCAGAAACAAATCGATAGGGAGAGAACCTGACAATATTTCCATTTATAAAAGACAATTCCTTGGTTGGACCAGACTACTTACTACCTATGCCTGTGAAGGCCTAAGACACATGGACAATTAACCTTAAGCTAAGTGAGTGATCTTCAGTGGTACTTCTCAAAGTTTAGGAGTCAACTGAAACACACACTTTTTGTAAATTCAGTATTTAATGAAATTCCATGAGTTAGTTTACATCAGCTGTGAAGAAACTCCATTTACTTAATGATACCAGTTACTCCAATCTTGTAAGATGACTTTGGTCTATGGTCATTCTAAGAATGCACAGACAGACCAAGCAGAAGATGAACAAAAATAGAGTGTGAGTGGAAAGTATATTATAATTTGAAACCTCTGAAAGTCAATGAAACTCAAAAGACCTGCAGAAATAATTCTGGGTTTTCAAATTCTATGTTTGTAACAATGGGGGAAAAAAGATAGAAATGCCTTGAGCTGCAAACCTGTTTTAATAATGAGAGATCTTAATTGAACCTCATTCACAGAGCAGGTATTCGAAATATAGGAAAACAGTCTGAGAATGAGGCAGATTCTCTATCTAATCATGCCCTTGTTCTCCCACAAAAACTATGTGAAAAAAGACATTTTAAAGCTAATTATATGAAGTACAAAAAAATCTAAATTTTGTTTTAGTACTTTCTAAAATATGTATGTCTCCTAAAAGAAGAAAGTAAAACATGTATGGCAGTAAGGAGATTTATATTACAGAAAGAACAAGGGAATTCTTTACTGAAAAGCTCAATATTTTTCTACTGATATATTTAAGAAGAGTTTTTAAGACGTCTCAGAACAGATTCTGCCATTCACAAAACCTAGGTGAATGCCTAATAAGATAGAAAGCCATTTACAGGAAATCACAGTGGCCATAAATCTACCACATTATTATTTATAGTTGTGTTTGTGACGAATACAGCATAACAAGGCAACAAGCCAGTATTTAAGGGCTGAAAGATTTATCCAACCTTAAACATATCAGTCTACGCAGGCCTGGAGTCTGTAATCATTATCACAATTTAATCTGTCTTTGCAAAACAAAACTAAAAAATAGACTGTGTGTCTCTGTGATTAATCATTCGTATTTAAAGCCAATCTGAACTAATAAAAGGTCCAAAAAAGCAGCACCAAGAACATGGTACTGGAAGAGGATGGAATTTGTTTAGAATACCATGTTCTGAAAGTGTCATGCAACCTTCTGTTAAATATTTGGTTCATTCCATTTTGTCATCCTGATTTGTATTCTGGAAGCTCTTAGAAGCTACAGGATTATTTCGTTACAACCACAACATATGTCGGCGAGCACAATCCCAGATCAGTTGCAGCGTTCTCCCTGCGAGCCCCAAGGAGTCATGGCCCTCGAAAATTCCAAAAAGAGTTGTTCATTTCTAGGGCCGAAGTTTCTGCCTGAGAGACACCCATTGGTGCCACAAGGTGACCTGGGAAAGTTATCAGTGGAAACCGTTTGCCAGCCCCCGCCGTCCGGGGCAGAGCATACTCAGAGGACGGTGTACTCTGAATGAAAGCTGCCATGCTGGGGACTCGTCCAAATAAAGCAAACTGCCAGGCAGCCGCTCAGCATTTGGTGTTCATCTTAGGAATACTGCCAGGTACATAAATGTAGCCAGGGAGAACACATGTCTTTAAGAAAATGAAGGAGGAAAAAAGAAAAAAAAAGAAAGAAAGGAGAAATGAGAGACAACAGTATGGAGCTGAGTGGGCTGAGAAGCAGTTAGTAACACTACCCTCTCTGCCCCCCATGAGCTGCCTTGACTTTGATGTACATAGTTTCCCCTGACCTTGGCAGTATCAAGGAATTTATACAGTTAGCAGTTCTTGCACAATCTCTTGAAAAGAACAGCACAAATGTTCTATCCTTCAATGCCAGGCAGGCCTTGTTACTCCTTTCCACCTATTTTTCTTCCAGTAAATTAATTTACTCGCTTAGGTTCTCGTGCTAAAATAAACTACTAGTTCTTCTCCTTTCCTCCTCTTTCAACAACAGACCTCTGGGATCGATCGATATTCCTTTCTTTCTTTGTTTCTTTCTCTCTTTCTGTGATGAAGTTGGGAAGGAAGAGCTACATTAACAGAAACCTTAATCATTCTCATAGGCTATAACTTTATGCAAGGCACTACATGCAAAAAACTTTAAGAATGGCCGCTTTTCCAGCCTTATTACGATGATAAATGAAGTTCTTTTATCGACGTATCTGTTCGCAAGGCAGAGCCACAGGACAAAGTGTTTTTCCCTGAGCTGAAGACAGCTTCGGTTATCTTAATTATCTTAACAAATCCCAGATAACCACGGCTTTGTGGATTAAACACGGTTTCGTACAGAAACAATTTGAACAATCATCTTTGTTAATTCTTTAGGGTGCCTAGAAGTCATGTTGAACACTTTCTGCTTCTGACTACATTAAAACGAAAATGCCTGTTTAGGAAGCAACAGACCTAAAAAAGAGACCAAACATTTCTAACAGGTCGACTGTATGCCAAGTGCTGTATATGCACCTAATGTTACCCAGATTCACAATCAAGATAATTGATGGACTGCATCAGCCTCAGCTAGACCTCCAACAGACCAGCGAGATGCTGCATGTGGACATGAGCCCACATCCAAGTTCATTAAAAAGAAGAAAAAGAAAAAGCGGACTTTCAGGATTCTGAGAAGGGCGTGTTCCTGTGACTTCTGTGGAAGGAAAGGGAAAACAGACATTTCCATTGCTACGTCTCCACTTGCCATTACTGATACAGGGCACGGAGTGGGCTGAATGGTGGTACCAACTGGGACTCAGAGCAATTGTTTTTGATGAAATAGGAATGGAACAATACTGGTTTGTTGTTTTAGTTTTTTAAATCATGATGCCCAGGGGATGCTGACAATGCTGAAGACATCCTCACTGTCCTATGGGGAAGGAAGTTAAAAGAAGACTAACTTTGTATGTGTTCATCCTAAAAACATGGGTAGAAATCTTTCTACATGTCTTCCTCAGCTAAATGAATGATACACTCATTGGTGACTTTATGTATTCACAGCTTCTGTTACGAGGAGATGTAACACACCCAACAAAAGCAAGAATCTGGGGTCAGCCACCTGGATTCAAATTCTGACTCCAACCCTACTTGCAAGGTGACTGTAGACAAGTTACTTGACCTCTCTGTGCCTCAATGTTCTTATCTGTATAATGGAGATACAGACAGAATATATAGTAAACACTCAAATAAGAGTTAACTGTTATTATTCCCCTTGCCTACCTCTTATTCTGGTTTTGTTTTGTTCTGTTTTTGAGAAAGATGGAGAGAGGGGGAGGGGCAGAGGGAGAGAGAGAGAGAGGGAAAATCTCAAGCAGACTCCGAGCTGAGCTCCAAACCTGACATGGGGCTCAATCTCAGGACCCAGAGATCATGACCAGAGCTGAAATCAAGAGTCAGACCCTTAACTGACTGAGCCACCCAGGCGCCCCTTAGTCAGGATTTAACCAATGTTCTCAATGGGTAATGATATTCATAAGCAATAGTAATAAACTCTTCAATAGTACATCCTAGATGCCAGGTACAGCTCTAAGCGATTTACAAGTTTGAATTCATGCAATCCTTTCAGCTAACTTTGGAGGTAGGCACTATTCCCCAGAGAAAAACGCAGGGGAATAGAAAGATTAAGCTACTTGCTCAAAGGTTAACTAGTAAATGTCTGAGCCGGAATTCACTGAGTGGCCTGCCTTCAGAGTCCAGTCCCTTAACCATAATCCCTCACCACTAACCTCCTTCTTGAAAAGCAACCATTTTAAATAAGTCTCCTCACACCATAATTTACATAAATGAGAACTATGGAAATTTTAAGTTCAGTATACTGAAAACATATATTGCATACAGGTAACATTTTGGCTGCAACATAAAGCAAAAGACTTTAAAAAACACCACGATTAACTTTCCCTCCAATTAATGGTTTTAGGAAACCTTAGGTGGGACAAATTCTTCCTTGAAATGCCTGATGTATAAGGTAAGATAGGCCGGGGCGCCTGGGTGGCTCAGTGGGTTAAGTCTCTGCCTTCGGCTCAGGTCATGATCTCAGGGCCTGGGATAGAGCCCTATATCGGGCTCTCTGCTCAGCAGGGAGCCTGTTTCCCCCTCTCTCTCTGCCTGCCTCTCTGCCTACTTGTGATCTCTCTGTCAAATAAATAAATAAAATCTTTTTTTAAAAAAAAGTAGTTTATAAAGTGAGGTAGGCCATCACTTGACAGCAAGCTTATAAAGAGTAGAAGCCACAGCAACCTTGTTTCCTGGAGCCCCTGGAAAGCCCTACCAATAATATGTCACACCTAGCCAACCACCCCTGTGGACAGCAGCCAGACTGCAGCACGGATCAGGACTCTGGCCCTCCCCCGAGCCCCAGCATAAAACCAATGTCCTGGGAGAAATTAACCACACTCAGGTGCAAAATCATCCTTCAATACACATTAAAAAAAAAAAAATTCAATTCAATTAGCCAACACATAGTACATCATTAGTTTTGGATGTAGAGTTCAATAATTCATCAGTTGCATATAACACCCAATGCTCATCACATTACCAAATTACCCATCCCCCAACCAACTCCCCTCCAGCAACCCTCAGTTTGTTTCCTAGTTAAGAGTCTCTCACAGCTTGCCTCCCTCTCTGATGACTTCCCATTCAGATTCCCTCCCTTCCCCTATGATCCTCTGCACTGTTTCTTATATTCCACATATGAGTGAAATCATATGACAAATATCTTTTCCTGATTGACTTATTTCACCCAGCATACCAACCTCCAGTTTCATCTGCGTTGAGGTAAATAAGTACTCGCCCTTTCTCTCCAATCCCCACTTTGAAATATTATAACATCAAAAAAGTTGATGTCGTGAAGAACCAGAAGATTATTTACTTAATCAACTTACAGTAAACTGATCAACTAACAAAATGGAATCTTGACCTATGATTACAAAAATTCTGTCACGGCACCTGTCATCCTGCTTTAGGATCTGAAGCAGAAACATATGGGTAAGCAACTTTTCCTTAAGACTAATGATTCTTATAAAATAACTTGAGTTAGAAAACCACAAACAAATGATGGCTAAAAAATACACAACAAAATGTTTGGAAAAAAACAAAACCATTGGAAAAAATGCCTCTCACCCTTTTTACCTCATAGTCTTCACGATCATGTTCTAATGTATTCTGATAGGTTTCAACATATCCCAACAAATGGTTATAATGTTCATCAAATAGCCATAGGACTAAAATCTGGTACAGGTAAATTGTAACTTAGTTATCAGGGAAATGGATATTAATACCACAGTGAGCTACCACTACACTGTCACAAGAATGACCGAAATGAGAAACACTGACAATACCAAGTGTTGGCAAAGACACAAAACAGTTGAGACTGTTCCCACTGCTTGTGGGAATGCGTACTAGTTCAACCACTCTGAAACACTGGACCGCAGTGTTTACTTAAGTTAAACATACATAGATGGGGCACCTGGGTGGCTCTGTGGGTTAAGCCTCTGCTTTTGGCTCAGGTCATGATCTCAGTGTCCTGGGATCAAGCCCCGCATTGGGCTCTCTGCTTGGCAAGAGCAGAGAGCCTGCTTCCCCCTCTCTCTCTGCCTGCCTCTCTGCCTACTTGTGATCTCTGTCAAATAAATAAATAAAATCTTGAAAAAAAAAAAAAACATGCATAGGTAGGACAAAGCATTCCACTCCATTTGTGGAACAGAAATGCATAAAACCATACCAAAAATGCACACCAAGGGTAGATACAAGAATATGTATGCAGCATTACTCTCAATAACCCCAGATGGAAATAACCCAACGTCTAGCAACAGTTGGGGAGATAAACATTCGCAGTGTCTTCACATAATGGAATGCTGTGCAGCAAAAAAGACGCACCAGTTATCTCAACACACAACGTACATACACCTAACAATCATAAGGCTGAGTGAAAGAACTCAGGCATAAAATGATTCTATTTACACAAAACTCTAAAAACGGGTCCAAAGAACTTATGGCATGAGAAGAAAAATGATGGAGAAGGGTCAAAACGGGGAGCCTAGGGGGCGGAGGGTATGGATTTCTTGATCTGGGTGGTAGTGACGTGGGTGCTTACTTTATGAAATCTCAGATCTCATGAACACTTATGATTTGTGCATCTCGGGGCATATCGGTAAGAATGTTTACTTTAAAAGTAAGAAAATAAATTAATTAAAAGAGGCCTGTTTTCAAGCCCAATTATATATATATGCCTGTATTAGTCTATTACGGCTGCCGTAACGACACCACAGATTGGGTGGTTTACCCAACAGAAATTTATTTTCTCACAGCTCTGGAGGCTGGAATTTCACGATCACAGAGCTAGCAGGGTGGGCTTCTGGCGAGACTTCTCTCCTTGGTTTGCAGATGGCTCTCTCCTCACTATGCCCTCACATGGCTATTTTACTGAGTGCACATATTCTTCGTATCTCTCTCTTAAAAGGATACCAGTCCTGCAGGGATTAATGGTCCCACTCTTACGAGCTCATTTAACCTTGCTGCCTCCATACAGACCCTCCAAATACAATCAGCATAGGAATCTGGGGAAGCCACAACTCTGTTCATAACAAGTGCTATGATATTCTGTCAGTTATTTATTTTTGAAATTCTCAATTGTTTTTTTTTTAATGAAATTTTCACATTTTCGACCTCTGAAGCTTTCTAAAGTACCCAGTGCTTCCTAAAGAGTCTTAAAAGTCTTTACAAATGATATAGTTGTAAAAATATAATTCTAATGTTTCAAAGTTGTATGGAAACTATTTTTAATTCAAGGGCAGGCATATAACCTAACTGCAAGATATTTTTAAATGGATCCCACTTAAAGGGACTACTTTTCCAACATCAATTGTACATACGCCCCAGCCACAGACAAGGAAGTAACATACACTGACACGAGTCACTTGTTTAACAAAACGTCTACTTATGATAAAAAAAAAATACTTAAAAGATGTTTTTCCAGATTATTTAATAATCTAACATATGCTTATCATTACTATCCATGATACACTTCTTGAGATACTCTGATGACGCCATTTCTAATATGTATCTAGCTCTGGCAAAGGTAGCTTCTGCTTATTTTCAAATAGCAGTGACATACAAATGCTGCTTTAAACAAATAGAGATTAAATTATCAAAGGAAAACTATGGCTTTTAAACTCGGCATTCTTGCCAAAGACACTGGTTTTCCTTCTGTGACAGAAAGACACTAGTACATCAGGGTTCTCAAGCCTGTGTAATCATGACCTCAAATCTATGCCATATGGAGCACCTTTTACTCTGTTGAGATTCAAGGACACAGGCTTTATTTCCAGGAGATGGACCTTTAGGATAGACTTTTTTTTTTTTTTTGGTCTTCTTAAATGTTCACATATGTTTTAGCAATATATATCTAAATGTACAGTAAGTAGTTTAACAGCTCTCATTATTATTTAATTGAAGTTTTTTTAAATTTATTCATTTGAGAGAGAGAGAGAGAGCAGGAGCTGGGGGAAGGGGCAGAGGGAGAAGCAGGCTATCTCCTGATCAGGGCCCCAGCCAAAGACAGACGCTTAACCAACTGAGCCACCCAGGTGCCCCCCTCTTTATTATTTGTAATTGTGTTTCAAGCACAGAATCTCACACCCAGAGAACACAAAGCCAAAAGGAAGCTATCATGACAAAAAAAGAAATTCCAGGTAACTTACATGCAGTGCGGCAATCACTCCTTAACGAATGAACTTAATGAATTAAGCTCTCAAAATACCATAAAAGGGGAATTCACAGCCAAAGAGACAACTGGAACATAAAGTCCAGTGACTGTCTTGGAAGGACATTGTTACAGAGCTAAACTGGGCTATCATGGGCTCTGTACGATTAATTTCTATTCACAATCTCTTGCCCCACTCCAAACATCAGTTTTTCTTTCCACATAATCTTGACAAGCTGCCTGTCGTTCTGGGTGGCTGTGCTGCAGCTACTCTGGGTCCTAAGAAGCTTATTCTTTTCTGCTTCAGGTCCTCCAGTGCTGGCCCCAAGATGATGACTCACGGCCATGGATTCTCACTCCTCTGGTTCAATCTCCTTGGCCCAGAGGCAGAATAAATGGATGCTTGACATGGTAACTTTCCTTTAACTGATTCACTGAAGCTAAGCAGCTATTTCTCAAGATCCTTCATTTATTCTTAGGACCATGACGCCCCAGTTCTGCCCACCATGACTTCAGGCCAATGCATACACCTTTGGCTCCTCTGCTACCCTTCCTGGCTCCTTCTGACACCAGTAAAACATAGCTCCAGGGTTGGGCCATGCTTGGCTCCGCCTTCTTTTCTCTTTCTAAATGTTTCTTAGAAAAAGAGCTCCATTCTTTCTTAACCAACTATCTTTCTAATTTCCTGTCGCTGAAACAATTTTTCATTGGCACGGACCCGAACCAAGATTTTTCCAGTTGCGTGTCAGTTACTCAGACATGCCTTTGGCATTCCTGACATTGCAAGGTGGGAACAGGCGAGACCCAGGAGGGCCCAACCTTGGTCTGTGTCAGGACAGGGGAAGGAGGGGGAAACCAGCCAAGAACAGAATCGCTGCTGGTACAGCAGGTATAGACATTTAAGCTACTAACTAACTGTGGGGGAGAACTGTGGGAGCAGGGATGCCAGAAGCAATGGGGAGAGTTGGCAACCAAAAGAATTAAGAGCAGTTTTTCTGGTGGACCTCTATTGTCTGGGAGAACAAGCGGTCACCGACAAATCACTCGCAAGCACAAGAGTCAAAAACTGGGGGACCTTGGGCCGTGGAATCAGGTTGTGTCTAGCACTGTTCTGTGCAATTCCTTCCCCACCGAGAAATGTTCGATGAAGATACACACCTACACCCGAAGAAACTTAAGTCTAGAGCAGAACCTATTGTCCTCAGTCATCGGGCTGCCTGTGCTCTTGCTCTGGGGGTTCTAGTCCCTTCTGTTAGCACATACGAATGTTCCTATAAGGAAAGCGCTCATGCTGACTTTTTGGGGAATGGCTGGAAACTGCTGCCCAGGACTACACTGCCTGGTACCTGGCATAAAGGCTACGTCTCCCAAAGGCAGTTTAAATTATTCCTCAAAGATAACACGCGCTTTATGTAACCTTAGTAGCTTCAAACATTCCAAGACGAAACACGATTTCCTCTTTGACAGTCTGAACGTCGAGAGGGAAAAAGAAAACTCAAGTGAGAGGAACACCAGTATTTCGATTTCATAGCTGGCCACACAGATACCCACTGAGATCCCCTCTTCCCCAGCCGAAGAAAACCTCCAAATCTGTAATCATTTCTGCTGGAGTTCCCTTATTTTGTTATGAAGAAATCCTTCTTCCTGGCAAGACCAACTTGCCAGGAAAGGTTGTAATTATCGCACGGTCTCACTTAAAATTTAAATATTTTAACTATCACATGAAACGGCACACTTTTCACTTCAACTAGAAGTAAGTATAATAACACCATATAAGTCTTAAGGATAATGGTATAAAATCACCTTCAAAAACAAAACAAAACAAAACCAACAAAATTCATTTGAATATACTTTTCCAGACCAGAAATTTTAAAAGCTCTCTTACCTGCCGAACAAAACTATTTGAGGTAGTGTCAGAGGAAGTGCTCCCATCGGATCCTTTAAATCTATTTTTCCTTCTAGCTCCTTTTCCATATGACTGCAAAAAAAAAAAAAGAAAAAGAAAGAAAAAAAAGGCAAATGAGAAATCTAGGCCTACTGCTAGGAAGAAGTCAAAAACCAAAACAAATATAAATTGCCATCATATGGGCATTGTTTGAAAATTATTATTGCTGGAATCACAAGTATTTATTTCAAAACAGTGAGTTAATAGGGAGGAGAGGTTTCTAGACAAAACATTTAATAATTCTTGAATTAAAACAAATTATGTTATCTGTTCGCATATGGGTCATCAACAGGCAAAGCCACCAAAGATAAAACATTTAAGAGCAAGGATTTCAGGGCAGGAGAGTGCAGAGCTGCAGCTGTTAAGGAGAGAGAAAAGATCATGAGTCCAAGCCTCTTGGACAGCACGAATGCAACAGTTTTGCGTGCCCTGAGATGCCATTTCCAGTGCCACTGGGCCTCCATTTTTGCTTTTTTTCATGTTTTAATTGGTAATCCCATAGCTACTTGTAGAAGTATATGGTAGCCGAAGAACACTGTATAATATGAATTCTGATTACCTTGAAATACACACATCTACACATGCACGGGTCTACATGGAACATGAATGAAAACATGGTGCCAATTCCTCCCCTGACCATATGGATCTAGAAACGGCTTCAGAAGTGGTGAAAGGCTTCTTCTGTAAGTGGTCATGAACTGGATGAAATTGAAATGCCTTATAAAAATATCTGGCCCAGGGGCGCCTGGGTGGCTCAGTGGTTAAAGCCTCTGCCTTTGGCTCAGGTCATGATCTCAGGGTCCTGGGATCGAGCCCCACACGGGCTCTCTGCTCAGCAGGGAGCTTGCTTCCTCCTCTCTGTCTGCCTGCTTGTCTGCCTACTTGTGATCTCCGTCTGTTAAATAAATAAAATCTTAAAAAAAAAATAAAAAAAAAAATCTGGCCCATTGTGGTAATGTTTGCATGTGATAGGAAAATCAAAATCACTTCATGATTTTGCTGAGAATGCGAGAAAAATAAATTTTATAGAATAAAATTTTATAGAATAATTAGATAAATAGGTAATTTTATAGAATAATAGCAATAAGAAGACAAGCATTTAAGAACAGGAGGTTAAGAGCAAGACCATTTGCTTCCACACCACGATAGAGCCAAGCATGAACCTATGCTAATGAACTTGCTTTTTCTAATATTATCTATTTACACTCAGAGCACTAAGAACAAACAATGCATCAATCTCTGTTTAATGCCAGGCATAGGTAAAGTTGTTGCAAATACTGGCCATTAACATATAACTGAAAAATAGCTCAAAACTGTGCCATTAGGTGCAAAGCACATAGGCTGGAATTCTGCCATCACAGACCATGAGCGAATGTCTTAACTGTTCCAAACACCAGTCTTCTCATCTTTCAAATGGGCATATTGCTACTTACTTCATGGGCTTAGGAATTAAAGGAAATAACAGATTCATAGCATTTAGTGTAAGACCTAGTAAGTGATAAGGGCTCAGAATGATATTTTTAAAAGTAATATCCACATACAGATTGGAAGAGTCAGGTAAAGTTGGGGTGAAGGATGTAACATGTTGAGAATGCTTAGGCTCAAAGAGACTTCATGAAATTATCAGCATTTACAAAAGTTAACTTTTTTTAAATTGCTGAGTAAATTGCAGAGCTCAGGTTTTGAAAATACTACTTTGTTCTATTTGATATACACAGATGGTTTTCATTAAAAAAAGAAATATCTTATAAACTATGGTATACGTAGTACTTAGGCAAACTAAGATCTATTACGAACATTTGTGTTATGAGTAACTTAGATGACTTTGCAATCAGTGAAAGGGTGGTACAATCTTAAAGCAAAAATTTTTCTTAACCATGTTTGTTCTCTTTCAAGTATCTACGGGATTTATAGAATACAAATGTGTTTCCATGGCATTTAATTAACTCTCAACTTCATAAAAGGAAAGACAACCTAGGCTGGGCTTTCACAGTGCATCATACAAGGTTCTTCTCACTTAGCAGCTTATTCTTTATACTTATGTAAACACTATTCAGTAAACTGTTGAAAAATAACATTCTTTCAAGAGCGTTCTTCCTTTTCCAATTATTATATAAAGTTTTGGACAGAAGTGTCTTCCAAAGCCTACGGGCACGAAAAGAAAGCACGAAAAGTTCTTTAAAATTAAAAATATTTTTATATTATTGAACATGGGAAAAGACTAATTACCTTTGAAAGCATTTTTTTAAGGCCTAACATGTTTCTTATGGGGGAGGAGGGGCAAACCTGTGTTAAACACACTGTTTTCCTTTCTTTTTTTAAAACACATTGTTTTTCTTCATGAGAGGCATAGATTATCTTTGAGAACAAAGACAAAATAGAATCTTACTCCATCGTGATGTCTTTCCAATACCATCTTGAAATGGGTGGAAAGAGAATATGAAATTCTATCATTGTCTTTTGCTTCAGATTTTTCATGATAAATATATTTTATTATTCTGCTGCTTTGGTGTGTAAGCTTTTTCGTGGCTGTTCACAAATGCACAACAGGCACTGTGAAAACCACACAAAATTTCAGACATTCGGTCCTACAGGAGACAATTTTCTGCAAGAAATTAGACACATTTAAAAAGTGTTTCATTTTAAATGTATGTTAATTTTTCTAAGCCCCTAGGAATACTATTCATAAGTATTACTTTGGATGCTCTTAGCTACCTATACAATATATACTTACGTATATATGTTGGATTATCAGAGTTTTCAAGTGTACTAACACACAGTTTACACACACACAGGCACACACCTATGGCTGAATCCTGTGTAAACTTGTGATAACTTTGAAAAAACTGTACTGTCCTTTAATCACTTAAATTTATGGGGAATGCTTTATTCAAAGTATTAACTTGTTCATGTCTTAATAGTGTCATAGCAAATCCTTATTATGTATTATATATATTAAAAGCTAAAATAGATATGCTTAATGATACCTCTTTTCTGTTCTCTTATGAATTTGAGCAGTTATTTCTCTTCCATAGTGTCCTTGTTAATTTTTATTGTTTTTTATAACAATATCCAAGATCAAGGGAAAAAAACTAAAGCAACTTTTGGAAAGCTAATACAGTCCATTTCAATGTATTTTTTAAAAATGTTAGTGAAAATTTATACTACCATTACAAAACAAAGCTCCCTTTGATCCAATGCATATTTAAAATTAAGTCCATCTTGCTAGAATTACTTTTCTTTAGTTACTTTAAATCCTTGAAAATGAGGACTAGGGTGTTTCATCTGCAGGAATTTAAAAAAAAAAGGAAAGAAAGAAAAAAAAAAGTAAAGGCCAAATCTTCTCAAAATGGAGAAAGACAGTAAAGATTAATTATTCAAATATTTCCTTGACTCAATTTGGAAAAGAAGTATAGTTTTCTTAGTTCAGGGGCTGCTTCAAATGCAGCCTCTTTTAGGACCAGTTGTTTTTCCAAATTTTTTTTTTTAGCAACACTAAATATATAAACACCCAATATGTGAAACGGTTCACAATTAGAGTCGCCCAGATTTCAGGAAGTAAAAGGCAGAAGAGAAAGGGAGTTTGGGTTTGGCCGGAGCGTAAAGTATAAGCCATTATACTCTCCCTGACACATGCAGACCCTAAGTCCTTCTGGGAGCACAGTCTGAAAAGCCACTAATTTCTATTCATTTCCTATTAGTTACATGAAACTGCATGGAAACAAATTATGTCACCATAGCAGAAAGGAGAAAAAGAAAACCGTAAACCGAAATTCTTTTACTTCTCCTACAACATCAACCAAGCTATATCAGATTTCAGAAACAACAACAACAAAAATTTAAGAAATTTCCACAAATATATAAATGACTTATTAAAATGATATTTGACATTCCTCACGATGTTAAGTATCAGCTTCACGTAAATGAATGTCCTCCTTGCTACTAAATAATTTTTGAAACTGGAGTGTAGTTTTAAAATCAGCAAATAAATGTTTATATGTCACAGGTAATTGAAATCTAATTTCTGTCTAGCTGAAATGGACAATAGTAGTTAATTTTGGAAGTTGCCAGTCAGTTGGAGATCTGAGCCCACCCGTGCACACAAAGTTGGCTTGGCAGACCCTGGGGACAGCTTGAGTTATGATGCTGCTTCTGTGGTTGATGGATAGGGTGACAGTCTCCTCCCTACATATTGCTCCCCATAAGCATAATGCTGATACCTGAAATTAGTTTCCATCCCTCTCGATTAGCATTCATTGATATTTATCCCTTTGAGTTGTGGACAAACGCAGCCAGAATGATCCAGAGAGAAATCAGACATTCATTCTCCTCATTTACTGACAGCTCAGTATGAACGGGGTTGTCAGATCCTTTACTTGGAGTGAAGTAATTAAGATTACCTCTCTAGAAAAGGGGAGGTAGGACATCAGTTCTTGTCAATATGGATCAGTTTACACAAAAGCAAAAAGGAATCAAGAGGCAGCATAAAAAGAACTCTTTTGCGGGGTCTGGAGGTAGAGAAGGAAGGAGGGACAAGGCTGGGAAACAGAGAATGTCTAGTGGGAGGGCAGGAGAACTTTGCCCTCTTCATAAGCTGCCTCTAGGCAGGCCTGGAAAGAACTCTGAGACTTTGTTACTTGTGGTGGTGGCATAACTAATTGTAACTCCTTGTCACTGTGAAATTAAACAGTGCCACCTCCCCCTAAGGGGTTAATACATTTTGCTCAGCTTTTCTTGAAAGGACCAAGGCTACATAATTGTGTTAATTCAATGGAATTAAATCCAGCAACAGGTAGACTAAGCCTTTCCGCTCAAGGAAAGACAAAAAGAAAAGAGCCATGAGATCTACAAGACCAACCGAACCCCACATCACTCAATCAGTTACTACATTTCACGTCTTAAAACACACTCAGAAATTCTGATTGGCATGTTTTAAAATTTCTCCCATGCAACACCAGAACAAAAATACCATTCAAGAGGAAAGCCATGGGGGTTAGCAGTGAAGGTTCCAGGAAAACATAAAACACAAGACCCACGATCATTATGTTGGCAGACTGCGGAAGATCGAGCTGTACCTCGGCCGTACAAGTGTTTCTGGAAAACCGTACCCACACGGCTCAAGAGCCACAGGAGGACCGCTGCTGCTCTCTTTAGATAAAGCTCCTTGCTGCAGTGATTCAAGATGTTGCCATTACCAGGCTGTGTTACTACGACATGCTTGAAAAGCATCTGGCAAACTCAGCCGGGGTGGAACCAGCTGGGTTCTGTTGCTAGGAGCAAAGCAAACAGGACCTCTGGTTACTGTCTGTTCATTTTCAGGTGTGCCTAGAGGTGCTGCTCACAACCTCTTTCAGGCCTAACGTGCTGGGATACTGCTTTGTTTCTTCTCCATCTCCTCCTGTGTGTCCATCCTACTCTCAACCCCTCCCACCGGCTTCCCATCCACGCGGCCTCTGTACACTATCAATTCCACTCCCCAGAGAATTACTAGTGCCATATTTTAGACTACCGCTGTCCAGCAGACATGTAAGCCAAGCCACATGTCACTGAAATTTTCTAGTAGCCATATGAAACCGGGAAGCAGCAACAAGTGAAACTAATTGCAGTGATACAACGTATTGAAACCAATACACCCAAAACGTTATCGCTGCCACCTGTTGTCAGTGTAAGAAAGATTAACGTGTATTCTTTATTTCATACCGAGTCTCTGAAATCTGGTGTGTATTTTACATGTATGGCACATCTCAGTTCGGGATACGTGTGGCTAGTGGCTCCAGGAGTGGATAACACAGATTTGGAGCTTTGGAGGGAGAATATGTAATTAGCGCTTTGACTTTGGAAGTAGACCGTGTCCAAGTCTGCACTGAAGCTGTTCAGCAGGCCCCCTAAAAAGCGATGCAATCTGCTTGAATCAGAACTTACCAGGATTTGTAGTTAGGGTTGCCAACTCGGCTCTCACGTAGGAAATAATAGTGGTGTTGTTTATGGCAGTGTGCTGGAGGGAAAGGGTTGGAATGTAGGAGGGTGCCCCATCCCTGGGCAGGATTAATTAATGTAAAAAAAAATGGGCAGTCTGTGAATCTACATCTTTTGCTTTGTTCAAACAGAACTTGGAATAAAATCCAGAGGTAAGACAGAAAGTGTTCTTTAAAGCAAAGATTGCTTAGAGACACCATTTGCAAGTGAAAATTCCATTTCTAAGTATCAGTATCCGCGAAAAGGGCTGCTCCCGAGCTGGACCCCTCCCCCGCCTCTTCTGGAGGCTTTGCTGCTGTCCTGTCCTGCCCAGTGAGATGGACTAGAGACTTTGCCAAGTTCTCACAGCCCTATGATGCCATGATTTATTAGTTATAAAATAAACATGGCCCTGTTTCCCCTCACATAATCGAGGTGATAGAAACACAATTCAAAGAAGACTGCTTTCATTTTTGGAAGGTAGAGAAAGCAAAGAGATAGATGGGGATGTAGTTGAATATTTATACCTCTAACCTGCTTATAATAGCCTTTCCTCCCCTTTTCCTGTCTCTCATGTATTTCTACACTTACTTCCTTAGTCCTGCATATTGAGTCTTTTGACATGTCCCATGCATGGGCCTGCCATCAACATTTTCTTTCCTGTCCCTTCAGATTAGGCCTTATTAACTCTTATCCAAACTGTTTCACCAATCTCCTGTCTGGCAGCTCCACCTCTGGATTTCTAAAACTCTAAAATACCTTCCAGAACATTCCCAGGTAAATCTTCTGAATAAGCTGTTATGCAACTCCTTGGCTGAACCCCTTCCATGGTTCTTCATCATTCCTTACACCGCTGGTTCCAACGCTTCCAAGATGTGGCCTCAAACTGCCTTGTGAGTCTTACGTCTAACTATGCCTGCTCTGTACCATTCCGTACTCTCTTCAAGCTACACATGAGAAATATGTGATAAGACTTATAACTTCTGTGACTTCACTTCCTGTATGTCTCCCACCATCTCTCTGACAATCTCTGGTCAAATCTCACCCATCCTTGGACTCTCTTCTCAAAAGCCACCTCTTCTATGAAGCCCTTAAGGATTACTCCGCATAGAATTTCTGTGATCCTTCCTCCTTGGAAAGCAAGATTCAGTACTTCTTTTACAGTCCTCTACCAGACAATTGTCATACAGGTGTCACACTGGCAGCTACTAGAATATCAGTTCTCTGAGGATAGCAGTGGTGTCTCCTCACATCTGAATCACTTCCACCTTGCAGTTAACAACAAATACTTGTTGACTTACATTTAATGATGTAAATCACTGAGTGAATTTCGTATTTCTTATCTAAATGCAGTCATGCTTTCGGTCAGCCTCAACTTTGATCTCCAGGAATCCAAGAACTCTTTTTATCACAAGAACAAACTTTAAAAAAGAAAAAGAAAAAGAAAAATCCCTGAAGGGAGATCAAAGGGAAAAAAAGGGTCTAAGAGTCCTTCCTTCTATCAAAATTCAAGACCTTCACCCTGGAATAACAGAGTTCTCTGAGTACATTTCTCACTCTCATCTAACCTGATTAAGTGTCTTGATAAAATCAGGAGCCTAGAACAAATGTGACATGTGTTGGTAAGAATTCAGGTCCCCTGGCAGAAACTAGATGGAAATGTAGGTGACTAGTTACAGGTCCCCCCTCTGGTTCAGCAGTGGAACAGCCCACGGCTGCCTAAAAAGCTAGCTGTCCTACCCTTATGAAAGAAATGGGTTCCTCATTACACGACTTCTTGGTTTCTACATTTCCCCCCCATCTCAAATCAAAGTGAATTATGTGTTTTAAGTTAGCAAGGTTATTTCCCAGTGGTTAAAGAAAGTTCACTAAAGCTCCACATTTATAAGGTTTTTGTAAATCTAGGAATATGTCACCACCACATTTACCATCTAGCAAACGTAGGCTTGAAATCAGCAAGCTCGTATCGCTAAGCAAAGAGTTATTTCCCCAAAATAAGGCTTGAAATAGAACCCTAACCTCTTCCCGGCACTCGCCAAGCGGCCCCACAGCTAGGAGTCTTAAGTCATTTCCCTGCTAGGATAAAAGTTGAGAGACTCCTTACCGCTGAGACCTGGAGGTGTCTGTAATCCAAACTGTACCTGCCAAAGCCTTACGTAAAAGCCACCACCTTATCATTGCCCAACGCCTACAACTGACATCTCCTATTTCACAACGGAGCAGCAAACCGGAATTTTTCCAGAAACCGCTAATCCTCATCGGAGAGGACGGTGGTCCTGAAGCTCCCTGGAATGGCCAACATTTCAGGGGAAATGGAAAAATAAAAAACTTTTCGCGTCCCCAACTCGCTTTAAGAGAAAGAAACGAGGAGGGGTGCAGGCAAACGGTGGCAAGCGGCGCGAGCGGAGCTGAGCTGTCAAGGAGGCAGAACTAGCCAGGTGCGGGGGGTGGGGGTGGGGCAGGGCTGCGCCCGGAGGCCCGGCCCGAAGCCCCCCCTCCCCCTGCCCACCTCTACCCCCTCCCTCGCCCCCTCCCCACCGCAGCTCCGAGCTCGCCCGGAAGGGTCGGCGTCGGAGCCCGAGCCAGAGCCGCGGGGAGCCGAGCCCCTCCCGCCCACCCGGACTCACGATCTTGAGCAGGTCCAGTCCACTCGCCTGGTTCATGTCTCTCCATGCGCCTCTCCCGGGAGGGGGCGAGGAGGGCTCACCGAGCAGCCCCGGGGCAGCAGCCTCTGGAGACCGGGAGGTCTCCCCCCGCCCCTTCCCACTCGCTTTTCGGAAGCAGAGAAAAATGGAAGCCGCGGAAGAGCCAGGGACAGGCGAGAAGGGGCAGGGTCCCCGGCGCCAGGAGAGGAGAAGCGGGTGGCAAAGGGCGAAGGGAGAGGGGGTGGCGGAGGAGACCCAGGCGGGAGGGAGCGGCCAGGCGAGGGATCCTAGCGGAGGAGGCGGCGGGAGAGCGCGAGGTCGGCGCCCCGGCTGCTCACAAAGAAAGGAGAAGGCGCGGCGCTCTCGCTACCTGTGCGGCCGCTCCGAGCGCCCCCGCGGGAGCCGCGTTCTCCAGCAGTTCCATCGGGATCTCCTGCGCCACCGCCGCCGCCGCTGTGGGAGGCGACTTGGACATGTCGCTTTGGACCATTGGCGAAAAGTCGGCTGGAAGCGAGCAGTCAGCCCCTCGCGGCGGGTCCCCTCCTCCCCTCCCCCGCCCCCCGCCGCCCGCTGCCCGCTCCGGGGGCTGCCCGGGGCTCGGCGCCGCGCTCGCCGCTCTCAGGGCGCGGGACCGGGCCGGGCCATTTTGAAAAGCGAGACGCGGGGCGGCGGCGGGCCGGGCTCGCGGCCGGGCGGCCGGGCAGGGCGAGCGCAGAGCTGCGGCGACGACGGGGACGGGAGCCGCGGGCGCCGGGAAGGTCCTCGCCGGGGAGGGAGGAGGGAGCTCGGGGAGCGCGAGCCCAGGGGGAGGCGCGTCGGAAAGCGAGAGTGACACGGCAGCCGAGCGCCGAAAAGTTCCCCGCGGGAGGCGCGGGCCGCGTGGGCTCCGGCCCAGCCGCTGCGCGTCTCCGTGGCACGCGCGCTGGAAAGTTTTCAAAGCCACGAAAGCGAGGCCTTGCGCCCGGGAGCTTCCTCGCTCGGGCTGCCGGGCTCGGCTCCCCCGGCTCCCCCGGCTCCCCAGCCACCTCGCGGGCAGCCTGGCAGCCCGCGGGCGGGAGAGGGGCGGGAGCGGCGGAGAGCGCCCGGGCTCCGCTCCTAAACTGGACTCCTGGGATCCGTGGAGGCCTCCAGCGGCCCCCGGGCGCGGGCGTCTGCCGGGGCAGCCCGTGAGCGCGGGAAGGCACTTGACGGTGGCAGTGACGGGGGCGCGGGGAGGAGCAGAAAAGACGCGGGGCTGAGGACCCGAGCACCGGCAGCTGGTCTCCTCCGCTACGTCCCAAAGCACCACTTCCCAGCCCCAGCCCGAAGTTCTTCCTTCATGACTCCTGTCTGACTCCGTGCCAAACAGCGCTGCTTTCCCCGGAGTGCGCTTTTTCTGCAAAGTGGAGAAGTCTTCCTGGCACGTTTTGGGCAAAATAAGCACTTTTTTACTATCCCGAATTCTTGGTCATGAGAGTAGTGGACATGAGCAAGAACATTTCACTTAAACAGCAAAAGGCTCACTTTTCTACTCGAGCGTGCCTCTTCTTTCAACAAAGGTTACTGCAGCGAAACTCAGGAGAACCAGTCGTCCAGGCATCAGTGTGATCTCTGTCAAATAAATAAATAAAATCTAAAAAAAAAAAAAAATACCACGTCTACGGTTTGGTGTGATGAAATATACATACAGAAATGTAGTCCACGAGGCTTCAACTGCCTTTTATATTAAATGACTGTGGGACGCAGTACTTGTTCATCTCAAAGATCAACAGCCGAAACCCATCTCCATCATAAGCTAATTTTAGTCAGGATGAAAGAATAGGTTTTGGTAAGGTTAAAAATTTAGGCATATCCATTGGGTCCCTGGTTTTCCTAATCTTTGACGTTAAAAGGGTCATTTTTACTTAAAGTTTCACTGACTGTTAAAGAGAAGCACTAAAATATTGGATAATAATAATAATGATAATATGACATTTTGAAAAACAACAGACTGGGAAGCTGGGAGGCTCTTGGTTAGGATGTGGGTGAGGAGCCCCATGACAAGGGAGAGGGTACCCTTTGCTTTCTAGCCAAGGCTGGAAGTCTCCGCAGAACCCTGGCTAAGAATTGTGGGGGGGTCGGTGGGGGGAACAGTGGTGTTTTATATGTATTCATGTGTATATGTGTGTATATATATATGTGTACAAAAAATACAAAAGATATTGTACTTAAAGTTTTGGATTCATTGTCTATTTTAACTTCATGATCTGCTGACGATATCACCCTCCTAGGTCTATTCATTTGACAAAACTATTTGGTTCTCTTGAGAGAGTGTTCAAATTTCAGGGGTAACATGAAGTCTAGTTCTCTTGTAGACTGGAAGCTGTGTGGTA
Organism: Lontra canadensis; assembly: GCF_010015895.1. Taxonomy (NCBI): domain Eukaryota; kingdom Metazoa; phylum Chordata; class Mammalia; order Carnivora; family Mustelidae; genus Lontra; species Lontra canadensis. Next base: position 6,763,798 of record NW_022631066.1, read on the forward strand.
GGAGCCCCGCATATTCATCAGAGCACATTCAAATCTAGTAAGTTGCCCTGAGTTCTTTCAACAGTCAGTCAATAAAGTTTATTTCAAGCTTTCATTGCGTGCCCCTGGGGGAATACAGACAACAAAAACCAGGTCTGTTGGGGCTTATAGTCTAGTTAATAAGCACTTAGAAACCAATCAATACACACTTGTTGATGGAAGATAGGAAGGGAGGGAGGGAGGGAGGGAGGATTCTAACATGGTCTTTAAAAACACCCAGTTGGATGAAACTTTGTGTCTTCCCAAGACATCTGTGTGATTTCTTATAGTGTACTTAATTATCTGTGCATTCACTTTCATTTATGACCATCAGGGAAATGGAATTTTGTCTTTCATCACATTTTTAAAGAGATCACAAAATAGCAAGACAACCTTGAAAATAATTTTTTTTTAGATTTTTATTTATTTATTTGACAGACAGAGATCACAAGTAGGCAGAGAGAGATAGAGGAGGAAGCAGGCTCCCGCTGAGCAGAGAGCCTGATGCGGGGCTCGATCCCCGGACCCTGGGATCACGACCTGAGCTGAAGGCAGAGGCTTTAACCCACTGAGCCACCCAGGCACCCTGAAAATAATTTTTAATAGTACTTATAGCCAAAGGGCCTGTAAAGTTTGTGCCAAAGGACAAGTGAAGTTTGAAATAAATGTTCATGTGTGATCCAGTATATAAATTATATCAAACTGTTTTTGTTTTTTCTACCACTACATAGTTTCTTGAGAACAACCAATTGTGTCTTACTCATTTTAGTATTCCTAGCATTGAGCATGGTGTCGGGCACTTAGATGAAGCCTGAAAACACAAGTTGCATAAATGAATGAATAAATGATCTCTCTTCATGTGTCTTAAAACATAGCATACAACTTGGCAAGTTCTAACATAGGAAGACATTTACCTAATCATAATTTCCATGAAAGCATTATATTAATTCTTTCTTTATAACCTGTGCTAATTTAGTGTATTGAACAGTAACACAATGCAATGTACCTGTTCAGACTCTAGTCTGCTTTTTAAAGGTTTCAAATAAAATGTAAGGCAATGTTACTCTTACGTAAAAAAGGAAACACTGTCAGAATAAATATAGATAGCAAAAAGTTTGAGAGGGGCATCTGGGTGGCTCAGTCGGTTAAGCCTCTGCTTTCAGCTCAGGTCATTATCCTGGGGTCCTGGGATGGAGCCCCATGTTGGGTTCTCTCCTGAGTGGAGAGTCTGCTTCTCCCTCTTCTTCTCCCTCTGTGCCCAGCCCCTCTCTCAAATAAATAAATAAAACCTTAAAAAGAAAAGAAAAAGGTTTGAGAAGCTTATTAGGGATGCTTTCTATCATGGTCAGTTTTGTTTTTAATATACCTTGACTTTTGCAGTTTTTAAAAGCCACAGATGAATGCTAAAATTTGATAAGTGAAGCCTAATTCTTTTCAATGTTAAAAGTTATGCAGATGTACTCTAGCAATAATGGATGTACAGTCCTCAGTGGAGGCATTCAAATGCAGATGACTAATTTGTTCAAGCTGTATGTAAACTTCAGCCTGCTCATTAGCCCTTGTAATGGACAGGCATATTATGGGCATTACTAATGCTCTGAAATGAGAACAGGGGCCAGGAAGAAACACTGGCCAAGGAAGCCAGAAGTTTAAAAGAATTGGTTTTTCTTCCCCTCCAAGTGAGAGAAACAGTGATTACAATTACTTTACTCCTCTCTCCCTTGCAGATTTTTGACTATATTTAAGACCTTGGAGTAAGAGCTCTCTGGGACAGATAAGCACCATGTGTGATTTTTTTTTTTCATTTTACTTAGTAAATCATTTTTCACCACATTACGGTTCCAGATCTCTGTCATTATGTATAGCACTTTTATAGAGATACACCTGTATCCACCACTGACCTAACTTGTTACGATGCATTCCACAAAGTTATCATTTGCTTTTTGTAAACTTACACTATAAAATGAGTGTCATGATTATAGATTGTTGTTTAAAAGCATATAAAGGCTCAAGCAAACCCAGTATAAGGGGGATAAGTGTGTGTGTGTGTGTGTGTGTGTGTGTGTGTGTGTGTGTAGGTCACAACTGAAATATACAAGTAGTCAGGGAAAGCTTAATTTCATTTCCAAAGAAAAGGCCTCATAGAAGTATCAAGATTTCATGAGTTCCTAGAACTAGAAGACAGAACTCTGGAGTGTCTAATATTCTATATCACTTTTTTAGTTTATAAAGCACATTCATTTGTTATTTATTTCTCACCTAAACCCTGTTATAACAACTGGTACCTTTGTTTACATACAAGGTGCCAGGCTTTGTGTGAAGGATTTATATACCTCATCTCATCTATGAATTAGAAATCAGTATTCCCTATGTTCATTAGGATAAGTCCGATTGCTCTAACAAGTACATCTTAAATATTTTGTGGATCAGAGAACAATCAAGAGGATTGTATAAACTACGGAAACCTGCCTTATCAAGAAACACATCTGCATTTCCATATGTAGAGCTGTCAGCTTATTCATAGCTGCGATTCCCAGCTGTCCATGTCTCTTTCTTATGGAACCTGTGTTTTAAGCTGGGCACATTGGTAGCTAGAATAAAAGACTGTGTATTTCCCAGTCTCTGTTGCAACGAGATGCAGCTATGTGGCTACATTCTGCAGACTACTGAGAAGTATCCATAAAAGGGAGAGAAAAGCTTTTATTCCTCTTCTTCCTTCCAGCTGACGACCGGATCGTGGATGTATTAGCTAAGCTATGAGTGGACATTTTAGACAATGAAGACACATAAAAGCCACATGCTGAAATTCAACGAGCAAGGGGAAAAAAGGTGCTTGGGTCACTGATGGCACCACAAAGCCACCACAGCCACTCTGAATTGCTGACTTTCAGACTTGTGAGGCAGAAATAAGCATTTAGATTGCTTAAGCTTCTGTTACCTTATTTAGGTCTTCTGATAAGTCATACCAAACCTAACCAGCCTAGTGATCATTTCATTACTCAAAACATTTTTTTTTCTTTTAAAATTAAATTTCAGGATGCCTGGGTAGTTCAGTTGGCTAGGTGTCTGCCTTTGGCTCAGGTCACGATCTCAGGGTCTTGGGGTAAGTCCTACATCAGGCCCCTTGCTCAGCGAGAGTCTGCTTCTCCCTCTGCTTGTTGCTCCCCCTGCTTGTGCTCTTTCTCTCTCTGACAAATAAATAATTTTTTTAAAAATTAACTTTTTTAAGTGTAATTTACCTTATCTTGAGTTTATATATCAGGGGAATGCTGGCCTCATAAAGTAAAGGCTGGTGTTGGGATATGTTTCTTCATGTTCTATATTCTGGAAGAGTTTATACAGACTTAGTCATACTTCTTTAGTACATATTTGGAAGAATTCACTAGAGGATCTGGAGTTTTCTGTGTTTTTAATATTGATTCAATTCCCTTAATTGATGTGGGGTTAGTCAGGTTATTTTTTCTTGATCCTTGATAGTTCAAGTGTTTCAAAAAATTTGTCCATTTCATCTTTATCAGTTTTATTGACATAAAGATGTTATAAGTATTCTCTTACTATTCTTTGAATGTCTGTAGGCTCTACAGTGACATTTTCCTTTTTGTTCCTGATATTAATAATTTGCATTCTTTCTTTTCCTCTTGATTACTCTGGCTAAGGGCTTATCAATCAATCTTCTCAAATAAACTTTAGGTTTCATTGATTTTCTTATTTTTCTGTTTTCTCTTGTTTTAAATTTCTGCTCTTATATTTATTATTTTCTTCCTTCTTTTTTTAAAAGATTTCTTTATTTATTATAAAGAAGATGTGAGATATATATATATATATATATATATATATATATATATAATGCAGCCATTAAAAAAAACCTCTGAAATCTTGCCATTTGCAATAATGTGGATGGAAGTAGAGGGTATTATGCTTGGCAAAGTCAACCAGAGAGGGACAATTATCATATGATCTCATTAATTTGAGGAATTTGAGAAATAAGAGAGAGGATCATAAGGGAAGGGAGAGAAAAATGATACAAGATGAAGCCAGAGAGGGAGACAAAACCATAAGAGACTCTTAATCTCAGGAAATAAACTAGGGGTTGCTGGAGGGGAGGAGGGTGGGAGGAATGGGGGGTTGGGTGATGGACGTTCGGGAGGGAATGTGCTATGGGGAGTGCTGTGAATTATGTAAGACTGGTGATTCACAGACCTGTACCCCTGAAACAAATGATACATTATATGTTAATAAAAAGATAATAAAAGTTTTGCCTATGGAAGAGTAAAAAAAAAAAAAGATTTATTTTAGAGAGAGAGCACAAGTGGGACAGGCTGAGGGAGAGGGAGAGAGACAATGTCAAGCAGACTCCTAATTGAGAACAGAGCCAGAGGTGGGGCTCGATCCCATGACCCTAAGATCACAACCTGAGCCAAACCAAGAGTCGATGCTTAAGTGACTACACTACCTACGCGCCCCCTATTTTCTTCCTTCTTCTGGCTTTGGGCTTGTTTTTTCTCTTCTTTTCTCCTGATTTCTTAAGATGAAAGTTTAGAACTTTTCATATTTTACTTCTGTCCTAATATGAACATTTGATCGCATACATTTTCCTTTAAGCACCTAGTTAGATAAATCCAGTGATTCTGACTTGTGTTTTTCTGTTCATGTAATTCAGAATATGTGCCAATGTTCTCTGTGATTTCCTCTTTCAACCCTGGGTTATATAAAAGTCAGTTCTTGAAGCTTTAAATACATAGGCGTTTTTCTGCTTTTGATTTTTAGTTTGACTCCATCGTAATTGGAGAATATACTTTGTGTATTCCCAATCATTTTAAATTTGATGAGGTTGGCTTTATGTTTGTGGTTCAGGAAATCATCTACCTTGGTGAATTTTTTTTGCGTGTATTTGAAAATAATTCGTATTCTAGTGTTGTTGGGGGGAATGTTAGAGAAAAACAGATTAGATTAAGTTGCTTGGAGTGTTTTTCAGGTCTTCAATATCTGAACTTTTCTTTTTCTTTGTCTACTTATTTGGTCAATTAATGAGAAAGGAGTGTTGGAGTCTACAAATATAATTTTGGATTCTTTTAATTCATTATTTTTAAATTTTTTTCTTGTGATAAAATACATATGAAATTTACCATCTTAGCCATTTCTAAGTGCACATTTTAGTGGCATTAGGTGTATTCACATCTTTGTATAACATCACCACCATCCATCTCCAGAACTTTCTTCATCTTCCTGAACTAAAATCTTATATCCATGAAACCATCACTCCTCATTCTCCCCCATTCTCCTCCCCCAGCAACCCCTCTTCTGCCTTCTGTCCCTCTGAATTTGACTACTCTGGGTACCTCCCCCGATGTGCAATTGTGCAGGATTTGTCCCTTTGTGACTAATTTCATTGAGCATAATGCCTTCAGAGTTCATCCGCTTTGTATCATGCATCAGGATGTCCTTTCCTTTTAAGGCTGAATAACATTCTATTGTATGTATCTACTACATTTTGTTCACCCTCCTGTCAATGGATACTTGGGTGGCTTCCATATTTTAGCTATTGTGAATCATGCCTCATGAACATGGGTGTACAAATTCAGGATGCTGTTTTCAATTCTGGGGGGTAATTACTATGGTCTGAGTGTTTGTACCCCCTCCCCCAAATTTGTATGTTGAAATCCTAATGCCTGATGTGATGGTCTCAGGAAGCTGGGCCTTGGGTCGTCAGGGCAGAGCTCTCATGAATGGATTCATGCTGTTCCAAAAGAGAGCTGGCTTGCCCCTCTGCCATGAGACAATAATAGCAGGAAGTAGGCAGTCAGCTACCCAGAAGAGAACTTTCACCAGAACCAGACCATGGTGGCACCCTAATTTGGGGCTTCCATCTTCGAGAATTGTGAGAAATAAATTTCTGTTGTTTATAAACCACCCAGCCTGTGACATTTCGTTAAAGCTGCCAGAATGATCTTAGACAGGTATATATACAGGAATGGAATTGCTGGATCATATGGTAATTCTCTTTTTAATTTTTTGAAGAACCAGCACACTTTCACAGTGCCTTCACCATCTTACATTCCCACAAACAGCGCACAAACTTTCCGGTTTCTGTATATCCTCATCAACAATTCTGAGTGCTGAGTGCAGAATCCCATGGACAAGGTGTTCTCTGAGTACAAGACAGCTCTGGTAAGCCTGTGGCTAGAGGCCTACAAACATCAGCAGAAGCATATGAAACTTCTGTCCTAAAGCCTTGATAAGCATAGATTCAAATTCCAAAATTAAAAACATGCAAGAAAATAAACCACAATGAGAATCAGCAAAACAATAAAAAGTGCAATTTGACTCCTAAGAACTTCATAAAATGGGGGCAGAATCATTTAGTAACAGATTAAAGTATTCCATCTGAAATGAACTTGTATTTTAAAAAAATTATAGAATTTCATCATTTACCTCTCTTCTATATTTTTTTGTGGACAAGGAAGCATATGGATGCTTCCTTGATGTTTACCTTTATGATGATCTTCGATAAATAATCCAAAAAACTTCAATCAGGTAAGACCTCAGGAAGACCAAATTGCAAAAATAGCCTTTTTCCCCCTCATATTTGGGAGAAGCCTAATATTTCCTTAGCACTCATAATGGAAATTGAGAAGTAGGACCAAAAAAAGATCCTTCCCCAACCTAATGCTATCAAAGTTGTCTTTGTATTGATTTTACTGTGTAATTTTCAGAAAGTTTTACATAGTGTGTCTCGCCAATGAGGTTGAGAAATAGAACTTCAAATACAGGTAGATGTACTTATTGCCCTTTTATTTAACTACGTTTATTTATTTAACTTTTACTTTTTATTTTTATAAAATAAAAATATTTGTTTTATTTAACTACTCCTAAGAGAATATAACACTCCATTTTGGAAATCCCGCATGAACATGACAGTATTAGTTCTGCATTTCAAACACATATTTAGGGATTCCTGGGCGGCTCAGTCGGTTGAACGACTGACTCTTGGTTTGGCTCAGGTCATGATCTCATAGACCCTGGGACTGAGCCCTACACCGGGCTCCACAGTCAGTAGGGGAGTCTGCTTAAGGATTCTCTCCCTCCTCCCCAGCCCCCACTCCTATGTGCATGCTCTCTCCTTCTCTCAAATAAAAAGATGAATTTAAAAACAAACAAGCAGACAAACACATATTTACCTAAGTTTGCTAATAGCAGCTGCCTTTTATCAAATGCTTAATCTGTACCAAGCACCATACTAAGGACTTCACATAAATTATTTCATTTATTTCACATAACAATTCTGAGATGTTCCTGTTCCCATTTGATGGAAGAGTAAACTATGGTTCAGAAAAATAACCTCCTAAAAATCACTGGACAGTAAGTGGATGAGGCTTCTCAGTTAACGAGGTCGGTCTTTGAAGTTCTTGCTCCTGGACGGAGAGTTTTACTCACTTCTCACTGTTTCATGCCTGGTCACTCTGTCTTTTGCCTGGAGAGCATGCCCCGCTTCACCTGGCTACCCCCAGTTCATTCTTAAACTCTTTCCTGGGCAGCTTACCCTCACCACCTGAGGGTGGGATGGAGTGCCTTTCTTTGCTATTTGTATTTTTATTTTTTGCACCTACAAACTGGAATGAAAATGACAATTTGTCTCTCTTCTGTGCTAGACTGCTAGGCAGGGCGCCTTTGTTTGTTTTTTGTTGTTGTTTGTTTTTTTAAAGATTTTATTTATTTATTTGACAGAGAGAGACACACTAAGAGAGGGAACACAAGCAGGGGGAGTGGGAGAGGGGGAAACAGGCTTCCCGCTGAACAGGGAGCTCAATGTGGGGTTCGATCCCAGGACCCTGGGACCATGACCTGAGCTGAAGGCAGAGGCTTTAACCCACTGAGCCACCCAGGCACCCCCAGGGCACCTCTTGTGTTCATCGTTATACTCCCAGCTCTCCTAGGCCACACTCACTAAAGATTCACTAAACTAAAGCAAATGTATGTGAACATAATTGTTGAGAAACAACTATAAATAGTGATCATTTCGGACTGATCCACCTTCTTATTATGGTACCACGCTATAAATGAAGTCAATATTTGATTTTAATTCTTTGTTTTTTTTTACATGCAGCATATGATTTAATCTTTAGGGTATTAAGCTATCAACAGTGGAGTTGTTTATATATTCTGGATAGTAATCCCTCCGATTAAGTAAAAGGACTATACACAGCCCTTTTGCACTTGGTAAATATAATGTTCAACTTCTGATATTCCAGCTAAGGAAAAAAAAATATTTGGCTTTAAGATATGGTGATGCAAAGATAAAAAAAGTTCCAAGATAGGGATGCCTGGGTGGTTCAGTTGGTTAAGCACCCAACTCTTGATTTCGGTCATGGTCATGATCTCAGGATTGTGAGATCCAGCCCCGTGTTGGGCTCTGTGCTTGGTGCAGAGTCTGCTTGAGATTCTCTCTCTCCCTCTGCCCCTCCTCCACTTGCTCTCTCTCAAAACAAATAAATATATGTATTTTTAAAAGTACTGGGTGGCTCAGTCAGTTAAGTGTCTGCCTTCAGCTCAGGTCATGATCCTGGAGTCGTGGGATCAAGCCCCACATTGGGCTCCCCCCTCAGCGGGGAGTCTGCTTCTTCCTCCCTCCCTCCCCCAACTCATGCTCTCTCTCTCTCTCTCTCTCTTTCAAATGACTAAAATCTTAAAAAAGAGTTCCAAGATAAAATCATATTTTTCTCCCAAACATAGACCCCTCTTTGTTAATCTCTCTCTTACCACCACCTTTCCCGCTGCCCCTGCTACTATGATATCTCTCTTCTCCCTTCACCTTCTGCTTGATCACTCTGTGCCTCCCCAGCCAGAAATAAACAAAACATCTCAGAAAGCAAACCAAACTTCCTCGGCTCTAGTTTCCCTTCAGGTCCACAAACAGGCACTCTCTGGACCTCTGCACTTAGGAGCCAGTTTTCACACAGCTAGTTTGTGATGTGATCCAACCGAGGAAGATCTTTCACAGGAAGTTCTCCCACAGTTGGTGCACAAAAAGAGTTTAAGTTGTGCCTTCCTTGTGGTGGGTACTGCCTCTCAGCTCACCAGATTAATGGCTCTGGGAGAGAAGCAAACACACTGGAGCTCTGGGACCCAATTTAGTAGCCGTTAGCTCACAGAACACTTGAACTATGACTAGTGCTACCTTTCATCTTTAAACCAAAGCAAAATACAGAATAAGACTAAAGATATCTCATTAAGAATGTAATATACTTTTTAAAATTTTATTTATTTATTGGACAGAGATCACAAGTAGGCAGAGAGGCAGGCAGAGAGAGAGGAAGGGAAGCAGGCCCCTTGCCAAGCAGAGAGCCCGACGTGGGGCTCGATCCCAGGACCCTGGGATCATGACCCGAGCCGAAAGCAGAGGCTTTAACTCACTGAGCCACCCAGGTGTCCCAAGAATGTAATATTAACTGAATGTTGAAATTATATATTTTGAATATGTAGGGTTAAATAAAATGTTAAATTGTTCAAATTAATTAGTAAAATTAATTTCACCTGTTTCTTTTTACTTTTTAAATATGGCTACCAGGGGTGCCTGGGTGACTCAGTCAGTTAAGTGCCTGCCTTCAGCCGAGGTCATGATCTTGGGGTCCTGGGATCAAGCCCCAGGAGTCTGCTTCTTTCTCTCCCTCTGCTCCTCCCCACCATTTGTGCGCTCTCTGGCTTGCTCTCTCTTTCTCAAATAGATAAAATCTTCAAAAATAAATAAATATGGTTACAAAAATTTAAGATTACTTATGTTATTACACATGTAGTTTACATTCTATCTCTGTTGCATGGAGCTATGCAAGAGGACCAAGGATTGCCTGCTTGGATTCCTTAAGAAAAGCAAATATACTACTGTTGTCCCTATTTTTCATTGTGATGAATCTATTTGTGTACAGATTCAGTGTTTTTAAAAAAAATATGCCAAAATACACATACCACAAAGCTGACCATTTTAACTATTTTGAAGTGTAGAGTTCAGAGGCATTAAATACATTCATACTTGTGCAATCCTTACCACCATCCATCTCCGGAACGTTTTTCATCCTCCCAAATTGAAACTCCATTCTCATTAAACACTAACTCCCCCTGCTCTCTGGGAACCACCATTCTATCTTCTGTTTTTACAAAGTTGAGTACCCCAGGCTTCTTATGTATTTGTGCTTATGTGACTAGCTTATTTCACTTGACATGATGTCTTCAAGGCTCCTCCATGTCATAGCATGTGTCTGAATTTCCTCTTTTTAATGCTGAATAACACTCAATTGGGTTTACATACCACATGTTATTTATCCATTTATCCATCAATGAACACTTGGGTTGCTTTTGCCTTGTGGCTATTGTGAATAACACTGGTGTGAACAACTGTATGACTCCTTGCCTTCAATGTTTGTGTGTATTATATCCAGAAGTGGACTTGCTGGATCATATGATAATTCTATTTTTAATTATTTGGGGAAACTGCCATACTGTTTACCATAGCCGTCACCATTTTACATTCTTACCCACAGTGAGTGAGGGCTCCAATTTCTCCACATCCTCAAGAATGTTTGTTGCTCTCTGTTTTATTTTGGTTTGAGTACCATCCTGATGGAAATGAAGTGCTGTCCCATTGTGATTTTCATTTGTATCTCTCTAATGATTAGTGATATTGATGATCCTTTCATGTGCTTATAGACCATTTGTCTAGCTTCTTGGAGAAATGTCTGTTCAAGACTTTTGCCCATTTTAAAAATTGAGTTGCTTTTTGTTGTTGTCATGAGTTATGGGAATTCTTTATGTATTTTGGATACTAGATGATTTGGATATATTTCCTCCCATTCCATGGGTTGCTTTTTCACTCTGTTGCTAGTTTCCTTTGATGCATATACGTTTTTAATTTTGATGAAGTCCAGGGTATTTTTTCTTTTATTGCCCGTTTCCAAATCCAGTGTTGTGAAGCATTTGCCCTGTTCTCTTCTAAAAGTTTTAAACTTTGAGGTCTTACCTCTAGTTCTTCGATCCATTTTGAGTTAATTTGGTTTATGACATAAGGTAAGAGTCTAATTTTTGTATTCCCAGCTTCAGCACCGTATCTTCTTTGATGATTAGATAATAAGAAAATAATACCCATGAGAAAGAGCAATAGAAATGTGCTTATTCAGAGATGACCCTTTATTATTTTTTTTTTTGATAGCAGCTTTTTTTATTGGTTACAAAACCTAAGCCCATATACAAAATTAGGAACACATTTAGATGCCTCTTTTGAAAGAACGTTTTAGGTTTTATTAACTGAGTTTAAAAGAAATAAAAATAATGCAATTTTTCAACACTGTTCTGAAAACTTAAAAGTGCAGCAATATACTTAGTTTCCTTTGTCTACGAAATGGTGCAATTCCAATTCCAAACTGATAAGGTCACAACAAATTGAATCAAGCAAATGCATACGTATGTCTGCACTACTTGATGCTAATGTCTTATGTTAGTTCGCGCTTAAAACACAAGAGGAAATAGGAATCGGCACAGTAGAGGCCCAATTTAATCTTAATGTGTGCAAAATTTAAAAGGTAACTGTCAGTAAGTAGTAGGGAGAGTCCAGAAGAAACTAACCTGGAAGGGGTACAATTCACAATATCGAGAAGATTTGGACTTTAAGGGTTTCACCGAAGTTTGTGACCTTAATTAGCTTTGACTTTGTTATTCCTACTTTTAGTGAACACCACATCGTTTCAAAAATTTCGACTACAGTGTCTGAACAAGATGCAGTTACCATATGAAGCTTTAACTCAAAATTTGGATAAAGAAAAAAGGTACAATGAACTTCAACTCAATTTTATCTGCACAATAGTTGAAAAATCTGAGCCACCTTAAAGAGAAATTGATTCTAAAATTTGAGATGACCCTTTATGATAATGTTTATATAAAGATTTTTATGTGTAGTAGCCAACTTCTTTTTAAGTTATTTATTTATTTATTTGACACAGAAAGAGAGATCACAAGTAGGCAGAGAAGGAGGCAGAGAGAGACGGGGGAGCAGGCTCCCTGCTGAGCAGAGAGCCCAATGTGGGGCTCGATCCCAGGACCCTGAGATCATAACCTGAGCAGAACACAGAGGCTTAACTCATTGAACCACTGAGGCGTCCTGAGTAGCCCAATTCTTAAATATTGAAAAGCTTCAGGTTGAGCTTGAAAGCTCCATGGTACTATTTCCTTACAGGCATCTGGGTGGCTCAGTTGGTTAAACATCCAACTCTTTGTGTCAGCTGGGGTCATAGTCTGGGAGGGGGGGTTGTGTGATGGAGCCCTGCGTCGGACTCCACACTCAGCCTGGAATCTGCTTCAGCTTCTCTCCTTCTGCCCCTCCCCTACTCTAATAAATAAATTAATTAATTAATTAATTAATTAATTAATTTTAAAAAGACTCTCATTAAAAAAAAAAAAATTTAGCCAATTCTCTCACCCCTCCCTGAGAAAAACCCTACAACAGGGCTAGTATTAAACAAAAAAACCTCCCTGAGACAGTTTTCGGTATAGAAGGTTTTCCTTGAAATGGAGAACTAATGTTTAATATTTGCTTTCTCTGCGCCAGGCTGTCTACTTTACAAACATGGTCTCGTTATGCTCCCCACACATGGAGAGGAGGGCATCATCATCTCCATCTTACGGCTGAGAAATGAGGCTCAGAGAAGGTCAGCGATGCAGGGTCTGAGCACTCCCCAAGCTCAGGTTCATGGCTCAGCCAACACATGTTGTCTCCAACTATTTGTGAATAACCAGTAAATGTGATTCTGGCAAAATTCTGCAAAATATGAATCCCTACTTCAATAGGGCTGGAATAAACACTAGTGTAATTTATTTACTTAGTGTAAACAATGAGAAGAATTTATCTTTATAATTCAAGCTCAATCTTATTACTGACGTGCCCCTAGCATTTGCTCTGGTTCCTTCATCAGCTCTATTTTTAACTGTTCCCACATTTCCGTTGGCAAGCAGATACGCAGTAAAATGCCACTCAAGCTGTCAGAGTCCCAGTCTGCATTTTTCTGTTATGTTTGTGCTTTGAGTTACTGATGTTCTGGTGCCTTTGGTTGGTTAGTCTTCGCTTACCTAAAGCTCTGTCTTGATCAGAGGTTGTGAGAACAAACGCTTACTTTAGAATTTAGATTTTGCATTTAGAACATTCTAGATCTCGAACACATATTTAGAACGAAAGTTTTCCAATAAACAAACCCTGCAATATTTAGGGACGTACTGGTAAACCTCCCCCTTTTTATTTTAAGCTAGCACATAATGTGATATTTTAATTTCCTCTTTCACATGCAGATAAAATCCATGTAACATAAATGTAACCATTATAAAGGGTGCAGTCAGTGGCAGGTAGTACATTCAGAGCACTGTGTACCTATCATCTTCATTGAGTTCTGAAACTTTTTTTTAAAGGATTTTATTTATTTACTTAATAGAGATCAGAAGTAGGCAGAGGGAGAGGAGGAAGCAGGCTCCCTGCTGAGCAGAGAGCCCGACATGGGGCTCGATCCCAGGACCCTGAGATCATGACCTGAGCCAAAGGCAGAGGTTTTAACCCACTGAGCCACCCGGGCGCCCCTAAAACATTTTCAATACTACAAATGGAAACTCTGTACCAGTCCGCAGTACCTTTCCATCACTCCAGCCCTTTTGCCCCTGGAACCACTAATTTAACCTTCAATCTCCATGAACTTGACTATTTTAGATATTCCAATATAAGTGGAATCAAACACTAGTCATCCTTTTTTATCTGACTTATTTTATATAGCATGATGCTTCCAAGATTCAACCATGCTGTAGCACATGTTGGAACTTCATTTCTTTCTTTTTCTCTAAGATTTTATATATTCGTTTGAGAGAATGAGAGCACTTGGGGAAAGGGCAGAGGGAGAGGGAGAAGCAGACTCCCTGCTGAGCAGGGAGCTCAATGCAGGGCTCCATCCCAGGACCGCAAGTTAATAACCTGAGGCAAAGGCAGACACCTAACTGACAGAGCCACCCAGGCCTTCCAGAACTTCCTTTCTTTTTATGCTAAAATTATAAATCCGTTGCATGGATGTATCACACATTGTTTACCCATCCATCCATTATGGACTTTTGGGTTGTTTCTACTTTTTGGCTGTTGTGAATTGTGCTTCTGTGAAGATTCTCGTACAAGTTTTTGTTTGAATAATTATTTTAAATTCTTGTGGGTAGAGAATTCTTTTTCAATTCTTTACTTGGGGTGGATTGCTGGGTCTTATGGTAATTCTGTTTAACTTTTTGAGGAACCACCAAAATGTTTTCCACAGTAGCTGCATTATTTTATTTACCCAACAGCAATGCCTCAGGGCTCCAATTTCTCCACATCCCCAGCAACACGCGCTGCATTCCATTGTTTTGATTATAGCTTCCTTGCAGGTGTGAAGTGATATCTCACTGTGGTTTACATTTTCATTTCCCTAAGGACTAGTGATATTTAACATTTGGCCCCCTGTTTGTTGGCTATTTATAGATCTTCTTCGGAGGAATGTCTTTTCAAGTCATTTGTTCATTTTTATTTGAGCTGTTTGTCTTTTTGTTAAATTGTAAGAGTTCTTTATATATGTTGGATATTAATTTTTTTCCTATCCTGTAGGTTTTTACCTTCTTGATAGTGTCCTTGGGTGCACAAAAGTTTTTCATTTTTGATGATGTTCAATTTTTCTATTCTATGCTTAGTTGATTGTGCTTTTAGTGTCACATCTAAGAATCTATGCTGCATGGATATGACCTCTGTTTATGTGGCTTCTGTTTATAATTTCACAGAAAGGTACTCTTCATGGTCATTTAAGAAAAGTGAAAATAGGTAAGTTAGGATTATTGAACAGACTTCAGTTGGCAACATAACAAGGTATTTTGCTTTTTATATCTTCTTATATCTTTTATATCTTTTTCAAGATTAAGATGTAAATTTTTTTTAACAGATTTTATTTATTTATTTGACAGACAGAGATCACAAGTAGGCAGAGAGGCAGGCAGAGAGAGAGGAAGGGAAGCAGGCTCCCTGCTGAGCAGAGAGCCCGATGCGGGGCTCGATCCCAGGACCCCAGGATCATGACATGAGCTAAAGGCAGAGGCTTTAACCCACTGAGCCACCCAGGTGCCCTAAGATGTAAAATTTTGAAAAAATGTAGAATGCCATTATCAAAAACCCCTATTAACCCAGACATATTAAGGTATATGATATTGCAAAATGCAGAATTCAGAAAAACATTGAAGAGACTTATTGAAGAATATTTTTGAAATATTTTAATTTAAGCAAATATTTTACGATAGTGAAGTCTTAGAATCAGTATAACAATTATCACAGTAAACCCAGACTAAATCTAGATAATTTTCTGTATTTTTGTTATTTTATTCTTTTTTAATTTTTAAAGATGTATTTATTTGAGAGAGAGAGAGGTGTGTGGAAGGGCAAAGGGAGAGATGGAGAGAGAGAGAGAGAGTCCTAAGCAGACTCCCCACTAAGCACAGAGCCCCATGAGGGGCTTGATCCCATGACCCTGAGATCATAACCTGAGCAGAAACCAAGAGTTAACACACGGTGCCCCTCAGGTGCCCCTTTATTTTATTTTAAATAAATGTACTGAACTGATTCTCTCACTTCCCACTCTTTTCTGCCTTTTCCAAAACATGTGGGAAACAATTCCAGTCAGCTGAGATCTCTAGGTCCTGGAAGATAAAAAGTGAGATGTCTCAATTATGATACGTGACCGACAGCTTCCCATGGTAACCTTGACAGTGTTTTTGTTTTTGTTAAGATTTTATTTATTTATTTGACAGAGAGAGAGATCACAAGTCAGCAGAGAGGCAGGCAGAGAGAGAGAGAGGGAAGCAGGCTCCCTCTGAGCAGAGAGCCCGATGCGGGGCTCGAGCCCAGGACCCTGGGATCACGACCTGAGCCAAAGGCAGAGGCTTTAACCCACTGAGCCACCCAGGCGCCCCTGGACCGTGTTTTTAACACAACAGTATTGATTTTGTGGTTCAGAGAATGTAAGAACAAGTTCTGGATGTAAACACGAATGACCTCTGCTGTCTAACTTTAATTTCCGTCATTTTCAAAAAGGGAGTTAGAATAAATTTTTATTACTTTTCATGATTCCTCTCAGCTCCAAAATCCTGAGAGTTGAGGAAGAGAAGTGGAAAGCAAGCGGAATACTGTCTCCTAGCTATCTCTTCTATTTTTTGTCTTGTTTGCAGATAGTCCCCTCCAAGGAAACACAGAATTTTTCAAAAAGATTCCAGATGATTCGGTATCTTTGTACAGTGTGCCGGATAAAGTAGCAAAGAGAATCTAAAACCTGCATTGTCACATTCAGTACAAAAGTATATGCTGATGAATTTGAGGATATAACATTTTCTTACTGTAATGAGTAAACTTCAGCACATTTGTAAGTATTTTATGCTCTTCTAATAAGTCATCCTGAGGGCAGACTTACTAGCTCTCTGAATCACATATTGAAGGAAAATGTCTCAATCATACTTGAAGAGGCATCTAAAAGGGCTTCATAATTGAAGTACTAATAGTAGTATTTTCTACCAATTACGGTACACTAAATTCAAGGGTCCCAAGGAATTTTATAAATGAATAAAGCCTCACAATATATTAGCAAATAGTTTTAGGTTGCACATTGAAGACTTTGGGAGGAACGACATACTGTTGTTACATCAACCACAGACATAAAACAGATACAAAATGCCTTACAGCAGCCATACGATAGGAAACACCTTTCTTTCATCCTAAAAAATCTCAAAGGGTTTTGCAAGGGTAAATGAATATTCTTAAGCACAGCCCCATGTAAAGAGATCAAAAGTGTGCCTTTGATCCCACAGAGCAACAGAGTAGCAATTTGGAAGTGTTGCTTGCTTGAATGCGGCAATGCGTTCCTCAACAGGAGGGTAAAGATGGGCTTGGAATACGAAGAGATAATACTTTACAAAAATAAGTAAGCAAGTTAAACCCTAAGCAACAGAAATAGAATATTTCAATGAGACGTATGCACGATCTGAATTTTCTACAGACTGTGTGTTTATATACAGATAATTGATTTTACATATACATATATATATGCATGTACACATCTATGTGTATATACATGTATGTATCTATATATGTTTATAGATATAGATATGTATATATATGTATATATGTGCATACATATGTATATATATATTGATTGGAATATAATCTTTTCTACTTTGGGTATTAGAGATCCCTCTTGGAATCGTTTAATTATAAAATGGATAAATTAATAATTCAATATGGTGAAATTTTGTCACCATCCTGCAGTGTACTTGTATTTTAATCCATGAAATAATGGTAGTGTTCTAAAAGGAAGGAAAGAAGAAAGGAAGAGGGAAGGAGGGCAGAAGGAAGGAGGAAAAGAGAGAGAATAATCTGCTGAAACCTTCTTGGATCCGACTTGAATGAACAAGTCTGGCTCTCAACAAGCCAGAGAGTCTGGGTCCTCTCATCTGAATAAAACTCTATGGTTTGCAAAGTGGCTTCATGCCGAAGGTCACAGGTGTAGGTCTGTATAACCACAAATACCATCCTGCTCGGTGGGGACTTGGAGAAATTTTTCCACCATAAATTCTCCATAAATTGGGAACAATAATCCCTATTCTCAAAGTTGTGGGCCCTCGACGTAGTAATAAGGATAAGGAGGTTTAATGAATGGTAACCAGTCCATACGTAGTAATCCTCCTCTTTTCTGTTGGCAGAGGGAGAATGAGTGATAATCCCCCCAGGTGGGTTAACTTTCACTTGTACATGGTGACAGTAAAGAAGCAGTGGATGGAAAAGAATCTCACAGCTGAAAAGCTCATTTTGATATTTCTGTTGTGATCACTTCCTTTGGTATCTTCTCTGAGGGCATTAGCTGGTCGCCATGAATCCTTCCAACCCTGGGTTCTCTACACAGTGATTCTGATACCTATTTGCAGGCGTCTGTGGGGTAAGGACATTCTTGCTTCTTCCCTTGTGCCACGTGACGAATGTGGTGACCCAGCTCTCTCTCTGTCTCTCTCTCCCTCTCACACACTCACTACTCACACACAATCCTGAGGAATGACAAAAGAAGGAACAAAGGAGATTCATAAAAAAGTAGGAGACTGATACTGTTCAGCATTTGTTGATCGGTCTCACAGCTATAATGCTAAACCCTCCACCAGATAGTTGCAAATAGATAAACATTATTTTAATTAAAATATTTTCACAGGAGCTCTAGCTGCAGAAAATAAAATATCAGATTTCAATCTTCCTGCTGATGAACAAATTCTGCTCTGACATTCGTGTAATCAAAACAAAACCAAGCAAAAAAATCCCGGAACATATCTAAAAGATCTTGTTACCAAATCTCTTGACTTCCTCTTCCACAATAACAATTCTGTTTTCCTAATTGCCTCAGCTGGAACCCTCCGTGATATCTTTCTTCTCCTTTGTCTCTTCATCCAATCAGATAGGACATTACACGAATTTCTCCCTTAATATCTTCTGAAGCCATTCTATTTTTCTCTTCTGTCTGTCATCATCCTGGTCAGCAATGCAAAGTCTAGATTTCTCACTTTACATCTGGAAACCTCTTCAGCGTGGTGGTCCAGAGGCCTCGCTCTCTCCATTCACATCTAAACACTGCCAGCAGATTCATTTAAAAAGCAAAACACTGCCTGTGACAAGCATCTCTGGTATGCAAAAAACTTTCTACCAAGTTCTCTGGGCTAAGGCCTTGCTGCTGTGTCAGACTCTGCCGGTCCCAGTGGAGACTGTTGGCCACTCTCCTCTGCTTCTCCCCACACTCTTCTGCCCCCAGCCTTGGAATCTGTACTCTGCCCATGCTCTCCTCTCTGCTTCTTTGTGTCCAACATCCCATCTACCATCTAGAGTCACACATAAGGATGGGCGTGTGAACCAATTAGCCCATCGCTCAGACCATCTGAATTGAAAGAGGCTTCTATCTTTTTCTCACTAGACAAAAGCAACCCCCCCCCCCGCAACGGTCACCTCATGTATATTTGTGTGTCCATGCTTTTACTTCATAAGTGTGAATTTGGGAGACAAGACTATGATGACTTACAAGTGTTTTGGGGGGTAAATTATTTTATCACCTTAAGAAATGACATTCTCATTTCCAGGGAATTATAAAAGTAGGTGCATAGCATTTTATGGGTTACTCATATAGGTAGTACTTTAGAAGTGTCCAATATTATTAATCATCTCTGAGATAGGTGAACCAAAACAAACAAGTACATCAAACTTTGTCAAAAAAGAACAAATTGAAACTTAGGAAGAACATGTCATGGGGTCTTGGAGACGTCAGAAGTGTTATCTATTACTACATTGGCACATGTGAGTCATAATTAAAAGTCCCTAACACAGGGGCACCTGGGTGGCTCAGTGGGTTGAGGCTCTGCCTTAGGCTCAGGTCATGATCTCAGGGTCCTGGGATTGAGCCCCGCATCGGGCTCTCTGCTCAACGGGGAGCCTGCTTCCCCCCCTTCTCTCTGCCTGCCTCTCTGCCTACTTGTGATCTCTTGTCTGTCAGATAAATAAATAAAATCTTAAAAAAAAAAAGTCCTTAACACAGATTGCTTGCATTTGTAATAGTATGTGGGACACTAGCTTTTCAAGGACAGTTTTTAAAGATTACACAATCCTGGATAGGCCTATTCTGGGCATCTCACATCAATTCCAAAGAGAACTTTCAAAAAATTGCTTTTATTATCTCACGTAAATTATCCATCTCTTAACGTAGCATGTAACCTAGTAAAAATTACCCCAAGATGATTCCTTTTACACGATAATTTGTACATTTAAATGGAAAAATATTTAATTTTGATCTAAAAATCTTCTCTAACCCTTTTAAGAAAGAAGAATTAGAACCATGTATGAACCATCTCCCAACCCTGAGACCACCAATGGCCCAAAGTAAGGAACATGAAAACAGTGTCAGAAGTCTTCCTGTTTCTTTAATATTATGTAATATAATAATGAATTCTAGCCTCAACAAATAAGGATTTTGAACAGAGTCAATTAATACGAGCCTCTTTAAAATTGGTTATAGACATTTCTGTGCTCTACACTTTGACAAGGTTGGGTTAACTTCCTGCATTTTTACCTTCACTTAATGTAATATTAAATGGTAAGTGAGTCAGAATACAAGTGGGTAAGTACTATGAGTAATCCATCTTTTTTTAAGTTTTGCAGAGCAGGTTTTGAGAGAATGGTGGTTACTTTCAATAACTTTTTTTTTTAACCTAAAAATTATTCTTTACCTTCTTCTTAACATGGGGTGCTGACACCTTACATACTACATTTGCTATGTCTATTTTGGTGGATTGATGGTTGATAATGTAATCTGTAAGGCTCTTTAAGGAAATGACCCATGTGCAACACTGGGGTAGGGACTGTGTGCAAAGCTCAAGGACTATAAAACTTCACCCAGTGGTTGAGAAGATTCCATAGAACAACATCCATCAAGAATGAAGATTGTCTCGAACAGTAAAGGTTAGTTATTATTACTTTGTCAGTAAAGGTTAGTTACTATTACTGCGTTAGTAAAGGTTAGTTACGATTACTATGATTTTAGTTATTATTACTGAAGTTATGTCAGGCTTTGTGAAGTTTCAGTTCCAGACAATCTGGAATTAAGTAAATTTCTCATTTTTTATCTTAATGAACATATTCCGAATCAGTATAATTCTCTCTATAATGTATGGCAACATTTAAAAAAAATAAGATAAATTATGGAGTATGCCAGAAGACAAACATTAAAGCAGTTCTTTAAAGCAATTTTAGTACTATGATTGTTTTCTTTTTCTTTTTCTTTTTCTTTTTCTTTTTCTTTCTTTCTTTTTTTTTTTTTTTTTTTTTAAGTAGGCTCCATGCCCAGCACTGAGCCCAATGCAGGGCTTGAACTCACAACCCTGAGATCAAGACCTGAACTGAGATCATGAGTCAGATACTCAAATGACTGAACCACCCAGGTGCACCACTATGGTTGTTTCTTTTCTTTTCTTTTCTTTTCTTTTTTTTTTTTAATTTTATTTATTTATTTGACAGAGAGAGAGAGATCAAGATCACAAGTAGGCAGAGAGGCAAGCAGAGAGGGAGGGGGAAGCAGGCTCCCCGCCAAGCAGGGAGCCCGATGTGGGGCTCGATCCCAGGACTCTCAGATCACGACCTGAGCTGAAGGCAGAGGCTTAACCCACTGAGCCACCCAGGTGCCCTACTATGGTTGTTTCTTGATGGAGTTTTTGAACCATGCCCTCCAAACCCACTTAACTCTAAATTATGCTCAGTTTAATCTTAAATGAGATTATTCTTAGATAGAATTATTACCATGAGGTGACACTGTATGCT
Organism: Lontra canadensis; assembly: GCF_010015895.1. Lineage (NCBI taxonomy): Eukaryota > Metazoa > Chordata > Mammalia > Carnivora > Mustelidae > Lontra > Lontra canadensis. The sequence continues at coordinate 6,785,225 of NW_022631066.1, forward strand.
AAGTAAAAGACCTCAGAGTTCTGATTTTCTTAGTCCTTTTACTGAAACACAGCATACCTATTGGAAAGCACACAAATCATGAGTCTATGTAACATGCTCATTGTATTTTTACATAATGAACACACGTTTGCATCCCCACTACTCAGATCAAGAAAACACTTTTCGCACCTTAGAAGATTCCAAAGTCCTCCCTGACTTTCACAAACCACCATCAAAAAAAAAAAAAAAACCCCAAAACAAAATTTTATCGCCACTCTGTATTAGCTTTCTTTATTCTGAATATAGCATGATATGTCTTTTTTTTTTTTTTTGTATGTTGCTCCTTTATTCGATGTGATGTTTGGAAGCTTTCTACAAGTTGCTGTGTGTAATTACAGGCTATTCATTTTCATTCCTATGTAGTATTTCATTGTATGCAATAATTTATGCAATATGCAATAATTTATCTTTCTTTCCTGTTGTTGATGGACTTTTGGTTGTTTTACGTTGGGGTAATTACAAGGAGTATGTTTGTGAGCATCCTCTGCATGTCTTTTATAAACATATGGACATATTTCTGTTGGGTATATAGCTAGGAGAGGAATTTACTGAGTCATAGGACATGACATTCACCTTTAGTAGACAATGTCAAACAGTTTTCCAAAGTGGAGTGCCAATGTGTACTCCCAACAACAGGGAGAGTCCTAACTGCTTCACACCCTTTCCAACCCTTGGTATCATTAATCTTTTTATTTTTAGCCACTCTACAGGGTGTACTGTGTTAAGTTGTCAAGGACTGTAAACACCTGAGATTTTTATCCTATACTAAAAGTCGTCTGTTTACTCCACCTTCACAGGCCTTGGAAAGAGACTTGATATTCCTGGGTCAGAGAGGAAGGACTGTTTATTTCACAGCCATTAGAGTAACCAGAATATCCACATTTCTGCATGGGTTCTCTGAGCCCCAGATCCTGCAGAGCAATGCAAAGAAAGCCAGATAGGACCTGCATGAGTAGTGAGCTACATTATAGGAGAGGAAGCCTGTGTTAGGGAACCTAAATCTTTTATAGTGGGCAGTTTAAGCTGGCCTGTTTTTCCCCCAAAAGAGACACTATTTCCATCTTCCACGTCTGTGCACTATGCCAACATCTTTGAAAAGGTAGTCTGGAAAGAAAACCAGACTCTCAAAGCAGAGTATTACCTCTCTTTGCAAGACATGCACGAACACAAGAGACTTACGGAGAATTATCTTTCAGCGACAGTGATAGTACATTTTGGTTTTCATGTACTCTTCACTGATCATGAAGATCCACACCTTTTCATAATCTTTGGCCATTTGTATATCCTCTTTTAAAAATTGCATATTCAAGTAATTTTCTTCAGGACCTTTGACTAGCTTGGATCTTCACCATGAATCTGGGAGAAGCTCTAGTGGTTTTCTATTTGTAATTTTATATCCTTGTTTAACTTAAGATAATTCGAATTGCGTAACTGGCAGGCCCTAAATACCGGGGTCCACCTCCAGTTGCCAGTTCACCCTTTTATCTTCTAGGCAGCAATGTTTCTCCTTTGTGGGTTAAGAGTCTGCTTTCTACCAGCTGGTATCCTATGATTGCCCACAGTTTCCGCTTCCTCATGATCTCAGCTCTCAAGCCTATGATGGCTTCCCTGACCACTCTTGCTTTCATCATGACTTCAGATTTTCCCATATTAGTAAGTAGTCAAACTACCTACCTCATTTGTTTCCCCAGTAAAACTACGAGAGTAGGATAAGAATTGGCCCATGTTGTCCTTTTGTACCAGACCCCATTTTAAATCATCGATCAACCTCTGAAATGATTGCCCTGTCTAGGTGTCTATGCCAGATACAGCAGGGTCCCCCAGAGCATAGCACCACTGCCTGCTTTCACAACAGGAGCTCCTTCTGCTATTTCTAATACACACATAGTATCCAAAGTTAATTCAAAAGTGAGTCTCAGCTTCTGGGTGAAAGCTTAGAGACTGAAATATAGCACCTGCAAGCCCCATGGCATATAGTACATGAAGGTATGGCAAGAATCCATAACTTTTAAATATGGAAGAGAAAATTCCAGGTCCATAGATGTCTGGCATTAGCTTGTATTCTCTGAGCCAATTGCTGGTCTCAGAATCCCTGAACTAGGGAAATCTTAAAATAGCCCTGGATCAACTCTTCTGCGAAATCCATGGCTAATCCTGTATTCTTGAAATGGAGGGACCAGGAGGAATGACGACTTTTCCCAGAACAGTCAGATTTACAGTGTGTGCCATTTATTACCGGGCCCAGAGTCATCGAACAGGTGAGACATACCAATTTTTTACTAAATTATTCCAATGGTAGTTTAGGGGTGGTCTGATTTGTTTCATTATTAGAGATTTAATTTTTTTAATAGATTTTGATCATGAAGATACTTCATTACTAGAAAATATTAGGAGAGGAGTTTAGAATGTGTTTCTATACTAAGTTCTCACCAGTGTTTAGAACAGGCTCTTTAGACATGAAATAGAAAGAGAACTAATTTAGCAACACAAAGTACATTAAAGTTTTATAAGGAAAATAAAAAGTTTGTCCCACAGAGGAAATCAGTCCCTGTGTGTGTGTGGGTGGAAAGACAGTTGGGAACGTAGGGACAGAGCCAAAGAGAGGAAAACATTGCCACATCAGAAGAGAGGGAGAAAAAGTGGGCTGGGAAACAGCCCCCTCCATTAGCAATGAAGTCACCAGAGACAGAGGACTTTGGTTGATTCACAGTTAGGTTACCCTGAAAACTACTCAGCTAATGTAAGGCAGGGACAGGCAACACAGCATTCTCTTCACTGCCTGGCTTTCATCTGTCAGATAATTGAACATTAACATTCCACAATGTTTCACAGGTCTTTCTCTGTCTCTCTGTTTCTGTCTCTCACTGCCTGCCCCACCTCCCACTATGCTTCCCCACCCAACAGCACTGCCATCTTCTTCTTTCCTTACGAACATGTTGGATGAACTAAGGAGATAGACTATAGTATAATATGGTAGAGATAGAAGAGAGAAGGAAGAAGGTATAAGACAAAATGCATTTTTTTCCCCTCTCTACATTAGTGAGAGAGCAAACAAACAATTATATATGCATTCATTGGATGCTGACCATGACCAAAACATGGCGCTAGTTCAGGAAAACAGCTCAATCTCAGTCCTGTTAGTACAGATGAACTTCTGTGTTAGAGCCTATATATCCCCTTCTCAAAGTTGGTGATCTAGGAATCTTCACATTTCTCTCCCATTTCATCTACCTCCAGACCTCCTTTTGGAGCATTCCCACCAGCATACAAACATATTCTCATCTTTTTTTTTTTTTAAAGTTTTATTTATCTATTTTGACAGAGAGAGAGAGAGATCACAAGTAGGCAGAGAGAGAGGGGGAAGCAGGTTCCCCGCTGAGCAGAGAGCCCGATGTGGGGCTCGATCCCAGGACCCTGGGATCACGACCTGAGCCGAAGGTAGAGGCTTTAACCCACTGAGCCACCCAGGTGCCCCAACATACTCTCATCTTAAAACAAACAAGGGGGAGCACCTGGGTGGCTCAGTCGTTAAGTGTCTGCCTTTGGCTCAGGTCATGATCTTCAGGGTCCTGGGATCGAGCCCCGCATCGGGCTCTCTGCTCAGTGGGAGTCTGCTTCTCCCTTTCCCACTCCCCTGCTGTGCTCCCTCTCTTGCTGTCTCTCTCTCTCTGTCAAATAAATAAATAAAATCTTAAAAAAAAAAAACCAAGGGAACAAACAGAACCAATAAGTTCCTCTCAACTCACTTCCTCCAATTCCAGTTTCCAAACAATTTCTCTGCTCCCTTCAGTCAGCTTCCTTGAAAGGTCTGCTGAGAGCCACTGTTATCAATTTTTCTCTTTCCATTCTCTCTTCAGCCCTTTCTAGTTAGGTCTCTTCTCCCTCCATTCTATGGAAATTGCTCTTGTGGGTCAGTCCTCATCTTATGATCAGTTTTTAACATAGTTAATCATCACGTGTGACTTCTAGGATGCTGTCTTTGGTTTCTCCATACTTTGCCTCATCAGTGTCCTCTGCTTATTTGTTCTTGTGTCCTGACCGGTTAATGGAGGGGGTATCACATCCCCTTTTTTTCACTCTTTATACCCACTCCAGTTACATGGCTGTGTATCTATGCACTAAAGATGCCCATTTTTTTTTTTTTTTTTCCAATTGAGACTCCTCTCCCATACTGATTCAAATACCCAAAAGTCTACCGGCTGTATCTCTTGGATGTTGAAGAGCTATCTCTAAATCATTATGTCCAAAACTGTGATACCAATAACTCTCACACTTAGTCCATCCAATGTATTTCTTACATCAGTTCTTAGAAAGTTTGCCCTTCCAGTTGCTCAGACCCAAATCCTGATAGTCCTTTCTCAAATTCCTGCTGACTTTGAATTTTTTCAATTATGAAATCCTACTATCTGGTCCTAGCAACAATCATCACATCTCAATTATTATGATAGCTTCCTAACAGGCTTCCCTGTTCCTTATCTGTGTATCCTTATAGTCAGTGCTCCACAGAGCAGCCTGAGCAATCCTTCCAAAATGTAAGTCAAATGGTGTCAGTCTGTCACTGAATACCCTGAAGTGGCTTTGCATTTCACGTAAGTAAGACCCAAAGCCTTGTCGACTCCCAGATACTATATGATATGGTTCCCATCACTTCCATAACCTTCTCTCTGGCTCTGCTTTCCTCATTTTCTCTATTCTAGCCAAACCAACTTTCTTCCTCTTTCTCCAAAATTCTAGGGAGATCCAGCCTTGGAGTCTATACCATGATGTGATTGTGTCATCTTTGTGTATGCTCTTTCCCCAGGGATACCCAGGGCTATCTCCTCCATCTCTTTCCATGTTTCCTTGAATCTCACCTCAACCTTCTTTATGCAATCTGAAACTGCCATCTGCACCCCTGCATACCCCAGATCCCGCTACATTGCCATTTTTCTGTAACGCACAACCTTCTTAGCTAGTCCGATTTACTCGTTTAGAATGCTGTTGTTTATTGTTTGTATCTTTTCCAGAATGCATGCTCCCTGATGGGCCCAACTTTCTATCCATTTTGTTCACCGATGACTCCCAAGCACTTCAAACACAGCCTAGCATGTCGTCAAAGCTCAATCATCATTCACCGAATTAGAGATTCTCATTTGTAAGGGGCTTACATTCTGGTGGGAGGGGATATACAGGCACAATTAGTGTGTCCAAGGTTATATAAGGAAGCAGAAAAAAGAGTAATTTACTTTGTTGGTTGTGGTGGGGGGTTGGTGAGCATTTCAGAAAAATGCAAAATGTGTTTTTCACCTGAATCTCAAAGGATGACTAGGTGAGGTTGAAAAGTTGGACTGGAAACCCAAAGGGCAAAGCAAAGTAGAGAATTCATCATGTATGAATTTATAAGGTATATTGGTATGAGAGAGGCCAAAAAATGAAGCTAAAGAATGTATAGCCTCTGTTATCTTTATTATTTTCACTCCCCCACAGCACTGCCTTCTATCATCTTTTTTGTTTCTTTGTGTTTTCTTCTGCATAGACATTGAACTTGATTGTGTTGACTGTTTAAAACTATACTTCTTTAATTGAGGAAGTACAGAGAGACCAAAATTTACTGCATGTGGTAAGACCAGGAAGACGCCCAGAGGGAAAGATCCACAAAGGTGGATGAGGTTGGGGGTGATGGTAGGGATAGAGCCAAAAACAGGAAGAGGGAGAAGCTGGTGAAATTTTGAGCAGCTGCCATGAAGACTGGAGCTTTAGAAAGAAAATATTTCTCTGAGTTGTGCAAAGTGTTCCCTTTCTCCACCAGAAAACTTCAGTAAAAAACAACATGGTGTCCATGCTTTTTGGAGTTAATTTGTGTTGGTTTTCATTGAAACACTGCTAAGCACTCCAACAAAGAAACAGCAGGTGATTTGGAGGCAGACCTGGCAGCTGAGTTGACTTCGAAGATGAAGTTCAGAACAACTCTGAGGTTATTAAGGTAGATAATTTGGGTAGATGACACTACTGGCCAAGAAAAGACCTCAGGAGGAGAATGTTGGCAGCTAAGAGGGGGGCTTAAAAGAATATGCCCATATTTAAAAATGTTGACTTTGAAAATGTTAGGGGATATTCGAGGGAGATGCCCAGTGAGCCACTGAACTACAAATCTAATGCTCAGGACAGCTGGAGGTAGACAGTTGGGTGCCCTCACCAGACATGTGAGGGTTGAAACCATAGGCATGGATGTGATCATCTAGGGGCAGTATAGAGAGAGAAACAACAGACCCAAGGACTGATCAAAGTGGGGGTGGGCAGGACAAATGGAGGCAGCACAAACAGCAGTGTAAAAACCAAAGGATACCCAGGAACTGTGCCATGGAAACAAAAGAGAAGTCCCGAGATTATTTCCATCTCTATCTGTCTCTCTCTCTCTCACACACACACACACACACACACACGTGCGCGCTCCTTTTATGATCAAATGAGGTCCAGAGTCTACGCTGTGAAATGTTGAGAGGGAGCACTGCCCACTTTCACCTCCTCACACAATGCCTTCTTAGCGTTTTAGCTAACCCCAGAACACTTGATCCTGAGCAGGAGCAAGGAAATAATAGCAACAATAAAATACAACCTTTGTTAAGGACCAGTTCCTGAACTAAGGTTTGACCAAGAATATCTCTTCAGATCCTCATGACAACTCTACGGGAGCCTCAAAATTTCTACTAAACATGCAAAAGTATAGGCACAAATACTTAAATCATGTCCAAAGATCAAAGATCTGAGCAAGTGGCCAAACTGGGATTGAAATCCCAGAACATCTGGGTTGGTCCCTGCTTTGCATTCCACCTCAATGAGTTGTTGCATTTTGAGTATTCCAGCAGATGAAAACAACGAAGAATTACACCGAATTATTTCTTTGCAAGAAAGCTAAAGATCTAAAGCAAAATTTCGAAACCTACAGTGACAGAAGAAGGCAATGCTGGCAATTAAGAATAAACCTGAGTGTAATGAAAGAGATTTTAAAACACAAGCAGATTAGGGAGGGGTCGCGTAATATAAATAATCCCAAGTGTCGGGGAATATTTATTTATTTTATTGAGACATAGAGATACAAACATTTGAAAAGCACTCAGAAAAGAAAGCTGGCCTTCATTCCTATCCTGTAGATCATTTCTAACTGGCTTCCTCTCTTGCCCTTGTTAAACTCCTAATCCAGATAAATGTTTAGTCATTTTACTTTATCAGAGAATGTCCAAGTACCTGTGCTTAAGCGTTCACTTCATGCCCAAAAAAGGATCACATTTCCTGTGTTATGCTGGCTATTTCTGATAGCGGAATCTTCAGATACGTTCCTTGCAGGTCCCATGATCTAAGTCTGTTTTTAGAAGAACATTTTTCAACTTAAATAAATTAAGAGCAATTTAACTTCATTTGTTATTAAAGATTCTGAGTTTTTTTTTTTTCAGGACCCAAACTTCACTCTATTTATAAGATTTCACCTTTCAAGACTAAATTGAGTTGTGAATTTATGGGTTATCCTTAAATATACTAAATTTGCTACTGAGTATCCCCAACCTGATAGGGTGAAACACAGTGAGTGGTGGGAAGGCCAGTAATTATAAAATCCTCTATTTTCCAGATCACAAGATATCTAAAAATGGTTCGACTTTTTATGGTGTTGATAATATTTTAGTTTCTCGTCAAATAGAAACCCATCTAAGAAATAGATTGAGGTAGTTTGGCTAATTTTCAAATGTCTGACTCTGAACGTCAACCTTTTCCACTCTTTACTTTCTTACAAAACCATAACAGATAACAACTCTGAAAGATGCACTTTGAAAAATCCAAAAAAAGAATGGAGAAAAGGCCACTCCCCTACCCTTGCACTCCATCAGTCAACTCTGACTGTGAAAGCAGATAAAAGGAGGGCTGAGTGACATCTGGTCCTTGTCAATAAGGGTGGGTGCTAGAATGGGGGGCACATTTGGCAGGAAATCAAGAAAGTGGGCTTCGTTTCTGGACTTGCTCAATGTGTTATTGTGTGACCTTGCACGAGTAATAGCCCTTGGTTCTACAAGGCACAGAAAGAAATGTACTTATCCATTTAACCATTCCTTCAGGAAACATTCACCCACTATACCCCAAGTACAGTGCTAGAAGTCAGTGATAAGTTTGAGTTGGTTGCTGGTCGACCTCTATCCAAACACAACTTCTCCCACACAGAGTAAGCCTTTTTTCTGTCTCAGCCTCCACTTCGATGGCAGATCCCCCCAGTATCTGAGCTCAATTGCTGACAAACAGCAAAAGGAGTACTACTATATCCCAGTGGAAACCTTTCTCTAATTGTAAAAATCAACAATGAAATGAATACTTTAGGTTACCACAAGCGCATTGCATTTTTTTCTTCAATTCCTGCTTTCCCTGATAGTTTTACTTATTTTCCAGAGTAGGGAGGACAAGAATGGCTGTCACAGAGAACATGACAAAATTTAAAACTCAGAGGACTAATTATGAGTGTTGAGCAGGCACAGTAGTAGCTTTTCTCATTAAGTTGGAAACTATTGAGTTTTAACTCAAGTAAAATCTGGAACAAGAGGAAAAATTCCAATATAAAATTCTTATGAAGAGGTAGCTATAGCGATCTCAAAGCCATGGACATGCTAAATCAAGACAGAACAAAATAAAAAAGCCAGGGTGGGTTAGGTGAGCATATTCTATCCAAGTACAAAAGCAAACCAGGTTGAACTAAACAGTGGTTAACGCCAGCTGGTTATCAGTGAGAAAAGATACCTAGCTACTACCTTCTTTTAGACTTGTTTTAAATTGTTTCATAAATAGTTTGTAGATAGTTTATAAATTGAAAATAATTTTAAGATTTATTTATTTAAGACAGAGGGAGAGAGAGAGCAGGGGGAGAGGGAAAGGGAGTCAAGCAGACTCCCCACTGAGAACGAAGTCTACCTTGGGGCTCGATCCCAAGACCCAGAGATCATGACATGAGCTGAAATCAAGGGTTGGATGCTCAACTGACTGAGCCACCCAGGCACCCTGAAAAAAAATTTTTTTTTTTTTAGATTTTATTTATTTATTTGACAGACAAAGATCACAAGCAGGCAGAGAGGCAGACAGAGAGAGAGGAGGAAGCAGGTTCCCTGCTGAGCAGAGAGCCTGACGTGGGACTTGATCCCAGGACCCTGAGATCATGACCTGAGCTGAAGGCAGTGGCTTAACCACTGAGCCACCCAGGCGCCCCCTGAAAAAATTTTTTTAATTGAATTCTATTATCATAGAATAAGGGCAACAGAATGGAAAATTGTGGGATTTCTTTGACTCAGGTGCCTTTGGACGAAGATCCAAATAGCAGTTACCCTAACTTCAGAAAAGTGAAATAACCAGCCCCTGGGATACTCTTGCAGTCCCAAACCTGCAAAGTGTAGTTAAAGGTGAAGGTTCCTCTCTCAGTCACCATCGCAGACATCTGCTCACCTTCAGAGTCACGACCCTTACTCCAACCCCACATGAGTCACCTGTATCCTTAGATTTACCTCAAAAGCCTCTGAGTTAAATTATGGTCATGCTTTTGCTCTAATTGCAAATGACTAGTTTGTTATCCTTTAAATTTTAACCGACCAAATCATAGACCTAGTGTGCTTTGTTCACTGAGGAATATTGGTCAGAAAGTACAGAATATCAAAGATACTAGAAACTGGGTTGCTGTTCTAGATATGTCTGAATGATTTGGAATGTCTCTGTAACTGTGGACTAAAACATTGGGCCTAAAGATTCACTGCATTTTATCTACATATCCAAACTGTTGGACAGTCATCCTTAAGCATTAATCTTGCAAACAACGAAAAGACCTACGCCCGAAGGAAATACAAAGTGTCGCAAATCCAAGACGCCAAACATTTGTGATAAGTACATCAAGACCGGGATACGATCTTCTCATACCAATAGAAAGAGTATGATCTACAATCACCATCAAGAAGACCAGCAAACAGCGTCATTACCCACATGTGGACATTTTCACCTCCTGCCATAATTACTGGTTTGCCAGGCCATCTTTAGAGCAGATCTAAGATTTGTTCATTGTCATATTCCCAGTGCCTATATTGCCTGGCAAAGAGTGAGAGATCCTTGGGTGTTATAGAAGTAGCATTTTTGGGATGGATTTATGGATTATATTGGAAGAGCTATATTCAGTGGTCAGAGAGCCCAGGAAGGATGTTGAAGTTCCCCTTCCAAAAATCCTTTCATTTTGTCTATCAACAAGTATCGGCCAGGCCAGCAGAGGGCAGTGTGACAAACTATGGAACGGGTTTCATGGAGGACGGAATGATGAAAGACCGCCAGAGAGCAAGAGGTTGTTGGTGTCTGAAACCTTCAGGTTCTTGTCATCTGCCTGGTGCAGAATATTACCATCACTCCTCTTTCTTGAAAAGTAGTTTGACGCAGGGTGCTGGCATGCTTTTGTATGACCAGTAGGGGGTTTGGGAGAGAACCCCTGGTTTCTGGGTGAATGTCCCAGTCAAGGAGAGGGGATCACTTCCCCAAAGTGACTTGGTTTCCTCAAGACCATGAGATGCACATACAAAGAGCCATGACCGATCAACATATTGTCATACGGCTTTTTAACAGAAAGCATTCCCCAGGTTCTAAAGAGAGATTTCATGCTCGTGAAAACAGGACCAAAAATAGAAGTTACTTCAAACAATCCTGAATGATTTAGTGTGTTTCTGACAAGGGGAAAGACAAAGGGCATTTATTTTGCCTGCCACGAACACCAGAAGACACTAACATTATTTTTGGCAACAAGGAAGAAAATGCAAATCATCGTCATAGTTCATCCCCAAACCCTGCATGCCCATTCATTTTCTAGAACATGTGGAAGTATTTTGACCATTCTTCTTGGAGTGAAGTACCAAAGGTGATTCTGAAACAACACTTTAATAATCTTGAAATCTCATTTTAATAATTAGGGAAATGTTAAAAGTATGGCTTGTTGGAGACAATGTACTTTTGAGAATGCTCCTTAGCACCCTCAATACCATAAACATTTATTTCTTATCTACAGCATGCGACACACTCAGTCTCATTTGTTACTGCCTTCAAGGAATTCTATTTTCTTAACACCAAGATTGAGTGTACAGAAAACAGAAGTTTAGCTGATGGAGTCCACTGTCACCTTCTTCCTCTCTCAAGTTCTGACTGTCCCTGGCACTTAAAAAAAGTAATTTCAACAACATTTATGGATTCCTTACTAAGGGCCTGGCCTTGGGAAGTGCATAGAAGAAGGTTGGAATTTGTTCAGCCTTAGGGAAATTCTGCAAAATTGGGGGCTAAGAGTTAGGAGGTACTGTCTAAAGTTGTTCTACCACAATGTGGAGTACATTGTGATGGTATACTTTATATTTCAACTTGACTGGGCCACATGGATATGGTCAAACATTATTCTGGGTGTGTCTGCAAGGCTGTTTCTGGATGAGACTACCATTTGAATCCGTGGACTGAGTAAAGAAGATTGCCCTCCCTAATGTGGGTGGGCCTCATCAAATCAGTTGAAGACCTGAATAGAACAAAAGGGCTGACTCTCCCCTGAATAAGAGGGAACTTAGAGTGCCTGGGTGGCTCAGTTGGTTGAGCCACTGCCTTCAGTTCAGGTCATGATCCCAGCCAGGATCAAGTCCCATGTCGGGCTCCCGGCTCTGTGGGAAGTCTTCTTCTCCTCAGACCTTCTCCCCTCTCATGCTCTCTCTCACTCTCTCACTCTCTCAAATAAATAAATAAAATCTTAAAAAAAAAAAAAAGAGGGAACTCCTTCTGCCTGACTTGCCTTTGAGCGAGGACATCATCCCCCCCACTTTTTTTCCTGCCTTTGGGTTTACACTGAAATATTTGCTCTTTTTGAATCTCAACCCTGTTGACTTTTGGACTAGAATTGCACTATTGACTTTCCTAGGTTTTCAGCTTGCTCACTCACCTTGCAGATCTTGGGATTTACCTGTTTTCATAATCACATGAGTCAATTCCTTATGATAAATACCACACCCTTCTATGTATTCAAATAAACATACATGCTATTGGTTCTGTTTCTCTGGAAAACCCTAATACATATACCTAGGCCCAGACTGGACAAGTAACCCATTCACTACGAACCCAGGGAACTCAGCATTCCAATTCCAATTCAGATGGAAATTGATCAAGGGAATGACTTGGGAAGAACAGGATGAAGTTTTCTTCCTGTAATCACCATAATGAACTTATTTTAATAATTAAAAAAAACTTAATAATTAAAATAACTTATTTTAATAATAAAAAATAATTAATAAAATAATTATTTTAATAATAAATTTAATAATTTAATAATAAATAAATAAACAATTTAATAATTATTTAAATAATTTAATATTTAAATAATAATAAATAATAAATATTTAATTTAATAATTTTAAAATAATTAATAATAATAATTGCCATGTACAAAAACCCAAATCTATCTCCAGAGTTCATCCATAAAATATAAAAGAGATTTTTCTCTATTAAAAAATAAAAGGATTTGAAAGGAAGTCAATCTGGCTTTAGCAGCTTGTTTCTTTTTTTTTTATATAAAAGATTTTATTTATTTGACAGACAGAGATCACAAGTAGGCGGAGAGGCAGGCAGAGAGAGAGGGAAGCAGGCTCCCTGCTGAGCAGAGAGCCCAATGTGGGGCTCGATCCTAGGACCCTGGGACCATGACCTGAGCTGAATGCAGAGGCTTCAACCCACTGAGGCACCCAGGCGCCCCTCCTTTTGGTTTTTAAACCAGCACAGATTTTTAACAGGTTGATGGTCTTATCTTTTTGTTTAGTATAGAGAAAATTGGATCTTAGTTCAAGCAGTGGAGTGGGAAAATTGGCAGAGTGAATGTACTCCACAAAATTTGCATACGTTCCCAGAGTTGACTATGCCCAGCCCCCAAGTCAGTTCTATCATGCCCCTTCCCCTCACCCCCATTAGGTTGCCTGGAACAGAACTTTGGCTTGACATCTAAAGGACAGTGTGTGTGTGTGTGTGTGTTGGGGGGGGTGTATGCTGAAGCAAATGTTTTTTTTTTTTTTTTCTTTTCTTTTTCATTCAGGAGTATCCCTAAAGAATCACTAAAGACACAGAATTATCTTAGCACTTACATTCACTCTGCTTATTACTGGAAAGGACACAATGTTATTCCAGTTCCTGATGCTTATTTTATGTTCTTTAATTTTTTAAATTTTTTTTAAAGATTTTATTTATTTGACAGACAGAGATCACAAGTAGGCAGAGAGGCAGGCAGAGAGAGAGAGGGAAGCAGGCTCCCTGCTGAGCAGAGAGCCTAATGTGGGGCTCGATCCCAGGACCCTGGGATCATGACCTGAGCTGAAGGCAGAGGCTTTAACCTACTGAGCCACCCAGGCACCCCTTTATGTTCTTTTAGAAGAGACAAATCTTTATTATTATTATTTTTTAAAAAATCATCTTTTTTTCTGAGATATTCTAGCTTTCTAAACTTTTCTGGTAAAGTCAAAGTACTCTAGCAATAATTTCAGATACTAGGATACTCTCCAACAATTTATAACTTTGAGGAATATATGAACAGAAAGGACAACATATAGATGGTGGTATGATGAGTTCTGGCATTAGATAGACCTGGATTTTAACACTATTGTTTACTATGTGCTCTTGAGCAGGCTTCTTAATGTCTGTGACCCTCAGCTTCCTCTTCTGTACAATGGGTTTATGATACTACATGCCTCACAGAGTTGTCACAAGAAAGAACTGAAGTAATGCTTCTATGTGTTTAGTATAGAAATGGACATGTAGCAAGTTTTCAGAAGAGTTCGTAAACAGTCATGCTTACAAAATAAGACTTAAATACAGTGAAAATTAGACATTATAAAATATAATAATCTGGCATTGTATATGGTGTTCCCCAATATCGCCTTAACTTCAGAAGTCACAAGCTGCATTTCCAAAGCTTAGGTCAAGTACTTGGTGTCTGTACTTGACAAAGAAATTTAGCTTTGTCATAAACAATAATATTTGTGAAATCACAGGTTTAATGTGTTGGTTTGATTTTTTCTAATGAGCAACAGAAAACTAAAACTGTTAAAAATTTTGTCTGTATGTCCCTTGGAACCATCTCATACCTCCCCCATGGTCCACATATCACATTTTAGGAACAAAGGGATAACAAGTAACCTGGTATAAGGACAAACAGATAAAGATAAACTGAGGAAGGCTTTGTGGAAAGGAAGATTAGAGTAGGTGCTTGAGGATAAATAATCAGAAGCCTTGTACAAGAAACAATTGTTGAGTGAACTAATCTGGTATCACCTGGTCCATTAGACTTCTGTGTATCAGTGAGGCAAGGTCACGGAACACAAATGTGTATGGACATTCTTGACTTGATTTGTGGTCCCCTGGCTAATCAGAGACACATACACAAAAAACCTACAGACATTTTACTCTAACCTTTTATGTGGGATCGCTAAAAATGGAACAAAACAAAACAAAAACCTTTAGCACCTAATTATTTGCATAAATGCCATCCAACTCTGCCACTTTCTGGATGTGTGTCCTGGGCAAATTATTTTCTTTCTAAGTTTTTTCTTCATCTGTAAAATGGAGATAATATTTGCTTCACAAGTTATTGTCGGGATTAAAGGAGATAACACATGTGAAGTCTTACTCATGGTGCTGCCAAGTTCTCAAGAAATGGTGGCTGTTATTATTATTATATTATTATTATTATTATTATTATTATAGTTTTGACAACTAAGTGCCAAGAAAAATAAGAGCAATTCTCTATCTGGCAGAGGAAATATTCCTATAGACTCTGTGCAGGTACGTGCAGATAAGTCTAAGACAACTTAGTTGCCTCTGAAAGAAGCACACAGTAGTTAATCTTCACATTTCTGATGATCCATGAAACATGAGATCCTGGGCACACTCTCTTTTCTAGAGGACCCTAGGAACTTTCAAATGGAATTTTGCTAGAACATGGGATGAGTCAAAAGAGTATGTTTGTCTGTGCTTTATACCCTGGGGATTCACTTAGTTATTATAATAGAAGTGCTAGTCATTGGAGAAAGGAGCAAGGTGTGGTTTCCTGCAAGTTCTAAGGAACTAAGAAATCTGCAAGCAATACAGGTGACTTAAAGGAGCTTATGGAACAAGCGCGAGGGGACTCAATTATGCTGTTTCCATCTGTCAGCTGTAGTAAAAGAGCAGTCATATTCGTGACTTGGTTTTGCTGCTTTTCCAATTTGCACGAACTACCATAACCATCAACAGTCACTTCAAGGGAATCGATCAGAACCAAGAGAGTAAGACCTTAAAGTCGGAGAAAATCCACATGTGCAAATATGGTTTAACAGAAAGAGTATTTTACGAATATGTTAAAAAATAACAATTTCTTAGTATCTCTAGAGCTTCTCTCTCTGAAGAACTCAAAGTATTTTACAAAAAAAGAAATATTCCTGTAAAATGGGTATGAGGATAGAACTGTTTTTGCAAAGGAGAGCATTGAGGTGAATTTCTGCCATCTTTACCTCCTTCCCAAGTTTAATAGTTTGAGCATTACGTTGCCTATAACAACTGTTTAAATTGAAACAACCTGAAATATTATTTCAGGGCATGGACAAAAGACTGTCAGCTCTTGAATGGGGTCAGAGCAACTTCTGTCACCTGTCCTCTGAAGCCAGAAAGCACTCCATCTTGGGCTTGGACTCACCTTTTTGGTGACTCCTCCCACAAAAATCTGACTTAACCTTCCATTTTCTTCTCTCTTCTTTCTAAAACAACCCCATCCGGCATATGCCCGTGACCTCAAGTCACTCATTTATACACAGATAAATGAGTAGTATGCAGAGTCAATTAATATCACAGTTTGAGAGTGTTTGATGGATGGACAATCAGGGGCCCCCACAGTGCCAGCGGGCTGAGCTGTTTTATACCGTCCCAAATCAGGCGGTAGAGTGACCTTCCAAGAAGTGTTGAAGTGAAGGATGAATGGAATTGAAACACTGCGGGCTCTGGGTCATGCCTGAGAATCCTTTTAAAATGTGACCTGCTCGTTGAACATTCTGGAAATTCTTTTCCCGGCCTTGGCTTTGATGCCATTCTCTGACAGAGCAATGTGTTTACAGATAGTACTATGAAGAGAAGAGGAATGTTACCAGAGCCATGGCATTAGGCTAGATAAGTCAAAATAACAGGAAAATGATTAGGGATGAAAAGCTCACACTGAGTCATCCTCACTGATGAGGAGGAGGCATTATTCCCACTACAGGCTGTTTTGTGGGTAGGAGTCAACCAGATGACTGGTTGTGGGGGGTGACAGAGCCTTGAGGCTGAGTCTACCTGCCACAGACAAATCCAGAATGTACTGGTATTGAAGAATGAGCACAATAGACAGCCCTTACTCCCCCTTTGTCATGATTCTTTTTTTTTTTTCTTTTTAAGATTTTATTTATTTGACGGGGGTGGGGGGCAGAAGCAGGGGGAGTGGGAGAGGGAGAAGTAGGTTTCCTGCTGAGCAAAGAGCCTGATGCGGGGCTTGATCCCAGGACTCTGGGATCATGACCTGAGCCGAAGGCAGAGGCTTAATGACTGAGACACCCAGGAGCCCCAATTGTTGTGACCCTTTAACATAGATGGTTATGATTCCAGGAGCTCGGCATCTTTGTCAGAGAGTTGGCCAATAACCAATGGAGGACAGACTGCTGGCAGTCTTCTGACAGACAGGATTCTGCTGTCACTGCAATAGGGTCAAAAGTGGTTAGAGAACAGGAAACCAAGTCCATTGATCCTGAGAACCGACCACACATCTGTCCCTGGACGGACGCAAACCTAACTAAAGAAAGAAAGGGAAATCCAAGCCCCACATCCTTTATTATCTTCATTATGTCCCTAAAAAAAACTGCTTGGAAATCTCATCTTTCCTTTTTCTAAAATGTTTCTGTAGCCTGTCAGATTTAGTTCATTCTCCAACTGCCTGTCTCAGAGAAAAGGGAAATCACACTGACTATCCACCCTACGCCAAGTAGCAGGAATTATCTTTGTTTCCCTGCCTACCTACCATTCAGCAGCCTCTAAGGTAAGCATTGCTGTCTCAGCATTTCATTTTTGAGAAATCTCTATGGGAGTTAAGAATTTACTACATTTTGAAGAAGAGGGATCTTGGATGAAGAGTCAAGTCCGTGTGACCTCACGCTTATCACTTTTATCCACCTACAAGGTCACCTCCGACTCTGGTATTTGTGGCTGAGATTCTTTTCATGAGGGCTTTATACACTTGCCCTAGGGCAACACCGATTTGTGGGGGTAATTCTCAGGGCAGATTGGGTGAGGGCTGCACCAAGAAAAGGAGATGATTACGAAGAGTCAGAAAAAAAACCCTGAGGTTTTCCTGTGCAGAGTAACGCCCTCACCTCTGCCTGTCCAGCACTGCCCTCACTGACACTCCTCAGGGGACGGAGGCTCCTTGGAGAACCACATCCCCCTTGCCTCCCTTTCTGAATATCTTTCTTCCCTTTTCTCCCAGAGGCGTGACATTTTTCATTTGTTTCAAAAAGAAATTTTGGGGGGGCACCTGGGTGGTTCAGTTGGCTGGGCATCTGACTCTGGTTTTAGCTCAGACCATCTCAGGGGCGTGGGAGGAGGTCCCACATCAGCCCGGAGTCTGCTTGAGATTCTCTTTCTCTCCCTCTGTCCAACCCAGCCACCCCCAGACCACCACCCACATGAGTTCTCTCTCTTTCTCAAATGAATAAATAAATCTTAAAAAAAAAAAAAAAGAGAGAGAGATAGAGAGAGAGAGAGAAAGCTTTAGGGGTACCTGGGTGGCTCAGTCAGTTAAGCGTTTGACATCAACTCAGGTCACAACCCCAGGGTCCTGGGATTGAGCCCTCTGTCAAGCTCCTTGCTCTGCAGGGAGTCTGCTTTCCCTCTCTTTCTGTCCTTTCCCCTGCTTGTACTCTCTCTCAAATAAATATAAACAATTTTTTAAAAATTAAAAAAAGAGAAACTTTTCATATTAGATAAATAAAGGATTCTCAGTTACTCTGACAATGTTGGACCCTGGCTGGAAAGCAATGAGTGGTCTGTCCATCCATCTATGGCAGGACTTATTCTGATAAGAAGAGTCCCCAAAGAAAGACAGAAAGATGGATGGATGGATGGGTGGATAGTTAGATAGGTGGACAGATAAATGAATAGACAGATGTAGATGGATATTGATTTTTTTTAAATTTTAGTCCTGAAAATTTGATTAACTTTCAAACACTAATAGAAATCTAAATAAAAATTTGAGGGTGTGCCAAGTTAGTTAAACGTCTGCCTTTTGCTCAGGTCATGATCCCAGGGACCTGGGATTGAGCCCTGCATCGGGCTCCCTGCTCCGAGGGAAGCCTGCTTCTCCCTCTCCCACTCCCCCTGCTTGTGTTCCCTCTCTCGCTGTCTCTCTCTCTCTGTCAAATAAATAAATAAAATCTTAAAAAAAAAAAAAAGAAAGACAGTATGGATATTTCTCAAAAACTTAGAAATGCCACACAATCCAGTAAGTCTGGGCATTTACATAAGGAAAACAAAACACCAATTTGAAAAGATATATGCACCCATCCCTCTGTTCATTGTAGCATTATTTACAATAGCCAAGATATGGAAGCAACTTATGTCCACTCAGAGATGAATGGATAAGAAAGATGTGAGATATTGATATCTATATCAATATATCGATATCGATATATCTATACCATAATACCCTCCAGGTCCATCCATGTTGTCCTGAATGACAAGATGGCTTTCTATGATTATATCTATATCTAGACATATAGATATAGATATAGATATAGATATATATCTATCTATCTCGGGACAACATGGATGGACCTGGAGGGTATTATGGTAAGCAAATTAAGTCAGACAGAGAAAAGCAGATACTATATGATTTTGCTTATATGTGAAATCTAAAAAAACAAAACAAAGCAAATAAACAAAACAGAAAGAGACTCATAAATACAGAGAACAAACGGTAATTGCCATATGGGAGGTTTGGGGGGGGTGGGAAATGGGAGGAATAAAAGGGATTAAGAGATCTAAACATCCGGTTATAAAACCAGTAAGCCATGGGAATAAAAACCACAGCATCGGGAATATAGTCGATGATACTGTAATAACTCTGTATGATGATAGATGGTAACTACACTTACAGTGAGCATTTCATAATGCATATAGATGTTGAATCACGGCTATGCTCTACACCTGAAATGATTATAATGCTATATACCGACTATACTTAACATTAAAAGTTAAAATTTTAAAATTTTATTTTTTTTATTTTTAAAGATTTTTATTTATTTGACAGACAGAGATCACAAGTAGGCAGAGAGACAGGCAGAGAGAGAGGGGGAAGCAGGCTCCCCGGTGAGCAGAGAACCCGATGTGGGGCTCGATCCCAAGACCCTGGGATCATGACCTGAGCTGAAGGTAGAGCCACTGAGCCAGCCAGGCGCCCCTTAAAAATTTTAAAAATTAAAAATTGGAAGTTAAATTGTGATGGTTGTATAAATGTGCAATTGGTACTTGCCGAAGATTTTATTTATTAATAAGTCACCTGGTAAGATGTTACCACTGCTTCAAATAAGAATGTTTAAAAATATATACACAGATTACAAAAGAAATTTACAAATCAAAGTAAAAGTGGTCAATACCGATGGCAATAATCAACAATGTCTCTAAATAATTTGCATTTAAAAAATATTTTATTTAGGGGCATCTGGGTGGCTCAGTGGGCTAAGCCTCTGCCTTTGGCTAAGGTCATGATCTCAGGGTCCTGGGATCAAGCCCTACATCGGGCTCTCTGCTCAGCGGGGAGCCTGCTTCCCCCTCTCTCTCTGCCTGCCTCTCTGCCTGCTTGTGAGCTCTCTTTCTCTCTGTCAAATAAATAAATAAAATCTTTAAAAATATATTTTATTTATTTTAGAGAGAGAGAACTTGCATGCACACAAGTAGGGGGAGGGGTAAAAGGGAGAGGGGAAGAGAGAATCTGGAGCAGACTCCCTGCTAAGCACAGAGCCTGATCCCTGCATGGGGCTCAATCTCCTGACCCTGAGATCACAACCTGAGCTGAAACCAAGAGTCTGATATTTAACTGACTGGGCTGCCCAGGTGCCCTACATAATTTGCATTTTTATGAACAGAATCACTTGTATCACTACTGCTCTTCTACCTTCTGGAGTTGTAACACAGTCCAAGAGACAATGACAGCTGGAAATCATGCAGAAAGATGCTCTGGATATTGAGTAATTTTTTTCCATTATAAAATCTTTCACAGTTCTTCTAGATATCTTTTCCTCCTTCATTCTCCAAAGAAAGTTATTCTAAACATATATTTATTGTAGTTCAGGCTTATTAAAAACTGCAACAATAATGAACAACAGCACAACATAGAAAACCAGGAGATAACTTGGAATTGAATACTGGGTGTCACAGTTACCCCCCAAGTCATTTGTAGCACAGGGACGTTCGTGGTGACTATCCTTCTCTTTGCAGAAAGGTCATCCTCACCAACCTTCACTAGTCTCTCTATCCAGATAATTTCCCTTTCTTAACTACTGGAGGCCAGCCCCTCTCTTTCTCCCATCTGGACTAGCATTTATTTGTAGACTCTAATGGCCTGTTAGGTGTTTTCCCATATAAAGGCCATTTTCCCACTTAAGCAGTGTTCTGTCCTTCTAGGGCAGTCGGTCCCAAACTCTGCTGGCTTTGACAATAAGAGCATTTTTGTCCTACTTACACAAGCCCTTAGGCTCTTTGGGAACATCTTTGGAATCTTCAACACTTAGCACACAGTGAGTCTTCAATAAAAGCCTTTTGTTTTATAATTTAGGTAAATTGAACCAAAAGAGTTGACACTGAACTCAATCCCTCTTTCCTTACATTCTAGATATCAGCTTTGCACGTCAAAATCTGATCTGGCTCGTGATTCAAAGTCTGTTATTCTTAGCAAGGAGAACTCACTCTTGATTAATGTGAAAAAAGATGATCTCTTCCCATCTCAAGGACCCTTTCAGCAGCCCGCCCCTCCCCACCTAACCTGTGGGTGGTGGGTAAGGGTTACACGTGAAACCTGGCTCATAATTTGAAATCATCAGAAGGCTAAAAAATAATTCAAACACAATGCTTGTTTCTTGTTCTTTACATCATTGCTATTTGGTGTATTTCCAGAATGTAATAAGCTTAACACTCAACTCTGTTATTGCAGAAGTTATGCTTTCTATTTCTGTACTTTAAAAAAAAAAAAAGGCACCCACTTAGGGAAAGATGAGTTCATTTACAAGAGAATTGTAGCAAATACAGAGACATTCTTTAAAAAAAAAAAAGATTTTATTTATTTATTTGACAGAGATCACAAGTAGGCAGAGAAGCAGGCATAGAGAGAGGAGGAAGCCGGCTTCCTGCCAAGCAGAGAGCCTGATGCGGGGTCGATCCCAGGACACTGGGATCATATCGTGAGCCAAGGGCAGAGGCTTTAACCCACTGAGCCACCCAGGTGCCCCAAATACAAAGACATTCTTGATAATGAAGTCCAAACTGAAGCCTGGTAAGAAGACCCACTGGGAACCAAGGATAATAATTTGCTTCTAGGTTACAAAAGTGTGTGCCTTCTTTTTCTTTTTTTTCTTTTTCTTTGTCTTTTCTTTCTTTTTTTTTTTTAGGTTGTAAACTCTAATATCTATTGGGGTAGAGGGAGAGATGAAAAATTAAGTATGTAAAGTGGGGCTCCAGAGAGAATATTGTGTAAACACTGACATGAATGGCACTGCAAGGTGAAGGGCAAGTGTGTCCTGTAAAGTCTATAGTTGGTATTTGGCAAATCTATGGTCTACAACTTGGGACTGAACATGCCAGGTGCTCTCCAGATTTTCATGAGCATTCCGAAGGAAGAAAAGGAAAGGGGTGCTATACGCTAGGAATCATCGCCTACCTTTAATCTCCATACCTGTCCTAGAGAACATTCCTTTCATCAATTTGGAGATGGTGAAAAGTTCACTAGCCTGTCCAAGGTCCCACCTTTCAGACCCCAGGCTGGAATACAGGCTCCTGTGATCTGACACCATATACCCTCATTCTATTCTATTTTCTATTATATGCTACAGTTAGAAGATTAAGTTAAGAAGGATATAATCTTCAATGTACTCGGGAATTCAGA
The DNA here is from genome assembly GCF_010015895.1 of Lontra canadensis. NCBI lineage: Eukaryota > Metazoa > Chordata > Mammalia > Carnivora > Mustelidae > Lontra > Lontra canadensis. Next base: position 6,807,459 of record NW_022631066.1, read on the forward strand.
AAACATTATGTTTAAGAATATTTAGAGCATAAAATTGTAGGGAGAAGGAAAAACAAGAAATAATGACCAGTTCTGAAACCAATCAATATAACGGATTTCCTATTTCGTTTCCTTTCATGTGTTTCAATGACCCGAGCTACTCTCCATTCTCGTTGTTAACACTGTTGCCCAAGCTATCATCACCACATTCCTGAAATGCTGTAGCAAATTCTCCCTGGGCTCCAGGACTCAACCAACATGGCTCAAGCCTTCATGCCCCACCAACGCCCACACACTACTCGCCTCTGATGACTGGGCTGTCCTCCCCAAGGCTCTGCTTTTGCTCTCTTTCCAATTACTCCTTCTACCCTGCCCAAGCTCCAGCTTCCCCTGAAGACATCTCAGACTGGCCCATCCCTCAAAGCCTCCCCTCTTCCCTGATTTCCTTTGTATTTTGTGCTCTGCCATGTTAGTTCTATTTCCTTATGTAGGTGATAATCTCTTTGAAGTGACCAAGTCTCAAGACTGGGCAGGTAGCAAGGTCTTCACAGGGGCCAGCACAGTGCTGACCTCACGGCAAGAGGTCAATACAGGTCAATGGACTCATTCATTAATGTCAGAATAGTGACAGAGTCCAAACAGGCTTTGAAAAGTAACTAGGTGCCTTGTGTGAAGGATACAGGGGAAGGAAAAGAAATTTAAAAGGTACTCCCAGTGTTGATCAAATGCAACAATATTTGAAAATGATTTTGGAGCCTCTGACCAAATCTCAAGGATATCAGTATAAAACATCTTAATAAATTCCCCTTTACAATGTTGCTTCTTACAACAGTTAGAGCTTCTTCAGAATTGCTCTTCATCCTCCCAGCCCCACTGTCCTCCTCAGAGTTCCCACCCCCCTCATAGGTACCACCAACCTCAGGTACCACCAACCCACTAAACCTGGATGACGATGGGCCTGCGACAGTCACATGTGTGGTAGACGACAGATGAGAAATGAAGTGCGCAGACCTGAACTTGTTTGTCACTGATTCCATGAGGTACTCATCCAAAGTGGCAGATGGGACATTTGGGCAGCAATCCAGCACCTGCTGGATGGAGACCCAGCCTAGGCTGCCCGAGTTAAGGTCTTCTTGGAAGAACTCAAAGAGTTGATGCTGCCAGTTCAGACAGTCATCATATGAAAAGAGCAAGAGAGAATGCAAATTGCAAATCTGCCCAGGCTCATTTCCCAGGGATTCCAGGGGAACCCTCAGCCAGGACCTTGAAACTCAAAGAGGTGTTGACTTAGCCCCTAATGTGCATTCCCACATGCTTTTGGCAGGGCAGATGGTACAATCATATTCACCTTGTCCCAGTTGTCTCTATATTTACCCACCTGTCAGAAGATCCCGTGTGAGCACTCTCAACCTATCCAATTTCCCATGTCTTGGGTGACCTAAATGGGCTTTGACTCAAGCTTTATTGTGTTCTGTCTCTCCTCTATGCATGATCAGTTCTCACTGCTTAGAGGTTTACCAGTTTCTCCATAAGTGACTTATCTGAGCTTCTTAAACATATAGACTTCCCAATATTATTTTAAAATATTGGGAGGTTTTCCTCTTATAAACCCCCAAAGATTATACTTTCTAAAAAATGAATCCCCAGTGTTTGCTCAGTCCTTTGCTCATTCATTCATTCATTCATTCACTTGTTCATTCAACACATACTTACTGAGCACTTACAACCTGCCAGGCACTGTGCTAGGCTCTAGGGAAACCATTCAATAAGACATAGTCATTTTCCTCAAGGAGCTAACACCGTGTCTATTGAAGGACAAGTTTTCAATTGTCTTATTTTCCTTAATCCTCACTGAAACACAAAGAATCACTCTGATCCCTTCAAATACTACCCCAAAGTAGCTCATAAATTTAAAGCCAACCAGTGGTAATAGATAATTAATTATTATATTTTGCTTATCTTTAAAGAATGGTGACAAGGTAAGGGAATCTCTGAAGGTATCAGGCTAAAATTTGAAGGAAGGAATTTCAGGCTGCCCCCTCCCAACATTTCAAAAAACCAGTCATCCAATCTGATATCTGCATAGGTCCCAAGTCGGAATCCTATCATTTTGGGGAAAATTACTTTATGGGAATCTATATACAACTGCTCCTTTCTACATAAAGCCTTTGTTCTAACTACTCTGTAATTTCTAAAGCTATGATATTTTGTGAAACCCACCCTCAAAATACAGCCTGGGTAAAGCTGCTGATTAAAGGCAAATAGGGATATACTGGGTACAGGGAGACCAGCACATTCTGAAATATTTGGAGATCAGGCCACAAAGCGAAGCACCCTAGTCTTTTCTAAAATGATGACAGCCTTTTATCTACTGGTACTCAGAATCTGTTCAAAAAGGGAGCTTTGAACTCTGCGTTGGGCACGCTTCCCAGGAGTTCCGCAATTTCTCCTCTGGCCACCGGCCAAGTAAGGACAGCTCAAGGAGTCTGGTCTGTGGTTGTCTGAGGTGCTCGGAGAATTCTGACTTCTGATTCTGGGGGTGTCTATCCTGTGTAGACCTCTCTTTTTAGCCAACTGGAGGCTTTTTTTTTTTTTTTTTTCTGAAAACAGTTTTGGCCCATGAACCAGGGTTCGGGTTCCAATTCTCCCACTTTACCTTCCTTAATAGTTAACCAAGACTTAGAGAAAGGAACAGCTGGGCTTCCATGTTAAATTTAGTGCCTGTGATAAGCTGTCCTGCTCCATGGTCAAACATTTCCTTTAAAAACAGAACACATCCTTAAGGTCATGATCACCAAGTACTACCCTGTGAAATTAATGAGCGGTTTCAGCCAAAAATAATGCAGGACTAGGGCCCCTGGTTCCAATGCTGTAGTATTGGCTTTACCAAAAAAGAAAAAAAAAAGACAACTTGAAAAAATTATATATATATATGTGAAATGCCAAACTGAATGATATTAGCTAGGGCATATTGCTATTAAAATCTCAGTATAGCAATGACTTACGTTTTTTGGAAACAATTCCTCACTTCTCAGTGGTTGATCATCTCTTGAAAGTAAGGCATCCCCTTGCAGCTGCTATTTTGTCCCAGTGTCAGACTCTATCCTCAAAGGAGGCCCAGGTCCCCAGAGGATGGTTCTTAGTCAAAAATAGCTTCCCTATATCATCTACCAATTCCCTATTTTGTTGGAATTAATATGCTCATCTTTAAGAAGCAAACAACCTCAGTGGAGAATAAACATAGTGGACTTTTTATCTGTAGCACCCACAAATATAGGGCACCCCACAAATTCAGTTGCTCTGAGGAAAAGGAGGTTTTGAGGGGAGGGTGTGGAAGGGAAAGAGGAAAATGAGAAGGCATTTCTGGAAACGGAATGTAAGGGCTGAGTGCTGAGGCTTTGACCAGTCCCAGGGGAGAATCAGTACACCGGCTTCCTTTCTTCTGGGAAGGGAGAAAGGGGGCATTCAGAGGCAGAAGGGGAGATGAGCCATTTCAGGGCAGAGCCTGTCTGAAATTTTCCTACGCCCCTGGTAGCTGTCATCTCGCTCCATAACACAGCAGGAAGATGTCCTCCCAGATGGTTTTCTCTATGCAGAGAACTTCACCCTTTAAATTCTGTTGACTGATACAGAGCTTCCTAAAGTTCACTGAGAAGATGACTTTTGAGCAAAGGAAGGTCAGGGAGTGTGTACAAGGTGGGTCCCCGGAGCATGGGCTTTCCAGGCAACGGAAGGGGGGCAGGGGGTCTGGAGGGAGCAAGCTTGGCAGGCTCAGGGAGCAGGAAGGAATGGAGAGATCAGGCTGGAGAAGGAAGGTCAGATTTCGGAGAGCACTGGATGTGATGGTCATAGACTGTGATCTGACATAGACTGGAAAAGTTTCTGGCTGCTGTGGTGACAAGAGTCTTTCCTTAGTAACTACTACACATGAGCGGTTGCTTCGGTCTAGTAAATCCCAAATCAGCTTACTCTGCACACACGTTCTTCTTAAGCAACTCCAGAAGGAGTATCTCAAAAGCATCCCAGACTAGGTATAAATCATGTTGTATACTTTGTATTTGAATATCTATTCTTATACAAGTTGACTAAAGTGTTGGAAACACTAAATACCTATCACTTACAAATATCTCATAAAAGCTGGTTGGGCTTTATGTAAATCTGGACAATGAACTGACCTCGATTTCCTTACTTAACAAGTAAAACATTTGAACTAGTACATTCATTCATTCATTTTATCAAATATTTACTAATAACTATTTCTTTTTTTAAAAAAGATTTCATTTATTTATTTGAGAGAGAGAGAGAAAGAACAAGCAGGGGGAGGGACAGAGAGACTAGCAGACTAGACTCCCTGCTGATGGGGGAGCCTATCTTGGGACTTGATCCCAGGATCCTTAGACTATGACCTGAGCTGAAGTCGGTTACTTAACCAACTGAGCCACCCAGGTGCCCTATATTAATAAATATTTCTAATAACAGCAGGGATTATGCTGAGGAAAGATCCTCTTTCTTTTCAAGGAGTTTGTATTCTACTGGTGAGAGACCAGAAGCAGTCTAAAGAAGGAAGTTATATTTTTTGTTTTGATGGGTTGAACTAAGTATATTTTACTTCTGGGGGAAAGGAGCTATAGATAGGGTGATACGGAAGATTCAGGAAAGCAGGAAGGAGATCTGCTCTCTGAGAGGAAGGAGCTCTGGCCCTCAGAGACCAGAGAGAGGGGGGTCAGGTCTTCCTTCATGATAAAATATTTACTAAAGGTCACAGGTTTGTTCCCAGGTTGTAAGGTGAGAGGATTATCACTGAAAAGGCTTCAATTTTCTCTCAGAAGCAGCAGGCAAGGTCACCAGCTAAGCATGAGAGTGCTATTGGGTAGAAAAATCGAGAAAAGCAGTGAAGTCTTGAAATAGCCACTGTGGAGTATGGGACAGTGAGTGCCCAGGGATTTATGCCTCATGGTGCCAGTCTGTGCTTTTGGTGATTTTCGCTCTGAAGTGTTCAAGTGAGGAGAGAATGCAAACAATTCCATTGGTCCAAGGTTGATCCAAAGCATGATGCGAAGATCATTGTTAGAGCAAAGTGGTCAAGACCAGTTGACATGAAGAAGCATCTATTTTGGATGGATGGGAGGTAAGGGGAGGTGGGAGGAGATGGAGGCAGGAGGGAAATTGGGGCAAAGGGATTGGATACCTCATGGAGACAATGGCAGGTGAGGTGGCAATGCCTGAGGGGAAGGTGTAGTCAGAGAGTGCAAGGTTTGGATTTAAGATTTTACAAAAGAGCCAGCTGGAGGGGTCTGATATCTGGGGTCTAGTGAGGAGAGTGGAGTGAGAGAAAGAGGTTGTCTGAGCTCAGGTGACCCAAGAACTGGGTGATGGGAACGTAGGGAGTAAGGCTGCTTACATGGAGTTTGAAGGCAGCTGGAATTCCAGTAGGGTTTTGGGCAGAAAGGATTGTGGTCCCTTGTAGCTCTAACATCATATTATTGGATAATAGGATCTGTAACTAAGAAAATGATGACTTTTAGTGAGGTTCAGTGAGTAATACTAGATAACAATTGGTTAAGGATTCCTTTCTTTTACTGAAAAAACTCAATGTTCGTCTCCAACTGAATATTACTGTGTGTCATGTCATAGTGAAAATGGGGTAAATTCTGATGAAGAAGTCAATCTGACCATGCATTTTTCACCTGTGTGGCTTAATGCCTCCAAGAATCTTCCATTGTTTGTAAAATGGGAACAGCAATATTGACTTCCTGTGATCATTGAGATTTTCATATACTATGCCATATAGGACATGGATCCTAAGAGGATTTGCTTAGTAGCCCCTCCTTCCTTCTCCCCCCTTCAGGTCCTTCCCTGGGGCCATATAAGAGCTGCCACATTAAGAAGTTATGCCTGTGCCTGGACCCAGCTGATTAGTTCCAGGATGGGCACCTCACCCAGGTGAAGCCAACATGCCGCCCTCCAGCATTTTGCACTCCAACCAGAATGAGTATGGTTCATTTCCCTCCCACGCCTGAAATCCTGGGATGCAAAACGCAAAAGGGATTAGGGTTATTATTATTTAAGATTTTATCTGTTTATTTGCAGTGATCACAAGTAGGCAGAGAGGCAGGCAGAGAGACAGGGAAGCAGGCTGCCTGCTGAGCAGAGAGCCTGATGCGGGGCTCGATCCCAGGACTCTGGGATCATGACCTGAGCTGAAGGCAGAGACTTTAACCCACTGAGCCACCCAGGCACCCCTATTATTATTATTATTATTATTATTTTTTTTTTTTTGAGAGAGAGAAATGGAGCTTGTCTGTAGATAAAAGCCAAGATATCCCCTCTTTTGCCTGAATGGCAAAGGTGGCTTCCTTCAAGGTGTCACAGACACAATGTTGGAAAGTTAAATGCAGAGAACCCAACCCAGTTCACATGTTGTACAATTACTTTCATTTTTCTCAAGGTGCTGTCATATAGGAGAGGAATCAGGAGTCAAAGAACCCCTACCAAAGAACCAAACATGCTCCCTGTCCCTCCCCTCTCCATCAAGCCAAACTTTGCTGAACTCCTCCAAAGGAAGACACAATAGCATCAAATAGCTTAAAAGCAGAAGGAAATGAGAGCGGAAGTACAGGGATCTGCAAGAGCCACGAGGAGCCAGCTAATGGCTCAAGTGCACTTGACAGTTGGAGAAACTTGGGCACCGGACTCTGCGAACAAATAAGAGCGTGGGAGGCTGGGCTGAGGCTCAGCAGTGGGGAAACGTCTCATAAAACTCTGCAGCCCCAAGGCGCTGAGCACTCAGCTCGGAAACTCACAGCCTGGGCAGCCAGGAAGCCAGAAAACCAACTGAGGGGAGAAAGCAGAGAGATCCATGTCGTACCGTGAGATGCAGATATGACAAACACCCATCAAATGGAGGCTTTTAACGGGGGAGGCAATTCCAAAAGAATCATCTACTGCTGAGCATGATGACGTTCAATCCTCGAAAAATTTGTACAGTGTGCCTCAATTTTGAAAATTGCCATTGTGGGTCTAAATGGCCTTTCTTAAAAAAAAAAAAATCCTGCTTCACTACTATTTAACTCTATCTAAAGTCTCTTATAGTTCTCATCCAAGTTAAAGAAAAATTGTCTTAATTTTTTTTTTTTTTTACCAGCTCTATAGGGGACAAGTAAACACAGACAAATGCAGATGGTGAATTTGTCAACCCTACGTTATAGGCACCCAGATGATTCAATACTTATTTTAATTTTCAATCTTGTCATGAGCATAGTGACCAGAATTTTTCATTGTTCATAGAGAATGTAAGAGATCCATAAGAGGTTGTCACCAAACCCCTCCAAGGCCGTGGACTTCAGTTTTAGGTATGGGGAGCCTGAGGAGTCAACCTGGTTAGGTTATTTCTTGCTTGGCTCTGGGTAGGGTGACCTGGCTGGGTGAGGGGGAAAACCTCAGGCAGCTCTACTTCTGTGGCCATCCCAACAGCTCCGGAGGAAGGAGAATGGGCTGAAGGACTAGAAGGGAAGGGATAGAAGGATGGGAAAGTTTTGAGAGAAGGAAGGAAGTCTCATTGTCTCCTCACAGCTCATTGGAGATAGAGCCTGAGGGAGAGGAAATAGTGTTCTTAAACGTCAACCACATTATATATATATACATATATATATATGCTTCAAGGATCCTCTTCAGAACTATGTAATGTGGCAACAAGTTTTTGGGTACAGCTGATTAAACAAAATGCTCTAGAAGGTATACTTAGGGTATACTTAGGCCCACTTCATATGGGATTTGTAATTAGAACCTCTGGGTTCTCTTCTCAACTCTGCCAATTCTGGGGACTTGAAGCCATCAGGGTGTGTTCCCCGGTCTGTAAAATGGCGGGTGTGTGGGAGCGAGGACTCGATGCTCAAAGAGATTTGCAGAGGACCCTGACAGAAACATAGACCAAGAAAAAGTGGCACCAGACAAAAACTAATTCTGGAAATCCTTTTGTAAATTGGACAGGTTAACATGAACTTAGCCTTTACAAGAGAAATTCATGAAGCCAGAGATAAGATTTTTGAGAAGTGATTTCAAATAACTGCTGTGTTCTCTGCAAACAGAAGTGAGCAGCTTGGCTTTCTGAATAAATAACCATTTACAGCTGTCATCACCACCTGCATGGCCTTCTCGACTGTCCACATGTGCACTAAGATGGTCAAAGACACAGAAAGAATTTTCATACAAAAGAACCTTTCTTCTGGCCATTGAGTTGGACTGTGATTGAAGATCAATGCATTTAAAATCACTGTCACACCAAGGTTTGATTTTTGTAGTGGCGCAAGGAATGGAAGATTACCCTTTTTTACTTCAGAGTCATGCTGATTTCCTTGAAATAAGTAACACTTCACTGTTGCCCTGGGCAACTGATTTAATTCAAAGAGATCCTGCCTGTTGATTGACAGCTGAAGAAAGGTGAAGTTTATTGGTACTAGATTTAAAAAAAAAATTTTTTTTAATTTAATTTTTGTGTGCATGTTCCAAAATTCATTTTTTAGGCACCACACCCAGTGCTCCATGCAACGCGTGATCTCCTTAATACCCACCACCAGGCTCAACCAACCCCCTACCCTCTCCCCTCCAAAACCCTCAGTTTATTACTCAGAGTCCACAGTCTCTCATGGTTTGTCTCCCCCTCCGAATTCCCCCCACTTACTTCTCCTCTCCATCTCCCAGTGTCTTCCGTGTTATTCCTTATGCTCCACAAGTGAAACCATATGATAATTGACTCTCTCTGCTTGACATATTTCACTCAGCATAATCTCCTCCAGTATAGTCCATGTGAATACAAAAGTTGGGTATTCATCCTTTCTGATGGAGACATAATACTCCATAGTGTATACAGACCATATCTTCTTTATCCATTCGTCCATTGAAGGGCATCTTGGTTCTTCCCACAGTTTGGCGACTGTAGCCATTGCTGCTATGAACATTGGGCTACAGATGGCCCTTCTTTTCACTACAGTAGTATCTTAGGGATAAATATCCAGTAGTGCAATTGCAGGGTCATAGCGTAGTTCTATTTTTAATTTCTTAAGAAATCTCCGTACTGTTTTCCAAAGTGGCTGCACCAACTTGCACTCCCACCAACAGTGTAAGAGGGTTCCCCTTTCTCCACATCCTCTCCAACACTTGTTATTTACTGTCTTGTTAATTTTGGCCATTCTAACTGGTGTAAGGTGGTATCTCAATGTGGTTTTGATTTGAATCTCCCTGAGGCTAGTGATGATGAACACTTTTTATGGGTCTGTTGGCCATTTGTATGTCTTCTTTGGAGAAGTGTCTGTTCATATCTTCTGCCCATTTTTTGATGTGATTATCTGTTTTGTGTGTGTTGAGTTTGAGTTCTTTATAGATCTTGGATATCAGCCCTTTGTAGTGTCATTTGCGAATATCTTCTCCCATTCTGTGGGTTGCCTCTTTGTTGACTGTTTCTTTTGCTGTGCAGAAACTTTTGATCTTGATGAAGTCCCAAAGGTTCATGTTCGCTTTTGTTTCCTTTGCCTTTGGGGACTGTCTTGAAAGAATTTGCTGTGGCCGATGTTGAAGAGGTTACTGCCTATGTTCTCCTCTAGGATTTTGATAGATTCCTGCCTCATGTTGAGATCTTTTATCCATTTTGAGTTTATCTTTGTGTATAAATTTGAGAATGGGTTATAATAGGTATGCCGAGGGATATCAAGCAGTTGGGAAAATAGCGGCAGACTTCAGATAAGTTTAGCTAGCTCAGAAGAGCCTATTATGTAAGTTTGAGTTCTTGTGAGAATTTGCATGCAAACTATTGGTAACTTCTAAGAAAAAGATTAACTGGAGGTATAGAAATAAGTAAACAAATCTGGCTAATGCATTCTCACCCAGGGAACAGATGTCGCTACATAAAATTTAATTCAAAAACATTTTCTCCAAAGTTCCCCAGACTGGGTTAGAAGTCAGATTTACAGGTATTTGGGATATACATTTGTGGAACAGACAGTTCCATAAGCCTCCGGTTGTATATATTTTGTATATATATATTTTTTTACGGTAATATATGACTGGATATGAGTACAATTAACTACCATTTTGTTGGTTTACTTTCCTCTGAAGAAAATAAGCAACCAGTAAAATGTTCAAAGACATGCATTTTCAACCAACATAAAATCTGAAAATGAATTGTTTATTGAACATGGCTTCCGATGAATTCTAATTTGCTAGCTAATCTGCTGCTTGACAATAGTCATTACTCAGTCACAGAGTGACTGATTTCAAATTGTACTCAGGGCCTGTCGGAAACTGTGGAAAATAACTGCAATATTCATCTTTTCATGTATTGTTTGATATGTTTTCCTCGGACCAAAATAGACCATTAATCCTATTGTATTCCTTTTGTATCATGCAGTACCTATGGCATTGTAGTTCACTTAATTTTCTTCCGTATCTGTCTTCTGCTTGTGCGAAAGCCTTAAAGAGCAGAGAATATCATCCTTCTATGTTTAGCTCCTAGCCAAGTGCATGGCACAGCTATTGCCTTCAATAAAAATGTATTGAATGAAGGAATAAATGAATGGATGATTGTTTTCTTCAATTTTTATTAACCTTCGCCCATCTATACTTAATACAGTTTTAGAAAGCCATGGAAGGGAATCAGAATATGTTGTCCTGAAATACGCCACCTGGGCATAAAGATTATTTTGAGCTGAAGACAATTCAGAATCAACAGATGTAAGAAGAGTTTTCTGCCCTTCCTTTCTCTGCCTGAAAGTGCAAAGGTGTCCCCTCCCTCTCTGCTCTTTCCCCTCTCTCTTCCCCACCCCACCCAGAAATAGAAGAGCCGCTCACATCCTCAGAGATAGGGAACCAACATCAAGATTACTTGCATAAACCAATCTTACTAAAATCACCTTCTCCTCCGTGGTTCTCCCACATATTTCCTATTACTTCCCCAATGTGTCTCATAGCATGAAGCCCATAACCCCTGAGTCTAACCACTTCTTTGAGTTTTACTTCTTTCTAGGAACACCCATGCCTGTAAATATTAATAAAAATTGTGTGCCTTATCTCTTACAAATCTCTTTTCTTAGTTTAACTGGAAGCACCCGAGGTTCTCAGTGTAAGAGGGTAGAGGTTAGACTTTCCTCTCTGACACTATGGTATTTATTCCTATTTCTCTTTATACCCATCAAAGAAATCTTTGTTCTGGCTATATGCTCTTTATTTCCTATTGCTTCTTGCCTCTTTTAACATTTCAAAATATAAAAGTAACAACAACAACAACAAAAAAACAACTCCTATCTTGACTACATGGGGCTCTTTTAAAAGACTCTTCCTTCCTGTTAACATCTCAAACAACAACAAAAAATAAACTCAAAAGGTTTCCACTTTTTAGCCCCTGCCCTTATTACTTACTCTCAGTTCTTGTATTTTGGCAAAGCAACTTTTTTTCTCTCCAAAGGCCACCGCAAACTCTCATCTTTGTTCCAGTTAAGGAAGACTCCATCCTTGAGCAAACTTGAACCATACTGTTCTGGACCCTCTTCTCCATTAGTTCCCAAACTTTGGACTTCTGGGTCTATGTATGCATTGCCTGATTTCAGCAAAACCCTGCTATGTCAGGATAGAGGAATTCTCACACTCTCAATAACTGATCACTTTGATGTCTGATCATTTTCTTTATCTCCCAACTTCTGCCAGGTGATGTCTAATGAGACAGCTTGTCTTTAGCCAAATTCTATCAAGTTGAGTCAGCCAGAATCCCCCTTATCCCTCTGTTTCCTGAATAATGCTCCATCCAGGGACTCCCACCCTGCTCTTGGGTCATTAATCTCCTCTTGCACATGTGTCTATGCTGTCTTTGGAACCCAGCCCAGCTCTACTGCAATCATCCTTGAATAAAATCTCATTTTTCCACTTTACTGTTAGGTTCTGATTTTCTTTCTGTTTTTTTTTTTTTTAATTTTTTTTAAGATTATTTATTTGAGAAAGAGAGAGTGAGCATGCATGAGGAGTGGGAGGGGAAGAGAGGAAGACAGGGAGGGAGAGAGAGAGAGAATCTCAAGCAGACTCTGTGCTGAGCACGGAGCCCGACAGGGGGCTCAAACTCATGACCCTGAGATCATGACCTAAGCCGAAATCAAGGGTCAGATGCCAAACCAACAGAGCTCTCTGATTTTCTTTAATAATGTGTACAGGGACCAGTATCTCAGAAAGGACTTCCAGCAAAGGAGTATCTCTTTCTTTGTCACTCATTTTGCCCTGCTAGAGTCTAATTTTCAAAAAAAAAAAAAAATTGTAAACCATGGCTCCCATTGTTCTTCCTCATCCATCTGGGAAGAATCGCCAAGTAGCCCATAAAACTTAACTCCCTCCTCATGGCTGCAGACAATGGGAAGTGACATAGTGGGCGTGCGTGAACTAGAATCAGAAACCACATACTGCACACTCCAAAACCCAAAAAATTACAGAGGACGAAAGAACCTAAAGAACAGAGAGTCAGCAAAGTTGAAGCTCTACTGTTTTTTGTTATTCACTCTCAGAGCCAAAAAAAAAAAAGAAAAAAGGCAAGGTCGGGATTCCACAGCCCCTAAGGTGCACTCCCTGAGTGGTGCATTTTACCAGGCTCCATGGGGAGCCCACTTGAGTATGGCACTACAGCCTCCAAAATTCACAGGGTGTCATTTTTTAAATGTTAAAAACCTATGTCTCATGTATATATGAACATTGGAGCGCCTGGCTGGCTCAGTCCGGAGCAGGTGACTCTCGATCTTGGGGTTGGGAGTTTGAACCCCACGTTGGGTGTAGACATCACTTAAAAATAAAATCTCAAAACACAACAAAACAAAAACATATCTGAGATTTTCACCAACTCAATAATCAGTGAAAGCACTGGTAGGATACTAAAGCTATTTCAAAAGAGACTGAAGAAAGGAGAGATGCATAGTCAGTTACCAAAGCTGAAATGAAGTTGTTAATAGAAGTACAGTGTGTTAGCATCTTCTGCGGCAAACAGATGGAACGCTTGAAATTGTCTTTTATACCAGGAGGAAGTGAATTGTTTCTCTAGCGAAATAACATTTAGTTGCATTGTCCTGGGCAAGAATCATTTCCATTGCTATCAGTTTTCAGCAAGCTAAGCTCCTCCCTCACAGAGATATAGACTTGCCTGGATAATAAAAAGTCAAACAGAGGTTCTCAAAGCCACAGAATCAGATAATCTCCAAAGGACTTACCAGGCCTTTTCTGAAAAGACACTTGGTAAGCTCTTTTCCCCTCTTCTAAGTCTTGGATCATTTCTCCTGACATCCTTTTGGAATTTTATTTATCTTCTCCACCTTCCTCCCTTCCTCTTTCCCATCATTCTTTCTTTCTTTCTTTTCTCCTCAAGTATTTATTGATCACTTACTGTGTTCTAGATCAGCCCTGACCTCTAGAACTCTCTACGATAATGGAAACCCTCCCTGTCCATGCTCTCCAGTATGGCAACCGCTAACCCCATGTGGTTATTGAACAGTTGCAATGACTGTCAGGGGTGACTTCAGACACGACAACTCTGGCTCTGACCATAAAAAAGAGGAAAAACTATGTTAGTTTCTAATCCCAGCTCTGTGACTCTCTACGTGAGTTAGGAACAGGACTTTGATGACATATACAGGGTCAACCCTGGACAAAATGGTGAAATAGTAAAGCTTTTAGAAGCATTCAGCCTTCCTTTTCCCTGTTTACCCTGCAGAACTAACACGTATTTATGGATCATTTATGTACCTGGCCCTTGAGTAGGATCTTTAAATATTAGTTTCCTATGGCTGTAATAACAAATCACCACTGATTCAGGGGCTTGAAATAATACAAATTTATTATCCTACCCTTCTGAAGATTAGAAACCTGACATTTTCATGGGCTAAAATCAAGGTTTTGGCAGGGCTGTGTTTCTTTCTGGAGGCCTTAGACGAGAATCTATTTCCTTGCCTTTTCCAGCTTCTGGAGGCTGCCTGTATACCTTGGCTCAGGGCCACATCCTCCCCTTGAAAGACAGCAATGGTGGGTCAAGATCTTTTTTTTTTTTTTTTTAAAGATTTTTATTTATTCATTTGACAGAGATCACAAGTAGGCAGAGAGACAGGCAGAGAGAGAGGAAGGGAAGCAGCTTCCCTGCTGAGCAGAGAGTCTCATGTGGGGCTCGATCCCAGGACCCTGAGATCATGACCTGAGCCAAAGGCAGAGGCTTTAACCCACTGAGCCACCCAGGCACCCCAGTGGATCAAGTTCTTTACATCCCTCTGATCTTCTCTTCTGCCTCCCTCTCCCACTTTTAAGTGTCTTTCTGACAGCACTTGGACCCACACAGATAATTCAGGATAATTTCCCTATTTTAAGGCAGTTGATTTATACCCTTAATTCTACCTGTAGCCTTAATTCCCCTTTGCCATTTTCCCATCCCAACGTCCTTAACTATGATCAACCTCAAAGTGCCTTCTGACATCAAAGGTAGCATATTCACAGATTCCTGGGAGTAGGGTGTGGGACTTTTGGGGGGAGGGCATTATTCTGCCTACTGCAAATATATTATTTCATTTAATTCCCACCACCTCAGGACTATGATTATTTCCATCTTAGGGAGCCTTGGGACTCTAGGACTAGGTTGTAGATAACAAAAATAAAACTTAAGGAAGCTGAATTCAATGACCCAGGGTGATACTTTGAACATGAGACTTTCTCATTCGTACTTCCAGGGCATTGATATTTGTCCATTTTGCTTACTATACGGGGATCCTGGGTCCCAGGCAAGGCTTGGAGGACGGGGGTGACAAGATTTTGAGAGTGTTGTTATCTCAGAGGAAAGTGGGATGGCGCCTTGCTGTACTTCCCTGGGAGCCGTCCACTTGCAGTATCAAGAGACAGACTGACCACATCCATTCAAAATGAGCTCCCACTCAATATGACATTAAGCTTATTATGACATTAAGTTTATTTTTTAAAATGAGAGAAAAGCTACAATACTAGTATAAATTGTATACCAGATATGTGCACGGAGATCAGATGTGCTCATTTCGGAAATTCAGGAACATCAGGCACATTCAGCGGGAGCTCGTTTTTGAAAATTATGGTCTTGTTTTAAAGTTACAAAAATGTGTTATTCTATGGTCCATCAGTTTGTTTTCTTGCCCTGGCCTCCTCCACCGGCTAAAAGTGCAACAAATCCAGCTGGGAGGCACGGGGACGTCTTCTGATTTCTTATTTGAGTGCTGGTTGTATGGATGTATGTGTTCCCCCTTTGAAAAGTCATTGAGCTGCGCACTTAAAATTTGTGTGCTTTTGGTATGCGCATTACATTAGTAAATTAAAAAAGACACTAAATGCAGAGAGTGAACGTGAGGGAATGGTCTCGATGGAGGAAGCAGGATTGCTGGGCAGCAGAGGCCAACTTATCTCGAAGCTAATGCTCTAGGGCCCCTCACCTTCTGGGTTCCCAGGAACATGAGAAGCTGCTAAGTGGCGGTTGAGTGTTCTAGGCAGGGTAGGGAAGCCAGACTTGGATCAGGAATCTTCTAAGGAGACAAAGGAGAGAAGGAACTGATTTCGGAAGGACTCCATGATTCCATTTCTTACTCAAAATACCTATTCACTTTTTGGTTTTAAAAAGCAAACAAACAGAAACAAATGAGCCATGAACTTCGCCTTGCAGAAGTCACAGCTCTAGGAGGGAAGGGAGCCCTGCCCAGAGGATCAGGAAAGACCACACCCAAATCCCCACCAAGCAGGAAAGATGGCTGCTTTGAATTGCTGCTCTACTGATTTCCAAACTGAAACCTTTCACAAAATCCCCAGTGATTCTTGGGCCTCTTAATGTCTTTTGAATCCCTGCCTTCATGGAACTTACTTTCTAAAATGGAGGTGGTGAGAGATGGACAGCAACAAAAACAAGTCCTATATAGAGTAATTAGAAGGAGACTAGTGCTAGGGAGAAGAATAAACCAGGGAATAGGAAAGGGAGGGCCATGGCAGCAGTGATGAGGATAATGTGTGATTTTTACATAAAGTAAACAGGAACATCCTCATGAAAGATGGCATTGAAGAGAAGATCTGAAAAATCAGAATCCTGGGGTCACTTGAAATACCTCAGGGTAAGAGGAAGGCATGTGCAAAGGCCCAGGGGGTCAGTGTGCCTGGGGCAGAGCTGAGGGAGGGGTGAGCGGCAGAACTTGCAGGTGTCCTGAGCCATCAGGAGGAGTTTAACTTTTACTCTTAGTGATTTGAGGAAGATTTGATCACAGGAGTGATATCAATCTGAGTTAAACTAATTGGATCTTTCTGGTACTGTACTGAGAAGAGACAATTGGAGGGTTGGTGTAGAAGTAGGGAAAAGAGCTGGGACCCTAGGAAATGATCCATGCAAAGACAGGAGCACTGCTGGGGCTAAGGATGGATATGGTGAGAAGGGGTCAGAGTCTATTCACGGTTCCAAGACAGAGCAATAGAACTGCCTTATAGATTGGATGTAGGTTAAAAGAGAAGAAGAGTCAAGAATGATTCTACATTTTTTGGCCTGAATAGTGAAAACGTATGGGAGCCTCTAACAGCAATGGGAACATTCCAAAGGACCCATAAAGAAAGTGAAAACACAGACCACAGAATGGAAGAGAATATTCACAACGTAGAACTAGTAATGGTCTAGTATCCAGAATATATAAAGAACTCTCATAATTCATCAGTAGAAAAATAAGTAACACAATTAAAAAATGGACAAAGGATTTGAATAGACCTTTTGCAGAGAAGTTATACAAATGGCCAACAAGTACATGGAAAGGAGCTCAACATCATGAGTCATTAGAAACATGGCAATCAAAACCAAATGAGGTAATATTTTATACTCGGTATAATGGCTACAGCCAAAAAGACTGACAGTAAACAAGAATGTGGAGAAACTGGAGCCCACACACATTCCCATGAATGTAGAATTGTGCAGCCACTTTGGAAAACAGTTTGGTAGTTCCTCAAAGAGTTACCCATAAAGCTGCCATATGACCCAGCAACGTGACTCATTGGTATCCATCCAAGGGAACTGAAAACTATGTTCACTCAAAAACATGTACACGAATGTTCACAGCAGCATGATTTATGCTAGTAAAAAGCAGGAAGAACTCCAATATCCATCTGTTGATGAATGGATAAACAAAATGTGGTGTATCCATACTGTAGAATATTACTGGGCAATAAAAATACTCAATAATACTGATAACATACTAGATGGATGGATGAACCTTAAAAATGTCATGCAACATGAGAGAAGCTAGTCACAGAAGATCACGTATTGTATGATTCCACGTAAATGAGATGTTGAGAATAGGTAAATCCATATAAATAGAAAGTAGGTGAGAAGTTACCAGGGGCTTGGGGAAGGGGAAATGTGGTCACTGCTAGTGGGTACAAAGTTTCTTTTTAGGGTGAGGAAAAGGTCCTGCTTAGCGTATAGTGATGGTTATAAACACACTAAAAACCACTGGATTATATACCTTATAAGGGCCCATTTTACCATAGGTGAATTTTATCTTAATTTAAAAAAAAAGAATGAAGGTTTTTGAGACTTAAATCACTCTTAAAAGAAAATCTATAAACAGGACAAGTGTCAATATTTAAGACATACCATAGGCACGGTGATAAAAACAGTGTAGTCTGGCATCAAAGTAGACCAATGAAACAGAAGGCAGAGGTCAGCAGCAGATCCACGTGCCCAGGAGAACTTCATTACGGTCACATGGCATCACAAATCAATGGAGAAAGAATAGATTATGTAGTAGCTAGTGTTAGGAAAATGGACTACTATAGGAAGAAATAAACCTGAATTATTAACTAGCACCAGACCAGTGAACTCCAAAAGGATTAAAGACCTAAATTTACTTGAAAATGTAGAGGAATAATTTTGTGAATTTCAATGGGGGGAAGTTTGTTTTTTTAAATTTAAATTCAATTAGCCAACGTATAGTACATCATTAGTTTCAGAGGTAGAGTTCAGTAATTCATCAGTTGTATATAACACCCCAGTGTTGATTACATCATGTGCCCTCCTTAATGCCCATCACCCAGTTACCCCATCCCCTCGCCCTCTTCCCCTCCAGCAACCTTCAGTTTGTTCCCTCCAGTTAAGAGTCTCTCATGGTTTTGTCTCCCTCTCTGATTTCTTCTCATTCCATTGGGGAATGAGGAAGAATTTTAAATGAAACCTCAAACAATAAAGTTCAAACTTGACACGTTCAATTACATGGAACTTAAAAATGTCTGTTCAGTGAAGAACACTGTGGACAAAATTAATAGACTCACAGAACAGAAAAGTGATCCGTAAAGGCTAGAACCAACAAAAGATTACTATCAGAGAATACAAGAGACATTTTCCCATCAACAAAGGGAAAGGTAGCACTTCCAACAGGCAAGTCAACACAGCATATGAAGAGGCGATGTATGGCAGGGCAAAGTCACATGACTCTAAGGCATAAGAAACAATGATGTGGTAGGTGATCAGAGGCAGGACACACCACCTAATAAACTGGCAAAATTAGAAAGCTGGAAAATGACAAATGTTGACAGGGATGTGGGGAGATCGGTCTCCTCCTGTGTCATTCCAGAGAGCACCCCAGCCCTTACACCAAGCCTATAACCCAGGAATCCTGTTGCAGGTATGCTCTCAAAGAAATCCGCACATGGGTCTGCAAGGTGAAGTATTTGAGTCTAATTATTGCGATATTGTTTTTGGCACCAGGAAGCTACAGGGACTCTTGCTATGTATCACCTGGGAGAGTGGACCAATAAAATGTACATACTTTCTGAAATTCACACACCCCAGTGTGTGCACACATGCACGCCTGCCATGTATAAATGCTCACGAGCCTTGGGAATAAGTAGATCTTTGTTTCTGCAAATCTGATTTGCCTGAGCCTCTTCCTAGTTCTAACCACAGAGAACCGCATACTTGTCTCGAGTCCCGGCCCAGAACTCACCCAACCAGGTTGGGATAACAAGATTTCTAAAACCTACACTCTCCTAACACACTCAGGTCAAAAGACTATGCTTTTGTTCTTTTCCACATTCTGAATTCCCAGGGTAGGCCTAAACAGGTTCTCCTTCGAGCCCTGAAGACACACTTGATTCTTCTCTGTTTGCCTTCTAAGAGACTAGATCTTTTGAATCTGAGCCGAAGCAGGATCTCTGGATCTACGGACAGATTCCCCTCAATGGCTGCTCACTTAAACTTCAGAGCATCAGCCGTCTGGACCCCTGCCTCCTTTCTTCCCACGTGAACCCTTTGTAAATTCAGCTAAGAATGCTCATGAGCTCTTGACTTCGACTGGGGTAGGAGGTTGTTGAGTTCTGTTAGACATTGAATTTGCCCTAGTACAGTGAAGCCTCTCTGGTACCTGGGGACATTCTTCAGTGCCCTACCGGAGGTGGCTCACCTGCTGTCAGGTCCTGGACACCCCATCTGCCTTTTACTCGTACTTGAAGAGTAGACCACGATGCCCAACGCAGGAGGCTGAGTAATGGTTCCTGAGCTGAGTCCTCCTCCTCCTCCTCCTGGGACCTTGAATGTTGCCTTCTAAGGCAAAGGGGACCTGGAAGCTGTGATTAACTGAAAGATCTTTAGAAGAGGGAGATTATCCCAGATTATCCAATGGGTCCAGTGTAATCACAACAGTCCTTAAAAAGCAGTGATGAAGGAGTTAGAATAAGAGGAGAAGGTGAGCTGATGTGGAAGCAGAGACTGGAATGATCTGCTTTGATGCTCAGGAACGGGCCACAAGGCAAGGAATGTAGGTGGCCACTAGAAGCTGGAAAATGCATGAAAACATGGGAAACTTTGGAAGGAGCTGGCCCTGCGGACACCTGGTCTTTAACCCAGTGATGCCGATTCTGGGGTTCTGACATCCAGAACTGTAAGGAATAAATTTGTCTTAATTTAAGGCGCTACATTTGTGGTGACTCCTAAGAACAGCAATAGGAAACAAATACATTCAATAAACCCTCCAGACGTGTTAGATGGGAAGACCTCCTAGTCATAACACCTAGTGGTCTTTTCCTTTTCCCCTTCCCTTCTTAGCCTTCCTTGGGAGGCAGCCTGATGGAGCCACAGGAAAAATATGGGTTTTGAGGGGGGAAAATCCAGATGTGCTTTTAACCAGTGTTTCCACGCAAGAATTCTTTTTTGTCATTTCTCAGTAAATTTATATGTTTTTCTACCTCCTGAGAAAAAAATCAGTTGAGAAATTGGGGAAAGGGGAAAACGTAATTCTCTAGCAAAAATGAAAGCTTAACGTTCACCATAGAAGGGGAATATTTATGATCTAATCAGTTAGTCTTACTTGGAGCTGTTTATAAGTATAAGCTTCTGGCTCTACCTGCTGCTAATTGTGAGTCATTCTGGCACATAAAATAAATATAAATAAGTTGATACACATTGATGCTTTATTTAAATCCTGTGGATGTTGTTTTAAGAAATAACAAGACTAAGAGGCAAAAAAATCCTTAAGCTGGCAATTTCTATAACAAAAATTTTTTTTTTTGCAGTTCTGTTAATCTTGTTAAGAGCTCTAAATGTTACATTATTTGAATACTAACCAATGCTGTTTGATGGCTTTTTCCAATGTTTGAACATTCACCATACTTTATAAACACTACTAACCTTAATATTTCTTATTTATTAAACACAAAATTTTAGATATCCATAATAATGAGTAAAGTGCATGAAGAATGCTGAAAGTACTTGAAGAATAAATTACAATTTGGGGGAATTCCTAAGAAATCTTGTAAATGATGCTATGTCATTCCTGAACCCCCAAATTAGTAACTGTTAGGAATTTGGAAGCACTGTTCAAATTCCTGCTCTATCATTTTGCTAGTTGCACAATCTTGGGCAAATTATTATTTTAAGCTTAAATATCTTCATCAGTCAAAGGGGACAATAATACCACTTAAGTTCACTACCAGGATTATATACGATTGTATATGAAAGGTGCTTGAGATGTAATAAGTCTTCAAAAAAGTTAAAGACAACATGGGGTAAATTTTCACAATCTGGGATTTGGCTACGGACTCTGGGATATGACACCAAAAACACAAGCAACTAAAGATAAAGTAAATCAACTGGACTTCAACAAAATTAAAAACTTTTGTGCATTAAAGGACATTATAAAGAAAGTGAAAAGACAACTGGCTGAATGGTAGAAAATATTTACAAAGTATATATCTGGTATATATCCGATCCTATTTCCAGAATAATGAGATCCTAGATCTCAACAACAAAAACACAAACAACATGACTTTGAAAAAGCAAAAGGCTCGAATAGATATTTCTACAAGGAAGATACACAAATAACCAATAAATACATGAGAAGATGCTCAGCTTCTTTAGCCATTAGGGAAATGCAGATGAAAACCATGATGAGATTCACACCCTCTAAGATGGCAATAATAATAATGATGATTAGGATAATGATAATAATTAAAAATGGAAAATGGTTACGTGTTGTCCAGGATGTGGAGAAACTAAAACCCCCACACTGCTGGTGGGAATGTAAAATGGTACAACTCCTGTGGAAAACAGTTTGATGGTTCTTCAAAAAAGGTAAACATAGAATTCCCAAGTGACCCAGCAATTGCACTCCTAGTGTAAACCTGAACAACTGAAAGTAGGGACTCAAACAAACACATATATGAGAATATTCATTGAAGCATCATACACAATAGGCCAACTGTGGAGCCACCCAAGTGTCCATCAGCAGGTGAGTGGATAAACAAAGTAGGGTCTACCCATACGATGGAATGTTATTTCATCAGAAAAAGAAATAGATGAAAGGGACAAAAGAGATCAGAGGGATCCACAACACACTTACCACGATGAGGACTGAGAAATGCATAAGGTTGTCGAATCATGATATTGTATATCTGAAACTAACATCACATGGTATGTTCATTATATTTCAATTGGAAAAAAAAAAAAAGACTGAAGTCCTCATGCCTGCTACGACTTGGATGAACCTTGAAAACATATGCTGAGTGGAATAAGCCAGAGACAAAAAGACAAATACTGTATAATTATATGAAGTATCTAGAATAGGCAAGTCAATCAGAGAGAAGGTAGACTGGAGGTTGCCCAGGCTGTGGCAGGCATGGAGAGTTATTGCATGACAGCCGTAGAGTTTCTGGTGGTGGAAGAAGTGTGATGAGAACGTGAGGACAGGAGCATGTACTATGAATGTCATTATGCCTCCGCATTGGTTGTCTAAAGATGGGGAAAAATGGCAAATTTTATATTAACTATATTTCACACCCCTGCCTCCCCCAAATGCTCATCCTTATGGGGCTTCCTCATGAGAATGTGCCTGAAGAAACGTTTCAATGACTGGGAGACTGAGAAGCCATTTCTCCCCCTGGGGGTGCTGTCCCTGGAGGACTAAGCGTCCCCTATCTTCACCGAGACCATGAGCCCAGGTGTGGAGCCCCACGAGGTGGCATGTGGCATGCCCCCTCCCAGCCCCCCAAAATGGCTGACTGTCCTCTTAGCTTTTCCTCACACTGGATTCATTGCAATAGGAGACCCTGCGCCAGCCTGTCACCATAAAACAGGAACACGAGGCAGGGCCTACTGCGGAGTTAACCTTATCTGAAAGGCATTATGTGATCAAGGGAGATTTGGCAAGCTTGCCGGAGCTCGCTCCGCAGAGGAGGCCCTAGTGCTGATTTTCGCTTCTCCAGCTCATTTCGACTCAGCTAAATGAAGGAAGAGCAAACACAGCGTCAGTGTGATGACTGAAAGGACACAAACCAGACACAGTCTTGCTAAGTTAAGTACATTCAAAGGAGAAATATTTATATTTTACATTTTAAATAGTCCCCGAGGGAAGCGCAATATGTTTTTCATCTCGCTTGTGTTTAAGAACTTATCGTACTTGAAAAGCAAAGGAGGCCGCCGCAAGCTATGGATTCAAATGACAGTGATTGTCTTATCTTGCAGATCAAAATAACAGACTTGGAATACAAACGAGGCTTTCTGTGCGAGCACAGGCTATATAGGTAGGCCAGAAGAAAAGGTAAAAATGCTTGTACTAACAAAGAATGTACATTCAGTCGCAGGGCTGGCTGCCTGGACCCAGGCAGCTGGGAGGTAAAATGTCCCCACACTTCTCCTGAACACTAATGCACATTTTTAGGAATGTGTTTCATGAGACTTTGGGCAAAGGATATAGAGATTGGTGCAAAAGGGGAATTAGGAACATTCTAGAAAAACTCCGAGAAGGGAACAAACGGGCATATGGATTTCTGACCCGCAAGATACAGTGTGGACAGAAAAGGCACTGTTTTAAAACTGCAAGTCTCTTGAGAGAGGGGTGACTTTTCATGGTCCCTGTAGGAGCAGAAAGAGTAAAGGGATCTGTGTGGTTGAATTGTTTTCTGAGAGACAAAGGACCACTCAAGCAGATGAAGACTGAGAGAGAACTGGATGTCCGCGGGTTGGAAGGAGTCATTATCTAAGGAAATGAAAGAAAGAGGCAACATGGAAGACCACTCTGCCAGTTTACGGAAGAGAACCCTCATCTCTGTCATGGCATACAACCTTCTACTCTGTGGGAAGTACCAGTACTATTTGCTGTGACATCTCAGTGTTTGCCAGGATTGGGTCCCAGTTTCACTTCCTGCCAGCTGTGTGACTTCGGCCAAGTCACACGCTCTGTGAATCAATATCCCTAACTGATAAATGAGGAAAATGATAGTATTCATCTTTTTTGTTTTAATGAACACACAGCTCATTATATGCCAGTCACCATGCTAAACTACTTACAAGTATGGACTCCCTGATTCTCATAATGAGCTTTAGGGAGTAAAGGTCGTTGTGAGGATTACATGAGATAATACAGGTCATTATTTATAAGACAGTGGCCAAAACAGAGAAAGTGCTTGGCAAATGGTGCTAATGTTAATATGCCTATTGCTTTTGAATGAACTCAATTTAATCTTTACTTATTTTCTTATAGCTTGACTGATTGAAAATTTTTTTTTTTTAGATTTTATTTATTTTTTTGACACAGAGAGAGTGAGAGATCACAAGCAGGCAGGCAGAGAGAGAGGGGGAAGCAGGCTCCCTGCCGAGCAGAGAGCCTGATGCAGGGCTCGATCTTAGGACCCTGAGATCATGACCCGAGCCGAAGGCAGAGGCTTAACCCTCTGAGCCACCCAGGCGCCCCAGATCGAAATTCTCTTAGCAGAAGTAACAATATAATGATGGCTATCATTTATGGACTGCTTATTATATGCAGAGGACTACGTTCTGTTGCTTACACACGTCACAGCAACCCTGTAAGGCAGAAAGTGTTACATGTGCCTCAGATGGGAATGGAGGTTCAGAGTGGTTAAGGAATTTTTTCCAGTTAACACAACAAATAGTGTCAGAAGCGGGCTTCAGAGCCCATGCTCTTCCAATAGGCCAGGCTATGAAAGCCAGAACTAATAAACAAATTCCATGATCACTGAACAGACTACAGAAAGAAGTAAATTCATTTGAACTGTCTGATGATACCCATATGTGGCTATATATGCTCCCTAAACATTAGCAAACTCACGTAAGAATTCAACTACTTCCAAGTAGTAGATATCCTCGGCGTGCCTGGCACACATCGGTGCCTCACAAATGAAGGGGGTGTGGTCCCAGGGCTGGTACTGGTACAGGGCAGCTATTCCTACTACGTGATAGGGTGTGGATGTAGAATGATCCCCCAAACCTCTCATTCTTTCAGTTATAGGGTGACATCAAGAATATTGTTAATCTGGGGCATCTGGGTGGCTCAGTCATTGGGCGTCTGCCTTCAGCTCAGGTCATGATCCCAGGGTCCTGGGATAGAGCCCCACATTGGGCTCCCTGCTCAGCAGGAAACCTGCTTCTCCCTCTCCCACTCCCCCTGCTTGTGTTCCCTCTTGTTGTCTCGCTCTGTCAAATAAATAAATAAAATCTTAAAAAAAAAAAAAAAAGAATATCGTTAATCCTTTTGCAAGGGAAGTCCTTAGTGAAGAAAAAGAGACAGCGGATGTCCCAGAAAGAAGACATTAACAGAACACATACTCACAGCAGACAGGCAGTGTAGAGGACAGAGGACGAGTCAGGGGAGCTGGGTTCTGGGCTCAACTCTGCCACTCACCAACTGCAACACCTTGGCCAGTATCCATGTGATTCCCCAACCTCCGTTTCCTGGATTCCTGAATCCTCTGATGAGCCAATAATAGAGTGAGACTTGGGCGTGCTGTTGAAATTCAGACAGACTAGTCTAATCGAAGATGCTGTGACCTGTCCATCATCCTGAGCAGAGCCTCCAAACCCAGCCCATCTGACTTGGCCGTCTGGATTTTTTGATGGTAAATGGAAAGAAGGCTTCTGGAACTAGCCTAGAATTAGGATCGAGACTATGGCACCCCTTTCAACATTGTGTCTGGGCAGCTTTCTCTCCTTCTCCCAAATCCTTGCCCCAGTGGCAAATCAGTTTCTCCAAACCTCTTCCAGTAGCCCTCTTTCCTTTGCGGCCAGCCCTTTGTCATCCAGAACCCACATTTCCCCAACATAGTTCTGATCATACCACATTGTACCAGCATCCTGGTATTTTAAGTTCCACCTTTGTAAAATAAAGGATTGAGCTGGAAGCCATCACAGTTTCCTTCCAGGCCAAGCATTTTCTGATTCTCTACATGAAGTTGTATATATTCATATCACATGTCTATTTCAGAGAAGAATTCTGTTTCACTTTTAAGGTACTGCCTTACCAATGCAGGACATAACTAGACGATCAGACAAACACTATGACATGAGCTCAAATTTGAGTGTGTCTCCTCTTTAAATAAATTGTCCAGAATGAAATAATCTACTATTTGTTTAGATATTTACTATTTGCAAATATTCTCAAATGCACTTTCTCCTCTACTTTTTTTAAATTTCTTTTCAGCAAAACAGAATTCATTGTTTTTGCACCACACCCAGTGCTCCATGCAATCTGTGCCCTCTCCAATACCCACCACCTGGTTCCCCCACCCTCCCATCCCCCCACTCCCCCCGCCCCTTCAAAACCCTCAGATTGTTTTTCAGAGTCCATAGTCTCTCATGGTTCACCTCCCCTTCCAATTTCTCTCAACTCCCTTCTCTCTCCATCTCCCTATGTCCTCCATGTCATTTGTTATGCTCCACAAATAAGTGAAACCATATGATACTTGACTCTCTCTGCTTGACTTATTTCACTCAGCATAAACTCTCCTCTACTTCTTACATGAACCATAAAAGATATGTGTTAACCCCTCCACCAATATTTCTTACAAACATCAAGGTACTCACATAAGAATAACCATCTCATAGTGGTACTAAGGGTCAAAGAAGGCGGTACTTACAGTACCTAGAACAGTGCCTGGTACACAGTCAGTGCTTCACCAATGAAGAAGGTGGTCATGGCATGGTGGTGGCGTGACAGATGTTCTCATTATGTCATATGGTAGAGATGTGGTTTGCTTTGCTACCCTCATCTCTAAAACTGCTATCTTAAAAAAAAAAAAGATACCCAGAGATCCTATCACGTGTTTTACCTAACTTTCCAATATTAGTCAGAAAGGAAATTTCTGAGCAGTGGTACCCCGGCTGTTAAGCTCCGGAGCTCGCTGTAGCCTCTGAGTTTGCAAAAGACTATCAATGACTCCCTGGCATCACCTTTCCTGAAAACCGAAGTGTCTTAGTCTGTTTGGGTTGCTGTAGCAAAATGCCTTAAACTGGGTTGTCTGTACAACCAGAATTTTATTTCTCATAGTTCTGGAGGCTGTGATCAGCCCCAGGCAGATTTAGTGTCTGGTGAAGGCCTACTTCCTGGTTCGTAGATGGCTCTCTTCTTACTGCGCCCTGACATGGTGGTGGTGAAGGGAGCTCTGTGGGGTCCAATTTACAAGGACACTAATCCCATTCATGAGGGGTCCACTCTCCTGACCTAATCCTCTCCCGGTGGCTGCATCTACAAATACTATTGTTGGGGGTTAGAATTCAACATATGAATTTGGGGGACATTTAGTTGACTATCCACCTTGTGATGCTATTAGCATAATAACTAAAAGGTTTTTTTTTAAATAATTTATGAAAAAAAAACCCCAAAAGGGGTGCCTGGCTGGTACAGCCAGATAAGGGCCCAACTCCTGGTTTTGGCTCAGGTCTTGATCTCAGGGTCATGAGGTCAAGTCTCACATGAGGCTCTGCACTCAGCACAGAGTCTGCTTGAGATTCTTTCTCTGTCTCCCTCTACCCTCCCACACATACCCTCTCCCTCTCTAGAATAAATAAATAAATCTTTAAAAAATAATAATTTACAAAGACACCAGACTAATATTTGTACCATAATGGGTGAATATTTTGCGTATCCTACTTGTGACCCCAGCCAACAGATTAGGCTGTCATTTCATTAGATTAATCTCATCTTTTTGACTCAACAAGTTTCAGATATGGAGGTGAGTTATATATTTTATCCTAGGAGAAGAATTTAAGAGATAACCATGATCTCTGGATAATCAAACCTCCTAAAAGCCTTGCATTAAAAAAACACTGAAAAAATAATTATATACCATTATACACACACACACACACACACACACACACACACACACTTGTACAAAGCAATTCTTTGTAGCCGAAGGATTTGCACAACTCCACCAGGGATTAACATCTGTGACCGTAAATAGCTATGTAAAGCAAAGTAATACCGTATTTCTAGACGTATCTCAGCTAACTTATGAATCTATGAAGTAACCAGATAATCAGCTCATATGAGGCAAATGGGGATGGTTTCTTCCTTTTAGTGCCATTTAGGTAAATTAAATCTGCTTCTTATTTGTGAAGACAAAGCAATTTGGCATCTCTGTGAGGTTTTCTGTTTGTTTCCAAATAGACTTTGAAAACATTTTAAAAACTGAAATATTGGTTGAATTTTCAATTCAATTGCCAAAGAACTTTAATTGATTTATTCAGTTATTTATCGCATAGTTACTAAATGCCCTCCACAGGCCAACAGTTCTGTACATATCAGGATAAACAAAATGTAGTATATGGTCTCAAGAAGATTGCCTTCTTGTGGGAGAGAGCATTGTCTGAACAGTGATATACCAGAGCCATGGATACCATGATAGAGATGTATTAAATCTTTTTTTTTTAAAGATTTTATTTATTTATTTGAAAGAGAGAGATCACAAGTAGGCAGAGAGGCAGGCAGAGAGAGACAGGAGGAAGCAGGCTCCCCGCCGAGCAGAGAGCCCAATGCGGGACTCGATCCTCGGACCCTGAGATCATGACCTGAGCCGAAGGCAGAGGCCCAACCCACTGAGCCACCCAGGCACCCCATGATAGAGATTTAATGGAAGGAGAAAAGATGGTGACTGAATCCCACTGGATTTGGTGAGACCTAGGAAGAAGAAAGAGGGAAGAACTTCTGAAGGAAGTCATGGCCAAGGCATGCCAGGTAGAGGGAACCATGTTGCAAACTCATGGAGGTGAGAAGCAGCAATACTATGAAGAAAATATATAAGCAGTCTGAATTTGTTGTAAAGTAAAACACAAAGAAGGAGGGAATGAAAATCCAACAGGAGACGCAGAAAGAGGACAGTTCATGGAATTGTTAAGTAACTCCATGTTAAGTAACTTGGACATTTTCCTGAAGGCAATGGGGAGAAACAAAATATTTTGAATAGGGGAATGACGTGCTCTGATTTGTTTTTCAGACAGTTCTTTTTTAGCACCTTTGGGGCAGAATGCTAGGTTCTCAGAGTGTAAACATGAATGAGAGAGATCATTCTATCCTGGAAGAACTAAACGTCTAGTGGAAAACACAGATAAGGAAAGAGTTAACTTCAAAATTTTTGGTGAGTGCTATGATAGTGACCTGGATATTTGAAAAAAGAACCCTCAGATAGAGTTGGCAAACCTAAAATAGCTCCAAAAATAGCTGGGAAAGTGCTTCTCTTCCCTGAGTTGTTCATAGTATGAAGTTTGAGTCTGTAACACAAATACGTTGTCAGTTTCCATTCCCTCCAACAAAACGTTTGCCTTTGCCTGGCTGTCTGCTCCTAGTCTTAGTGGTGGTGGTGCTTAGGTTATTTAACTCGATAGCCTTTCCCAACTGGGGAACCCCCCCATGCCAAGGCATCTTGTTCCACTGTTGGAAGATGTGTAAGAAAGGGGATTCCCACAGAGCCCTTCCGAATGACTCTTCTAGTGTTGTCTTTTGATCTCCTTCTCTGAGACAGTGTGTGTAATGGGAAAGACCTGAGACCAGAGACCATGGAATCACAGTATCTCTGCCATTTATGAGCCGTGTGGTCCTCATTAATGTATTTAAACTTTCTGACTCAAGTCCCTCATCTCCAATATGGTTTAATATGGGGTTTAAATGATGAGAGAAATATTACAAGTAAAGCAATAAGTGCCTTGTAGAAAGAAGTTCAATAAATAACAGCTATTACTATCATTATTAAAGTATAATTCTGGATACACCCTCTGTCCCCACTTCATTAAAAAAAAAAAGGGCAAAACTTACTTCCATGAACTCGAAGTGTTGTTCTCAATATTGTATTCATTACCTGGGTTCATCAGACATAATATTATCACAGAATACCATCTCTCTTGAGCAGAAAAAATACATGGGCAATTTCTGACATCTTTTCCTATCTATTCATTTATTGTGACTGCTGATCTGGTAACTTAGTAGCCAAAAAGCCTCTGTCTTTTCCAGGTTGGCCTGAGAGCCAGGTGTTTCTCTGTGCATTTTTTTTTTAAAGGGCAATGCATTTAAAACTCGAAATGAGACCATTTTTCTAATCCATAGTAAACGCATTAGGTGACCTTGCACATCAAACATTTGGCATCTGCTTACTCTACTGCTCCAAATCACAAAAAAAATAAACAACTTCTAGTTCAATATGTGGAAATAGAAGGATCCGGAGCTTACCTCTTCCCACAGACAAATCTACAGCTACACAAGGAATAATTTCTTCTGAAAAGAAAGCCCCCAAATTAGCTGGAGGACTCCTCTGTAAATTTTCTCATAAGTGAGAAAAAAAACCCCAAAAACATTGAGGTGGGATGAAGAAGCTGAAACACAATGTTACCGTAAACCTCACCCCTAGCATGGCAACCTATAATGGAGAGGGTACTCAAAATCCCAGACTTCTTCCTGAGGAAAGAAGGGTTTGAACCCCACATCTGGCATCTCAACTTTAAGAACTCTGGGCAGAAGATCCCCAAAACATCTATTTTTGGAAGTTAATAGGGCTTGCTGCCCCCCTGCCCTGGCAAGACAACAGTGATCTAAGAAACAGTTCTTCAATAGCTGAATGAAAAGTGCCCAGACGTTTTGTGAAAGACACTTATTTGCTTATTTTAAAGCATCAGATTGAGGGGTGGGCATCCAATTTAACACACAGCTAGGGGGCTAGTGAAATATTCTTCAAAGACATAGGCTGGCAGGTACCATTTTAGTGCTCTCCCTCTGCCTCATTCCAGCCCTTGTATCTCCCAGAAAGGAGCTTCTATATTTATCTGGTGCCCTGATGTTTACAGTGTCTGCCCAGGACAAACCTACCATAAGCCACAATGGCTCTGGTATTGCTCTGGTAGCCATTGTGGCCGATGGTAGTGGGTCCCACGGGACTGTAGCAAACAGAGAACGAGTTCGTAACTAGTTCCAATGCACAGAGCACAGCAGAGAGGCAACAGGCTGAGGCAACCAGTCTTGCTGTTCAAGAAACCTATTAGCTTGTCTTCATAGCTGTGGCCCGAGGGCAGGCTTACCATTAGACACACACATAAGGGTTGACAGTAATCCTCTTCAGAGACTTCAGAGCATGCGTGATATCACTATGCTCTCCCTCTGCTGAGCTTCAGAGCACTGGGGTATCCCAGACGGGAGCTTGTGCATCAACTGGAGCCTCAGTTTTCATGTCTGTTGCCCCAGCTTTTGCATCAGCCACACTGAGGCACATTGTCTGATAACTTAACTGTGATGGCCAGTGTGGCTGGTGTCCATGGGTTCAGTGGGATGATGGGCAAAAAAACCAAATGGTTCTCAGATCAGGGCTCAGTGCAGAGGGAGCAGACAGAAACACCTCCATTCCAGTCTTCTTTTGAAAAAGATAAATTTGCACATTTTAGAGGTTACTACTTGAGGATCTGACTTCCAATCAGCCTAAAATCTAGGTGTTGACGAGATCTTCCCCTTTGGGGCAGTGACAGGTATGGCACCCTCAACTATTGGGAGCCACTAAGGTAAAGAAGCCCGCTTGGAAAATCACAAAAGTTTGAGAGACAACCAAGAGCTAGGGCAGGGTTGAACAATAAGGCTCATCTCCTCCAGGAGTGCAATCCTTCAAGACTGGGAGAGATGACTATTTTTTTCTAATGCACAGAAACCAACATAGTCAAAGAAAAGGAAGAAATAGAGAAATATGTTCCAAATGAAAGAATAAGATGAAACCTTGGGAAAGGGCCTTAAGGAGACAGAGATAAGTGATTTACCTGAAAACGAGTTCAAAATAATGGGTTATAAAGATGTTCACTGAGCTTGGAAGAAGAATGGATGAACAAGCTGAGAATTTTAACAAAGATAGAGAAAATATAAGGAAGTACCAAACAGAAGTCCCAGAGCTGAAGAATATAATAATTCAACTACAAAATACAAGAAAGTTTCAACAGCACATCAGATGAAGCAGAAGAAAGGATCAATGAATGCAAATACAGAAGAGTGGAACTAACCCACTCAAAGCATCAAAAGAAAAAAGAATTGGGGCGCCTGGGTGGTTCAGTGTTAAGCCTCTGCCTTGGGCTCAGGTCATGATCTCAGAGTCCTGGGATCAAGCTCAGCATCGGGCTCACCGCTCAGCAGGGAGCCTGCTTCCCCCCTCTCTCTCTGCCTGCCTCTCTGCCTACTTGTGATCCCTCTCTCTCTCTGTTAAGTAAATAAATAAAAATAAAAATCTTTAAAAAAAAAAAAAAAAGAAAAAGAATGAATATAGCTTAACAGTCTGATGGGACACCATCAGACAAACCAACAAACCATTTGCATTATAGGTGTCCAAGACAGAAAAGAGAAAGTGAAATGATCAGAAAATTTATTTGAAGAAACCATGGGGAACTTACCTAACCTGGGGAAGGACACATACATACAGATTCAGGAATTGCAGAGAGATCCAAGTTAGAGAAACTGAAAGAAATCCACACCAAGAGACATTATAAAGAGTCAGATTCAAAGACTAGGAAAAAAATCTTCAAAGCAGCAAGAGAAAAATAATTTGGCAAGACGAAGGGAATCCCCATAAGATTATCAGCAGAAATTTTGCAGGTCAGAAGAAAGTGGCACCATATATTCCAAGTGCTCAAAGAAGAAAAACTTGCCAATCAAGAATACTCTACTGGGCAAAAATTTCTTTCAGAATTGAAGGGCAGATAAAGAGTTCTAGACAAATAAAAACTAAAGAAGTTTATTATCATCTGACCTGCTTTATAAGAAATGTTCAAGGGACTTCTTTAAGCAGAACAAAATGGTACTAATTAGTGACAGGAAACGTGTGGCAGTTTCAATTTCACTGGTAAAGGTAAATGTATGGTAAAATTAGAATAATCTAATGTAAAGGTGATAGATTAATCACTCATAAAGGCATACGAAAGCTAAAGACAAATGTAAATTACTAAAACTGCAATAATTTGTTAGTGGGTGTATGAGATGAAAAGATGTAAGTTGTGATATCAAAAATAAAATGTTGGGAGGGAATATAAAAATGTAGAAATTTAGATGCATTAACACTTAAGTTGTTACTATCTTAAAATAAATTGTTGTAAATATACGTGGCTTTTTAAAAAAATGTAAGCCTCATGGTAACAGAAAGCAAAAATCTATAATAGATCCAAAAAAGACAAAGAGAAAGGAATCAAAGACCTCTACAAAATCATCAAATCACCAAGAAAAAGAGCAAGAGAAGAAAGAAAAACGGATTACAGAACAGCCAGAAATCAATGAATAAAATGACAATAAGTGTGTAGCTATCAATAATCATTTAAGTGTAAATAGACTAAACATTCCAATCAGTGGACACAGGATGGCTGAATGGGTAAAAAACAACAACAACAACAAAATCCATTTATATATTGCCTATAAGAGACTCACTTCAGAAGGAAGGACACACACAGACTGAAAGTAAAGTGATGGAAAAGACATTCCATACAGATAGAAACAAAAGAAAGCTAGGGTAGCTATACCTACAACAGACAAAACAGACTTTAAGACAAAAATGGTAACAAGAGACAAAGAAGGTCATTACATAAGTAAAAAGGGTCAGTCCAAGAAAAGGACGTAACACTTGTAAATATTTAACTACACAACATAACAGCACTTAAGTAAATAAAGCAAACATTAACAGACCTAAACAGGGAAATATACAGCGACGCAATATGCAAAAATCTGTTGCATTTCTATATACTAGTAATGAACTATCAGAAAGATAAACTAAGAAACAATCCATTTCCAACCGAATCAAAAAGAATAAAATACTTAATAATGAATTTAACCAAGGATGTGAAAGGCCTGGACACTGAAAACTGTAAGACGCTGATGACAGAAATGGAAGAAGACACAGGTTAGTTGAAAGATGTTCCATGCTCATGGATTGGAAGAACTAATATTGCTAAAATGTCCATGTTACTCAAAGCAATCTACAGATTCAATGCTATCCCCATGAAAATTCCAATGGCATTTTTCACAGAAATAGAACAAATAATCCTAAAATTTGTAGGGAGCCACAAAGACCCCAAATAACCAAAGCCATCCTTAGGAAGACGAATAAAGCTGGAGACATCATGCTCCCTGATTTCAAACTCTTACACAGATAGAGTAATCAAAGCAGTATAATCCTGGCATAAAAACAGATAAATAGATCAAAAGAACAGAACAGAAGGCCAGAAGTATACCCATGCATGTATGGTCAATTAATTTATGACAAAAGAGGCAAGAATACACAATGGGGAAAAGACAGTCTCTTCAATAAACTCTTGAGAAAACGACAGCTACATGCAGACGAATGAAACTGGATGACTGTTTCATCATACCATACACAAAAACCAATTTGAAATGGATTAAAGACTTGAAAATAAGACCTGAAATCTTAAAACTCTTAAAAGAAAACATAGACTGACATCAGTCTGGTGAGGACTTTTTAGACCTGACACCAAAAGTCCAGATAAAAATAGCAAAAATGAACAAGTGAGACTTTATCAAACTAAGCAGCTCTACACAGCAAAGGAGACCATCAGCAAAGTGAAAAGGGAGCTACCCAAATGGGAGAAAATACTTACAAATCAGATATCTGTTAAGAGGTTAATATTCAAAGTAGATGAAGAACTTGTACAACTCAATGACAAAACAACCCCCCCCAAATCCAATTAAATAATGGGCAGAAGACCTGAATAGACATTTTTCTGAGTAAGACTTCCAAATGGCCAATAGGTATATGACAAGATGCTCAACATCATTAATCAACCAGGAAATACAAATCAAAACTGCATATTACCTCATGTATATCAGAATGGCTAGTATCAAAAAGACAAGAAATAACAAGGGTTGGTGAGGATATGGAGAAAAAAATGATCTACTGGTAGGGATGTAATTGGTATAGCCACTATGGAAAAGAGTACAGAGATTCCCCAAAAAGTTAAAAATAGAATTACCTGTTGATCCAGCAATTCACTTCTGGGTATTTATCTGAAGAAATGAAAACACTAACTCAAAAAGATATCGGCACCCCCATTTTTGTTGCAATATTATTTATAACAGCCAAGATATGGAAACCTAAGTGTCCATCAGTGAATGAATGGATAAAGAAAATTTGAGATTACTTATATTTATACATATATATGGTGATATATATGTGGTGATATCTATACTTCCATGATATATGTATGTATATATGATATATGATATATCTATATATATGATGATATATGTATGTATATATGTATATGTATGTATGTGTGATATATGATATATTTATATATATGATATGTATCTATATATATGCATGTGTAATATATCTATATATATGATATGTATTATATATTAGTTATATCTATAAAGGAATA